>NW_017729025.1:62939117-62995873 GCF_001723915.1 Gavialis gangeticus
TGTCAACCATCCTTTCTTAATTTTCATACCTCTTTTGTTACAGGAATCTATCCTTAGTTTCTAGGTTTTTAACCAGTTTGCAGCTGAAGGAAACACTGCACTGAAAAGCAAGGCTGTGAAATGCTGCTACTATTACCCAGCAAACAAAGTTATCTCTCTCTCTCTCTCTCTCTCTCACCTGCCAGCAGCTGCTGGGGCTCATGCACAGAGCATATGATCTCCCAACAGCCAGTCACCTTCCCCCACTGCCCCCAATCCCAAGCAGCCAAGCAGGAAATGCTGGAGGAAAAGCAGAGGCAGGCAAAGCAAAAACCCTAACATTTGCTTGCATTTAAAAAAACCCGCTCAGACAGAGAACGGGACCAAAAAAGAGGGCATGCCTGGAAAAACTGGGACATATGGTAACCCTAGCTGAACCAGACATTCCCACTGTCATATCCTGGCCCAGCCCTGTTTTCTGCTTGGACACTAATCTGCTGAGATTAGCTCCAGCCACTGAATCCGTTCTAGCACTTTAAAGCCTCCGATATCAAGGTAGTAACCAGTCACTGTTCCTAAATCTGTCTTTCAAATACACTGCCCAAATTCAACCCTTGTTCCTGGCATCCTTCTGGAGCAGTAGAACTCTTAAGTCTTAGATCCTGGACACAAGATATAGGCTCTGGGTGGCTGAGCATCTACACCTTATTTCCTGTCCCAACGTCACTCAGAATTTGTGGGTCAGTAATACCTCTATTAGCCTGACTCAACTGTGTCCCCAACTGTGGAGAATGGAAGAGGGAAGGGCTGATTTAGAAAAATGCATTGTCTGAATTCCAGAAATATGGGAAATTTAAACCTTAATGCTTGACCTAGCCCTGAGATAAGCTGACTCCTGCAATTTGTACTATTGTTCTTTAAATATGTATCATAATAAACACTTAGTGATGATAACAGCTAGTACCAATGATAGAAACACTACATTCTCATGGCCTGATCTTTCTCACACTGGAATCTAGCAGAGTTTGGCTTTTACTGTTGATTTAGTGGAAGAAGAACTGGGTCTTCAGGTTACAAATGTTTTTAGTACATCAGGACCTTTACTCCCCTGCATGGTCAAAGTACAACTCTAGTTTTGAGATTTCTAGAGACATGGGCAGAAACAGCAGCAGCAGCAGCAACAACAAATAATATTTACATACTCTGTAGTTTTCAATTAACAAGCACCCTAAAGGAAATAACAACAACTAGGGAAAAAAAAGATGGTACTTTCTGATTCTTTACATGTTACATAAAAAGCAAACACATTTCTAACCATAGTCCTTCTTGAAATAGATATGCAACCTCCTTCTGTATTGTACCTCAATGAAAAGATAAATGCAAAAGAGGAAATATTCAGGATATTTCACCAAAAAGCTCTTTTCCACATATAAGAAGAAAAATAAGTAAAAACCATTGTATTCCCACAATGCTTTCTACACAAGAGATTTAAGGAACTTTGCAAATGCAGATGAATCATGCAAAACACATACTCTCTTTCCCATTTTAAAATGAGTGGGCAGGGGGAAACAAATGAATGGGAAATCTTAGTGATTTGCCCAAGGTCACTGAAGTTGTCTTTAGGGTTAGGAATAAAACTCAGATAACCTGATTCCTAGTTGTCAGTTTTAATCCTATGGCCATTTTACCTTTAAAAATAACACAATTGCCATACTTCAGCTCCCTCCCCCCTATTTTAAAAAGTGTTTTATTCTATTCTTTATCAAGTTGTATCCATGTTACAAGCAAACATCCAACTTTGGCTCAGAAGCTGAGGAGAGAGTAGAAATGACACAGATCATGATCCAGCATTTTATTTGAAATCCTTGATGGCTATTTTAAATTTTGGAATCTATATACTATAACTGACTAGACAGAAAAAATGTTTTTGTAAGCCAGCACGCAAGAACAACCTTCTAATCATACTCCTATGTTATATTTATTTGTTCCTTTTCATTATTGGTATTAGGCAAATGGACCCAGATCTTCACAGTTTTTAAGGTTTAGGGCTTCAAGGAGAATTAGTTGTCTAAATACCTTTGAGGATTTGGACCACACTCCAAACACCCATGAAACATGGATGTTCCTTAGCAAGCACCAAATCACTAATTTTCTTGCCCTTGCCTTTTTTTTTTTGTACTTAGAGGTTTGAAGAGCATCTATTTTTCCTGATGAGTTATAAATCTGAGATCACTTCTATCCTGGTAGTTGTAATTTTTCTTTTTATAACCAATCAAGTTATGATTCGGAGTTGGGGGGAATCAGTCCTGCTAATGCATTAGAGGCTCTAAATCTCTCTCCTCCTTGCTTGCTGATCCAAACTGCCACTTCTTGAAAATAGTTTTAATCAGGAGGTGGAGGCACTTAAAACCGAAAATCAAATACTGCATCTATTATTTTGTAATGCTGTCTTGCATATAGTTATGCAACCACTAAATGTTGATAATTTTCCTGATGTGACTCTCTCTGCTTAAAAAGTCTATTCTATTTTAAACTGTCATGCATGTTGTTATTCCTACAGTTTTTATCATTTGTCAACAAATCAACTACCTGCTTAGCAGCCCTCATGAGGGATTTAAAATAGCCGCCATGAAAATCCTGTGCATTTACTATTTTTATAACAAACTTGATTGTCACCTATGATATTTCAAAGATCACTCCTCATATAGACATCATGCTGGAAATCAGATGCAGGGCTTTGCTTTCCATGGAACATTATGCAGAGGCACTCTGGCTAATAAATCTTTGTAGCTAATGCATTCCAGATGGAAGCCATGTCTCACAGATTTAACCTTCCTAAACCCTTCCAAAAATTCCTCCCATCAAAAGCTCTCTGAATGAGATATGTTTGATTGAAATGGGATCATCAATACATGACATCTAAGTAATAGTACAGATGATTACTGCCTGCAGAAAATTGCCATTTTCCTTCACACAAAGATACTGTTTTTGGACAAACCTTGAGCAGAGATAGATCTAATATTTCTAACTGGATAGTTTAAATGTTTTTCTGAACTCTTAATGCTATTAACAGATACTGTGAAGAGAACATCTACTTCTGTCTCTCTAACTTTTGTACATGCATAACAAAAGGTGCTAAAACAAGGGATCAAGACTTTCACAGAAGCCACTAATTAACATCACTGTTTAATCATGTCACTATGTTTAGCAGTCTACATCATTAGTTTATGTCAGACAGAAGCAGTGAAACATCTAAACACCTACGTGTAGATCCTTACAAAATCAGTCATGTGAAGTGTTAAGGTCAGTGTTAGACAAGACTGCAACTATACGCTAATATTTAGAAACCATTACAAATCACCTGGCTAACTGAATAAGGTACCATTATATCAGAATACTTAGCTTTTCTTCTAAGGCAATTTCTCAAAGACAGCTCAAATGTAGAAAAATATTTAACCTCCTTCGAACTGTATGCATTAACTTCAAGTTCTAGAAAATTACCTTGGATACCATACAGCCAATTCTCAAAACTAGGGAACTAAACTATTTTGAAATTATTACTAGCATGAGGATATATTACATAAAGAGATTAATTTAAACAGTTCCTCAAAACATGCTGCACTATCTGTAGATGCAAATTCCAAAAGAAAACTTATGAACGCACAAATCTTAAAAAGACAAAGGTAGAGGGTTGTATTATTTTTTTCAAAGAGTAAAACTTTTTTCTCTGAACCTGTAAACTAGAAAGGATGCATCACTGGCTGGGTATCCTGAAAACTAGAATGTACATAATCATATAAAAATACTGTGGGTACCAGACAAGGTTACAGTACATGGTCAGCTCATAAAAGTGAGCGACAAGGATAGGGACAATTGTAAATCATACAGTTTAATTACTGTGTATATGTTAAAGCTTTGAAATTCTTAAGACCCTCTTTCCAATATATGGTTCACTTTGATACATGGGTTTGCACTAGTACATTAGAACTCAGCCACACCCAAATGTCATTTGCAAGCTTTCAGATGAAATCTTAACAATAGACCCCTAACTGTGGAGACTGTGAAGAGATCAAGCACGCTTCAACTTCGAAAGCAGCAGGAGTTTTGCACACAAGCTGACACCTGGGCAAGGTTAGCAGTGCTGTGGAACCAAACCACTTCATTCAAAAGTAACCTGTTATACTTACGGTATGTGTTGAGAGATAATAAGCACCCACCAAGACTGAAGATCATTTCATTTAGTTAGGTGTCCTCAACCAAAGGAGAAAGTCAGTGTTGGATACGTATTTTTATATCAAGGAACTACGCCTACCTGAACTTAATAAGGAGCAGAGGGGGAACTTAATAGGAAGTGGAATACATTTCCTTTTATTGAAGCCAAGTGCTTCTTGCTGCCTTACTCAGACATAATGTCACTCTGCAGAATGTGACTTGTCTTTTTACTTATTGTATCAATCTGAGTCAGCTTTAGCAAAATGGCACTTCAAAAAGGCAGCAAAAAGAAAGCATTTGTCTGCTTTTGGAGAGGCTCCTTTCAAAAGAGATTAGAAAGTTTGGGTCCATTTTTTCATGTCTAATCCTATTATGCTCACTAATGAACTCAGTTTGCCTCAGTGGTTAAAATAAAAGCTAGTGGTTGTGTCCTAAAAAGTACAGATCCTCTTTCACAAGAATATATTAAGCCACACAGTTCAATATTACACATTTATACCATCCAAAAGAGTATTTTCAAGACATACTGCTGATTGTACTGTACAGCATAAGTACTGAACAGTTTTAATTGCCTGAGTAGACTTCAAATTAAACTAATATAGATCTTTGCTACAACTTAAGCCAAGTTCAGGCCTAAAAGGATATGAACATTAATATGGTAATACATATTATTTTAATATTCAACTTTTCTATTGGAATGGCAACTTTTGAAGAAGATTTAAGCAGAAGATGTAGAAATTAAATCTATATCACAAAATAAATTTGTCTTATCAAAGCATCAGGTGGCCCTGAAATACACCCGCCACTGGAGTTTGGTCTAGAGACTCCAGAGCATTCATTTTTATCAGCATGTCACAGTCTGTCTTCAACAGAAATGTTTTCAACATCTTGGTCATAATTACAGGATCACATGTATTGTACTCACAGTAGCTTGCAAAAATTTATAAAAAGCTTAGAGTACTGATATGCGCAGCATGGAATGTGCTATTAAAAGCTCACCATGAAACATACAAAACTGTTAAATCTGTATCTCACAGACATAACTGATTCTGTATTTTCACAAGCAGGTAAGCTACACCTAAGTCTGCTAACATCAGCTACAGTGCCATAGTTTAATTTACCACATAATCCAGAGAACGTTGTGGTATTTTAGCCATAAAGCATGAAAGGGCCAGTGCAACAAGACACACAGTTATTATTATTGTTCTCTTTGTTGAAGAAAAGAATGGAGTGGGGTGTTCATTCTGCTAAATATCCTTACCTAGATTTAGGAAGGGATCAAAGTAGACCTTCATGGTCTTCAAACCTATGGGACAAGATAGAGGGTACCTTTTGGAACTATTAAGAGGCTAAGCCTAGCTAATGTTCCCCTCCTTGTAGCTTTTAAATTACAGTAAAATCCCTGTTATCCAGCATTTTACAAGCTGGAATACTCTATTAACTGCAATTTCCGGCCAGTCGGCTGGAGGCGGTGGAAGCTTGCACACAGCAGCCGCTGCCACCAACCTGTGCTGTCCCCGCACCCCGCTGCTCCACGTTATCTGCCTCAGATAACCAGAATTTTTACATAACCAGCACCTGGCATTTCCCCACTCACGCTGGATAACAGGGATTTTACTGTATTATGATTTAAGGAGGAAGGGGACAAAAACATTCACATATTGCCCGCTCTACTCTCCAGTAAATTACTAAGCATCTGAGCTTGCTAAAAGAAAAGGGATTACAGGGCATTTCATATGAATGAAATTTCAAATAAACCTTTAAATTTGGTTTAAAGATTTCTGAATTTTTGATATTTTGTTTCACTTGTACAAATAACATGCAGATTATATGAATCAGTAGTGCTACAGGTACACTCTGGGAAACAGGCTTATCTGCTGCCAGACCATAAAAACAAGAACCGGCTACCTTCTTTACCACAAATATTATGTCCGTAGGTTCATCTGGTTTCTCCAATAATCTGACTGCACAACATTTTGCTTTATCCACACTTCCTCATCTGCCCCTCCCATGAGTCGGACATATTCTGAGGGTCATTAGAAAGAGGAAGTGGAGACAAGTTTGCAATGAGAAACCTGAGCCCCTGGAGAGGTGAAACAACAGTGTACGTGTTCCGGACAACTTCCACACCTGCTTGCTTTTTGCTGCCCTCCAGAGGTGGATAGACAGTGATGACAAGTAATCCATGCCTCTAAAGCGAGCTCCTAGTTGACCAGGTGATATTGTGGTATTCTGAGGATTTAAATCTGGTCACAGGTTTTTCAGAGACCCTTATGGGAAAGCATCCAGGTCAGGCTCTGAACTTTGAAAAGGTTCTGAGATTCTGTCATGCTTGGGTGATAAAGGACTTGTTGTCTAGAGTCAGGATGGGGACCTTTGGAGACATGAGCTGTTCTGTTCATGTATGGAGTTTAAAGTGCAAGTGTCAAGAAAACAATGATGTCAGTGGCTGTGATGCTGTGGGCATGTTTCTGGTTATACAAGAAGCCTGCAAATAACTTTCAGACATGTGGAAAAAAGATACAATCCTATGAAGGAGTCTTGAGACGTTTCACTCCTTTGCACAGACCAGGGCCAGTCACAAATCACCTGTTGTTCCATTTTATGATTATTAATGTTATCTGAGTGTCAGCAACATAGTAAAGGTTAAATGGACTAAAGCAGGATTTTAGTTTTGGAAAAAAAACATATTTACTTTTATAATCTTAAAACACAGTCATACGATGGTGGAAAAGAGATTTCACCCCTAGTGGCCAGATTTTTAAAAGTGCCCAGCATGCAGCACTTCATTGTCACATTTACAGTCAAATTTTGTCAAAGAGCCATTCTCAACATGCTAAGCTCTGTTGAAAATCTGGTCACTTATTTGGATGCTGAACTCTTTTGAAAAACTGCTTAGTGGCTTCATTCCACTGAAGATTTCAGGCTGAAGTACAAGAAGAGATATGCTCTTTAAAAGATTCAACACTGCATTGGCAGTGCAGAGGGGATGTACCAGAAGTAAAAAGTGGCACTGGCGATATATTTGGTCTCAAAGGGATGATATTTTTCCAGCACTGAAATGGTTAAATGATAGTTTCCAATCCTCAGGCTGCCTCACTTACACTCCCATATGATTCTTGATGAAGCTGACCATGTTTAAAGAAAAAAGAATCATCAAATTGTCAGCTCCTGCTCAGGATTGAGGATGCTGCACAACAACAAAATCAATAAACTTTAACTCCCTGTCCTTCTCTCTCTGAACAAGATGGACTGCCAGCGCTCTTGCTCATGCACCCTGACTGGCATAGCATGAGGTCACTCTTCAGTTTAGTTCTCTCATTCACTGTCTTTCAGCAGGTCTCTCTCTGCTGTCAGCAAATAAGCAAGAACTTCTCTGGTGACATGGGTCACATCTTCCCTTCTCATGAGACCATCAGTTTGGGAAGTCAGAGCTCAGCAACTATAATATTGATTTTTATCTGCTTATTTTAAATGGTTCATGTTAGTCTCTAGAACCCCATAATCAGAAGAGATTTCTTACTTTACAGTGGGTGGATTAGTGAGCGTTTTTGCAGTGACATCATCAAGGGACTACAGATGAATTACACAGACAATGGGCATGTCTACACATTGCCATATGGTAATGTTGCTACAGTACCATGCTTTAGAGCTTCCTTTTGGAAGTAGTAAAACATGGCGCAGTATGGGTAGTTAATGCACCATGTGCTGTACGCATGGGTAGATTTTGTCACTAAATTGCTCTAGTGGTGCACTATACCCGGGGAGCACACTGCTATGGCGACGTAGCTGGCGATCACGTGTAGACACACATAATCACTACATTGCCATAGTGTGCCATACAGTGATGTAGCACGTTGCTACATTACTGTATGGAGATGTCTAGATGTGCCCAATGACTCTCTAACAGAACTGATGATACACTGATGATCTGGTCATAGCAGATCCTAGAAAAAAATACACAAGTAGGCAAGTAAGTTCAACATATAGGAGTTCTCTTTGTGAGACCTGTCACATAAGACCACACTTTTTACTGTAACCCAATACTTTTACTAGTTTAAAATATATCATGTATGTAACAGAGAATGAAGCAGTAGTACCAAAGAATGTCACCTGTCTGTTCAATAAAGAACATTTCTTATGCCAGTGATTCTCATCCAGGGTGCTGTAGCACTTTAGGGTGCTTTGAGATCCTTTCAAGAGTGCCAAACACAGTGTTTTCATGGTAGGTATGCAAACATGAATCACAAAATAAACCCAGATATTTTAAATAGGAAGCCATAGTATTAAAAATAATTCTGACATGCTGTAGTCTTTCTGAGTTCTTTGCACCATAAGAATTGCTTTATTATTTTTCTGTAGTCAAAAACAAGTGAAAAAATAATAGCATTTTTCAAGGGGTGCCTTGAGTCTAACAAGGGGTCTCTTGAGCATAAAAAGGTGAAGAACCAGTGCCTTCTGCTACATGCATGAATAAATAAATAATACTTAGTTACCTAGCTCTTAGGTACTATTTTTCATGTATACTTCTCAAAGTGCTTTGAAAATGTGGTTGATTGCATCATATATACCTCTGTTCACAGCTCTATTATATGCACAGTTCCATCTATCAAATCATCATAGTCAGAGTACTTGCTTTGGCTCAAACCCTTAACCCTTCCGACCTCTTCAGATTAGTCATTTGGTCATTCCAAAAGCCACACTGATCCGAATGGAGTTTTCTCTTTAAGGTTCCTGCAAAATCTCTTGGTGGGTGAGCAAAAGTGGGAAAGGTCCATGGGTGTGTGCAAAGCAAAGAATGGTATGGTGAGATCTGATAGAAAGACCTACTAATCAAAACATAAGTGATGCAGGTGAAAGCAGCATTTGTTACTATTACACTCTAACATGTTATTGTTGCTACCTAGGACTTAGATGTAAATTTAATTGAACCTTGACTTACAAGGAAGTTAACATCCATCAGATTTAAGAAAGAATACTGTCCTGTTTTTTCAGATATGGAGAAAAAAATTCAGATATGGATACAAAATTTCAAATACGTCCCCCAACCTGAAGTAAACTAAACTACCCAAATAAACTACCTAAAATAAACTACTCTCACCAACAGAAGTGGGTATTCTAGGTCAGAGCTGAGGTTTACTGACTCTTGTGGAAGCCTGAACTGCCATTGCCTAGACCAAAGGTTGGCAATGTTTTTGGACAGAGTGCCAAAAACACCTGCAATCTTGACTTGTAAGATGTTGACATGCCAGGGAGGGAAGGTGGGGGAGCCACGAGGGGCCCGATCCTTGTTGTGGCAGTGCAGCTCCAGCCCCTTCCCCACCATCTGCCCCAAGGCATGCATGCAAAGCAAAATGCCTTCGCATGTCACGCTCTGGTACTTGTGCCAGGAACTGCCTACCCCTGACCTAGACTAAGTGTGTGATGGAGAATTTAAGCATTTGGTTCTTGATTTGCTTCATGGACCTTATATGCAACTTTAAATTAAAAAAATGACAAAAATAAAGTGGGATCATTTCATAGTTTGTATAGTTTCTTAAATTTGCTAGAGCAGGGATATAGCAATAAACTTCCACAGAGAGGGGCAAACATAAACAAACAAATACATTATTTCAATATTTTGAAATATTTATTTACTACTGTATACGCTTGGCTGACACTTTCAAGCCATATCATTACAACCCATAATCATTATTAATTAGCCTCCTCAAACAACTGTTTGAGTTAAGTAAACATTTTCTTGAAAAAAAAGTAGGAGAAATCCTACAATGCTTCAGGCTCTTAACAAGAAGTAAGCCTATGCACAATAAGTTTAGATGTTCACATGCTTACAAATCTATTGCAGCACCACTCAAGACTTCCCTTCCTCTTACATGCTCAATTTACCACTAATGTTAGAAACAGCTCAAGTACTTTCAGGCCTAATACGGCCCTGCCAAATTAGAACAAAAGCAGCACGCCATGTTCTGCCATGGTGGGGATTGTGGGGGGTGGAAGGGAGGGAGGGAGCTTTAAACCATACAACAAAGCATTCTCTGAAATGATGTATCTTTAGATCTATCAGTAGACTTTGCCAAAATACAAAGCAGTTATTTATCATTTTCTGTAGTAACAGACAGCTACCATCAAAACCAACAAATGATGGTTTTGTGAATCCACTGATTTATTACTCAAGTAACTCTCAGTTTTCTTTAGCACAGCACTCTCCAGATTATTATTATTATCTAAAATTTGCATATTGCTTATGATGTGATTAACAACCAAACAAGTGAACCTACAATCTGATAACAAAGAAAAAAAAATAAAACTAATTTAAAAAAGCAAGGAGCATGCAACCATTTACGCTGTACATGCAATACAGATATGAAAAAGCAATGGCACAGAATACATACAGTCTGGTATAAAGTAACTTATGTGTCTATTACATATCAGCTGAATGTTTCATTTCTAAAAATATTTGTAGTGCATGTTATTTAGTCCAAAAATACCATGTGATAACAATGTCAATGTACAACTACACAGAATTAATTTCAGACATGTATTATCTTTTAGACAATTGCATGCATTTTAAATATAGAAAGAATAAAGACCAAAAGGATTTACAGTGAGGTATGTCATTTTCTTATATGTTTCTTCAATCACCAGTTGAATCCTTTTGGGTAATTGTCAGTTTACCCTATATATATATAAAATATACATATTTCTTTGCATTTGCTTATTTCATATATCAAGCAGAGCTGTCCAGCAGAGGGCTCCTTTGAAACAGAATGTGAACAAGGAAGGCAAACCCTTTCAATGTATAGACAATATGGAGATTCTGAAAGCAAGGTATATGTTAAGGTTTATCAGTTCTGTTAGAAAATCACAAAGAGAATTTTAAAAGTTTTTAAACATATCTTTATTTTGTCTCATGAAACCAGTTGAATAAAAATGTGATGAACAAATAAATGAACATGTACTTGCTTTTAAAATGTACTTATTCCCATATTTTTATTGCAACTATACATGATTATTCAGAATGATCTTATTAATTGTAGGTTTTTTTCAGTTAACCTACATAAAAAACAAAGAGAACTTGCAGAAATATTTCCTATTAACCATGAGTCACAGGATTACTGTGCAGATAATTAAACTGTGGGTGTGGGGGGCAACTCCATGCAGCTTAGAAGCTACCTTTCATTTTGCAGCCACACCGGCTTGGAAGGGACCTCCAGGGTCATTATGTGCAGACGCCTGCTATTAAAAACAGCCATGTCACACAATTCTTTCTTAAACTTGTCAAGCTCCATCTTATGACAACTTGGCTACTGTGATTACTATCAAAAACTTTCCTATTTGGATTCACAAGAGACTACTGTGATATTCTCAGCGTTCCCTACTTTTCTCTATTCATCATATTTTGACACCCAGGTTAACATGTAATAGTAATTTGGTCCCAAAAGCAGTCCCATTCATTTGCATCTAACACACAAGGAGGAGCTAGGGATACATTTCTAATTTAAAGGCAATAGATACATTTTAAGACTTACCAGTGAAAGAAAGAAGGGGATAAGTTAAAATCAGTTTCCTGGTACTTTATAAACAATTCTAGCATCCATAGACTAACTGATGAAAATTATATATTTTATAGAGCTGATCTTACTTTGAAGCTTTTTAGATTCTTAATTTGCCAGGCTTAGCATTACATTATGAATACATTTTTAAAAAGATCACTGACCTATAAGACCATTTACTAAACAGGGTACTGAGAGGAGTAAAAGGAAAAGTTTCTGAATGATTACATTTTTAGATGGTAAAAACCAGTTACGAAAGCAAGTAAAAAACCTGGATTCTTTTATCAGGAAAATTGCATTTCCAGTAAAATCTTAGTTTAGTCTTGAGAACTCTCCTTTTTCTTATAAAAATAAGGAAATACAGCATAGTTATTAATGTGCCATGCTAACTGGCTTTTCATAATATTCATTTATGTATTAATACTAAATCTTAATAAATGCTGTGTTGTTTTAAGACGAGTTGCATAGAAGAGTCTATTCAAACAGAAGATACTGGAATTTCCTCATTATAAGAAATCTTTAAAACAAGAAAAACAAAGTTGCTTGTAATTCCTCAGTGGAATTTTTGTTTAAAAAAGAAAAAACTAGAGTTAGTTATGATGCCCAAGTCCCACTGAGTAATCAAAATATTCTAACAGTAAAGAATGTAAAATGTTAATGACTTTAAAAATATAAATCATTTTCTGCTTGCTTTAATTATTCATTGCATATAATATTTTCAATTTTTCACCATTTTATTCAAACATATTAGTTACACATAACTATTGTTAGGATTAATACATTAAAACATATTTGTTTTACAACTACCCATGGATGCAATTCTGCTTGCCTTGAGAACAATCACAAAATCCCATTCAATGGTACAGAATCAGAACCTAATGACTTCTACAGTTGAAAGCTTAAAACCAGCTACAAGAAGAAGTTTTCTCTTTAGGAAGCACCTACAAAAACTTTGGCTAAGAAGCATGTAGACAAATAAAAACCAGGAACCATCTTCTCTTCAGTTTGTTGCATCAGATGACAGTACTATAACCAGTGAGCACAGAACCCCGGAGACAAGAAATAGTTTTAGTTCAGTCACCTGGACCTCCAGAAGTGGGCTATGGAGAGGTACTATGGTTGGGTCTCAGGGAAAAATACAAAGGACAGGAGGTGTCAACCAACTCCTCCTCTACAAAACAGACAGCTTCACACACATAACTTCCCAAACTAGAAGTAGCAGGTCTTTATCTGTGCTGTGCTATGGGTAGGAATCAATTCTGCTGAGATGCACATAGCACCATGTGAATTCAGCAATGGTGCTTGCATTTTGGAGAGTGTGAACCTAGCTCCAGTGACTCTGCAGTGCATTTAGCAGGAGAACTGTGACAAGGTGGGCCATAGAGTGGTGCATAGAACTGGAGGAAGCTGGTGGATCTATGATAGGAAAGTAGGCCATGGGGCATAGAAATGGAAGTGGGCTATAGTTATCAAAGACGGAGAGCCACTAGTCTAGTACACTGCCCTGCCATTTCATATCTATTTTAGGCTAGGTTCTCTTGCCACTGTGCTAACATAAGAAAGGAATGAGAAGAGTGTAGTAGCGGAAGGTCTACATAAATAGGTGGCTTGATTACACTGTGCCCTATGGAATTCGGCCCTGAGCAAAAGCTTAAACTTTAGGATCCATCTGCTATCATCTCGTTCCTGTTCTCCCTCTTCCAGCAGATCTAGGCACCCCTGGATATAGCTAGCTGGATATACTGTCACAAAACATTTAGAAAACTATTGTGTAGTAATTATGCACTTGGAACATATAATTGAAAATGAAGCAATATAGTCAGTAATCTCTCTTTTATCCTTCCTATAGGCTTATTAAAAATGTAAATGCTATATTTCAGCATATTTTATAAGAATTCCACTTCTGGTATTTTTGCTGCTACTACCCTGGCAACATTCTGCTAATGACAGCTACTTTTAAGATAGCATATCAACTGCTTAAGCCCTTGGCTTGCTGGGCAGAGTAGAGGCTCCTACTGTGATATTTTTGTTCTCACATATGTGCCAGTAAAGGCTGCCATGCTCCTCATTAAATAAACAGGAGTTCATGCCAATTAATAATTTAATTTACTGGGAAACTCTGGACATGGAGCTAGAAGGTAAATTGCTAAATCTCTTGAAAAGAACCATCCTGAAATACCAAGAAACTAGAATTTAGCCCCAACTCTGAATTTATGCCACTCCAGTGACATCCAAGTGCTGGCAAATTATTATTTCTGCATTTTACTATCACAGTTGAATGTACTGTCTGTTACTATGGTGCTGTCACAGTAAAAACAAATTCATGGGTATGAAAAATAAACCATACCATGCATTATGGCAGGTACCCCATGTTCAGCTTGTTCCAAAATTTCAGCATGTGTGAAATCTGTATTTCAAACATGCTTAAGCTGGATTTCATTTCAAAAGACTATTCCAAAGGTGTCAGGGTCCAATCGTCTAATACCTCCTCTTCTATGTGATGCTTAAAACTTCTGATAATTGACAGGGCTGGGGATCCTCCTGAAATTCTAAGTGCTTCTTAGAATGAATTAACCTCCCTTCTCTCTATAATCTCTTGGTTAACAGCAGCAAAATGCCATCCCCTCAACAAGTCAATACACAAACACTCCTATGCAGTATGCAGATGCGGAGGCAATATGCAGATCACTGTTGTAATTGTCATGTCAGTACAAGGGTCAGTTTGCTTTTGGCTTTCCACACTGAAATACTGGTAAGTACCCTAACTTCATACATTTGATCAGGACTTTTCTGGCACTTATCTCCAGTGATCGTAACTGTCTGCTGCCACCAGCCAGAGGTACTAAACTTGACCAAACTGTAAAGGTCTCACTGCTGAAAGTCCCAGGTTTCATTCCAGCAGATAACAATGACATTGGTCTGTACATAGCCACAGCTCATTATAAACTTGTTAAAAAAGGCCACCAACTACTACACACCACAACCAGAATGCTATTTGATATCAAAGACAAGTCTGAGCTGCACAGGATGCAAATGAAAGACCCAATGAAATACTAGAGGTTGCAAGATGGTGACACTCTCTCTTCCATAAGTGGTGAACCAAAATACTCAAAGAATATTAAGAGATGCCATTTCTGCTGGAAACGGCAGAGAGATAAAACCAATCATTAAATATTTTGCTCTTTTCATAAGATTTGGATGTTAACACTTATGTGGAAGCTCAAATCGAATATGAATAACGCATTTCATTTACCTTCCCTAATTTCCCCATAATTCCAATTGGAAATTATATTGTTTGTCTAATCTGGTTTATATGGACACATGGTAATTCTGTGAACTATGCTGCTGCTTTTCATGTCAGAGGTTAGTGAGGTGATGTGTAAATAAACTTGGGAGGGGTTTGTCTCTCTCTCTCCAAAAATTCTAACAATCTCTGCCTGGCAAATGTTCAAAAGTCCCTGTTCCCTGTTCTTGTTGAGCTGTCAGCTCTCCTTAACACCGCTGCCCATGCTCTTCCCGAAATCCTTCTCTGCTTCAGCTTTCACAACTCTCTCCCCTAGTTCTCTTCTTTCTCCCCTGTTCCCAACAGATACTTTGACATATCACTTCCTCATCACTCTCATGCCCAACGGCACCAGGGTCATCTGCTGCTATTACTTTTCATTTGGTGATATGATCCCATTCATAAATATGACTTAAGTGTCACCTGAGTATCTACAAAGGCACAGTTATACCTCTCCAATCCCAATGTATCTTTTGATGCCTAAATCAAAAAGCTGCCTTTCTCATCCCTTCTCACAGATGTTCAATCTTCAATTAAAACTCAACATCATCTTGTATATCAGTTTCTGTAACCTGCTCCTTCTCAGTCCTGATGCATGCTATTGCATTCCCAGCTGCTGCAATAATCAGTTTCCTTGGTCAAGGGATACAGGTTGTAGTGTGTTGGTCTAAGGGCATAGGCAGACAAAGTTCTTTGAGTAAATCTGATATCTTTTATTGATCAACTTAAATAGCTGGAAAAATTCTTCTTTGCAAGCTTTCAGATACAAATACCCTTCATCAGGCTGAGGAGGCATCTGCAGTTGATATATGCTCTTCCTGGATGCACTCTCTTCCATCCATGAAGAGCATACATCAACTGCAGATGCTTCCTCGGCCTGACAAAGGGTATTGGTATCTGAAAGCTTGCAAAGAAGAATTTTTCCTTGGTCAATGCATTGACCACATCACCTCCAATCATCTTTGCATTTGTTCATTTTTTCCATGTCTCCATTGCATCTAACATAAAATAATTCTGTGTATTATGGCCCTCCATGACCTGTTTTCTGCTTTCTATCACATGCTGTACCTGTCACTGAGATAACTGATTCTGCTTTTATTGATCAACCAATTGCCCATCTATGCTTTTTTCCCCAAGAAGCACCTTTATGGTTTCTTTCTGGTTTCTCTCCTGTATAGATGAGCGCAACAGGAAACCAAAGGCTCCTGTTACTAGATAGGGAAAGACAAGAGGTGATCTGCACATTGATAGGTGGGAGAAACAGGACAGATACACTGGCAGATATAAGCCGGAGGCTGCAGGCAGTAAAACCATGATGCAGCTGGGGAGCAGGGCAAACTGTTCATTACAACTAAAGAGGTGCAGCTGTGCCAGAGCAAAACAGTCACCTCTTTTGCTAGAAGGGGCCACTCTCAGAGGAACTTAAAAACCCAGCACTTTGAGCAGGGAGAGTGTGGGAGGTTGGGCCAATGCTCCAGAGGGAACAGAGCTCCCAGGAAGGGGAGGTGCTGCCCAAGAGGCCCCGACTGGCATGGAACAGCTTTGAGACAAAGAGGCAAGAGCCCTGTAAGAGGACTCGTCAAGTGTTGTTTTACCCTTGGAAAGAGAAGGAGAGCTTTTCTCTTTCTTAATCAGATGCTTGCCTTTTATTTGTTACAGTTAAACTGGTGGACTGGGTGTGGCTGAAAGGGATAATGAGCAGGGATCCAGGTTTTCTGTTTCCCATGGAAAAATGGAGTAAAATATACATTTCCCTCCTTACTGGAGTAAAATACGGATTTCTCATTTTAGCAGAAACCCACAGATTTTGCAGAGAGCCCTTTGCAGGCTGGCAGGGTTCCAGCCTGTAGGGAGCTAGGACAGAGCAGGAAGAGGGTGGTCAGGCAGGGGGTGACGTGCATGTATATGTACATGGCTCGAGGCAGCCTGGAAAGCAGCTCCCGCAGGTAAGTGGTGGTGGTGGGAGGATTGAGGCCCCATAGGGAGGGAGGGATTTGGGTAGGGCAAGGCAGTGGGGACCCTGGGGGGAGTGAGAGACACAAGCAGGGCCAGGGGGTTGTGAGTGGGCCAGCAGGGCCAGGGGGGCTGTGAGGGGCCTTTAATTTTAATCATGGATTTGGGGGCTTTTATTAGAGAATTCACAGTTTTTTTTGAGGGAAAACCAGGATCCCTGATGATTAGGAGCTGCAGGGTGCCCAAGGGTATTTTAAGTGCTCAGGGCCAGGTGTAAGCCACAGGCAGGCAAGAATTGAGAGGATCAAAGCCTGAGTCGCAAAGGAGAGAGAGGTAGCCTGAGGCTGGGAAGGCTAGAGCCAAAGCCCAAGCAGGGCAAAATGGGGATAGCGCCTAAGAGTTGAGGCCTGGCACAGGGGCCTAGGCTAAAAGGGGACCCAGCCAGAGAAAGAGCAGCAAAGCAGGGAAGGCCAAAGCCCTAACAAGGGATTGGAGACCTGAGTCAAGTATTGGGGGTTAGCTGCACTGCTGAAGTGCTAACCAATATCATCTGCAAGGCATGGGCATGGCTGTAGGGGCAGGAACCAGCCATGAATCGAGCCCTTGAGGCTGGCAGGGCAGGCACTGTGGGCAAAGTGACAGACAGACAGACTCCCCAGTCCAGGAGGCAGCCTCCCCTCATTACTTTTCTTTAACATCAAGGCATGGCAGATGAGTGAGTAGGTTGAGACCTGGGGAAAATCAGACAGGGGCTGTACAGGATAGAGGTGGCCACTAGAGGCATCATGGCAGCCATCTTATCACAATGGGCCATCCACCTACTCTTTTTGCTGAGAAGGACCTTGTCATAAACATCTGTAAAGCCACTTAGTTGTCCTTGCTTTAGATCCCCACTTAACATTCTTCTTTGCTAAAAAGGTTACAATGAAGCCCAAAATAGATGTGAAGAAGGCTGAATGGTTTGCTTAAATCTAACTAGAATGGAATTTTTCTACAAAATACTTCTGTTTAACCATCAGGTATCTTAAAAGCAATCTTAAAAGACTCCCATTTAATTGAGGCAGCTGGTTAAGTGGTTGGATAAGGCTGCACAGCTCCAAGCCCGATAATCCTGTATTTTAATATACTCTGTCTACACAGCAAGGAAGTATAAACTTGCACAGGCAGATACAGCTCCTACACACCTTTTCTTCTCACCTCCTATTGTCCTCATCTCTTTTTCATGGTTTTGCAGGAAAAAACACCATTAACTACCTACTCTTAATCTCAGTGATGATGGTCAAATGACAGCAATATCTGTCATAGGGACAAAGAAATAATACCATCACTTACAACAGATCTCCATAACATGGAGCTTATAATGTTGTTGTCTACTTGGATTCCTTGTCTATAGTGGCACATTCATCATGACTGCCATCAGTGATAGAAATTATAGAGAAATAAGGCTAGTGAAGAAATAAAGCAGTGCACACAGATACATCTGTTAGTAAGGGGGTTTTTTCTTGTTCGATAAAGTACTGGGTTTAATTTGAAAGAAAATGCTCTTACTGCATTAGTTATTAAAAAAACATTTGGGAAGCAAAGATTATGGGAATAACAAGAGCATGACTTGTTTTATAATTTCCACAGGATACAAATCATAGAAGAGGACCTGATAAACGCTAGCAGCAACCACGAGTTCCAGACAACGTATATACATGACATTTTAAATACTGAAAGCCAAATGCTGCCCTCAGTTCCACTCCTGTAAAATTAAGGCAGATTCTGGCCTTGTTTCGCTACTATCACATAGGCCTAAAGTGTTCCTTGAAAACGCGATTCTTGTGTGTTCCAGTGAGGCATTTTGTTTTGCTGTGAGAAGACAAACTTGGACAGAAAAAGGACTGTTTGCTCATTTTCTGCAAAGAATCTGATTTTAACAACAAAGTAATGTAACATGGAAGTGTGGTTATTTAACACAGCATTTGACTACACAGAGGGCTGTTCAATGTGCTGCTCTTGCCAGGCTTGTCACAATGACTGACGTTTTCTAATATTGAACTGGAAATAATATGGATATTTAATACTGAAGAGTTTACGACAAGTAGAAGCAAAGTGCTATTGTTTATCAGCAATCTACTTCTGATGCCATATATCTGTATAGACATAATTACTGCTGAATGATAAAGCCTGATTGTCACATTAGGGAGTGAACACATCTGTACAATATTCACTATGCTTCTTATTAAATGATTTTTAAAATATTGTAAAGCCCAGTTCTTAAGCATTTTCTATGCTTTCCACTTGAATTTTGACTAAAATTTACCTTTTAGATCTGTTATGCCACTCATGAATTTTTTACAATATCCATCTGTGCATTGCAATCTCTATTCTCCATGGCTCCACATTGTTTTGGCTAACTAACAGGCCCATATGTTGTCTCAATGTATTTCTGCACAATGTTTGTGTTTTTGGAAAATGAAAAAAAAAGAAGAAGAAGAAGAAAACCACAGGGAAAAACCACAGGTCTAAATAAGCTATAAAGAGCATCCACATACAGTTAGACTGTCTTTACTGAGTCTGGAGACATTATGATTCTGCTGCGACAAGCAGCATTTGTCTTCATTTTGTCTGACTGTCCTCATGTGTTATTATTAGTGGCTGTCAGGCTGTAGCAGAAAAAAAATAGCATCACTTGACTAAGAAGTTGAATGCATAAATGCAATAACTACACATTGGAAGCCAAGGAGAGCATGTCTGTTAAGATGCATCTAAATGCAAAAAAATTCTTTTAATGAAATTTAAAAGTGAAAAAATACTTTTGCAAAACAAAAGCAAATTCCTCCCCTACCTCCCAATCTCTACAGCTAAATTAGGAACTCATTATAAAACAACTTAGCAGCACCTATAGAAGTAGTTTTGAGAATGCATTTTCAGAACGTCAGCTTAGTTTAATGGTAAGAAAACAAATAAGTTGGAACATTTGCATCTAGTCATATTTTTCTGATAACAGTGATAAATGCAAACATTTTAAACATGAATTTCTTATCATAAAAGAAATTTACACTGCAATGTATTTAACGCTTTTTAAAAATAATGCAGAAATCTTTTTGTCATGTAGTAGAGTTTATCATAAGCTTCTAGATTTAAAATTATGTTTAATGTGGAAATAAAGTGTGTGTGTGTGTATCTTTTAAACCACAAGAAATAGGATACTTAGAAAGCAAACACTAAAATAAACAGAAGATGTAGGAGTTTAAGCTTGAGATATAATAATTCAAAGATTTCTATGATAACCATTTAAAAGCTGCTAGTCCATGATGTTCTTAGCTTAATGTTGATAAATTAGTATCTACTTGTACATTTATTTTAGAAGTAAGCAAATGTAAATTTACAGAATGCCTTATGCTATACCACCCCAGTAGTGTACTGCTACGTTTCCTTCCTGGGCAATGGGAATTATGGGCTAAAGAGCCCCAAGAAGAAAGTGATTTAATCTGAAAGTTTCACAGGAGTTAGAATTCACTTATTATAGAATTACTATTCAACTGTACATAATAATAAACATAAAATAAAGAAGATATATGATGAAATTGCAGTCAGTGGTAAAAATCCTACCACTTCACCCCTATGCTTTTATCTGCAAGAGACTACAAACATGAGTTACATTGGGAGTCAGAGTTATTTAATATAGCTAATATTGACACAAGAGAGGGAGTTCAGTGAACAACCCTAAACAGTACAAATAGCAAATGGACATTTTAGAAGCCATTAATGCCACAAGAACTAGTGACAGACCACTATTAACCTGGACTGCGAGAGGAGGTCAGTGCCTACTAATTGTACTTTCTGTTATTGAAACATACATTAAACCAGTCCCTAAAGTTGTTAAGTCTCAGAATAACTAAAAACTCATAGCTTCGAACTTCCAGAACTACCCTCCCTTATGTAGCAATTTCATTTGGATATTTTTTTCCCCAGCATCTTCCCCCTCATTCCTTTTTCTCTAAAATCTTGCACTGTAACAGCTCCACAGACAGGAGTAGTGAGGGGGAAGCTCTATCTTACAACAGCCACCCACAGTTAATATAGTGGTAATATAGTGGTTAAGGTGCTGGCAGCTGACTGCAGTTTGTCTGCACTAGCTGCAGTAGCACCTGGGCTAATTAATTTCTCTTTGCAACATGCCTGTAAGGTAAGGGAGTATTATCTCCATTTCACATGTGGAGAAGTGAGGTACAGAGAGATGATGTGATTTGCCCAAGGTTATATAAGAAGTCTGAGGCAGAGTTGAGAAGAGCAACTATATCTCATAAATCAAGGTCCAGGGGCCTCAACCACAAGTAATATTTGCCTTAACTGCAGTCAATAGTCATACGCTTAAAGTTAGGCACGTGCTTAATTGCCTTTATGAGTCATGGCTACAAGTCCATTTTCACAGTTTCTATCCTGATTGTAGCAGGGACCCCCAATAGTTGCTGACAAATGGGCTGGACACGATTCTGGTTCCTTCTCAACTGAATGATGAGCTCATTCCCAAAAGCAGAATCTGTCTGATAGCTGAAATACAAGGCAGGAAATAACTTGACCCGCAGAGTCTATGCTTGAGCAGCACTGGCAGAACATTTTAACTTCTCAAAAAAGAACAAAGCTGCTAAAAAATAAATGAGAAACAGTCAGAGAACCCTACATAGCCATATTTACAGATTCACTTTTCTGAACCACACTAAGGTAATTGCATGAGATTATACTACACAAAGACATAAAACTTTATACATTCTTTGGAAAAGCAGTCTCTCCGTGCTGTGTATAGGAGACAGGAACAATCTGTTCTCATGTTCTGCTTACAGAAGAAATGTCTCAGCACTCTGCTTTTGTGAGTGGCTCCTGATGCTGTGTTAAACTTAGTTCCTTTCACAACCTCAGAAATTAAACTCATAGGACACTCTTAAATGTTGGGCTGAAGGGAGCTATAGCCTCACACGCAAAGAAAATCAGTATCGTAGGCACATAAAGTGTGCATGTGTGTATGTATGTGTACCCCAAAAAATTAATGTAATGCTACACAAGCTCCTAAATTCTACTGGGTGCTCCAGAAACCTGCACTCAAGGACAGAGAGGAAAATAAAAAGGTGAGGAACACGGTTTATATGCTGTCTGCCAAGTTGGAGAGAGGCAATGGAAAGCAGCCCAAGTAGGATCTGTGTTTATATTTAAATTGGCCACAAAACTTCAAGAAAGGAAACAGGCAAAATGTAATCAATCTGTGCTTCGTGATCAAGGCAATTCTAGGTGCACAGGGTGCAAAATGTTTTTGTAGGAAAACAAATGAATGAAGTTCAGCTAAGCACTATTATCCCTGTGATATTATCCAAGTTTAATGTCAAATGGGCCACAGAGAGCCTCTACATTGGGAATGGCTAGGAAATATACCATCACAGCAGGAGTCCTGGAACAATGATTTCTCCTTGAGTTTCCTAGAGTCAAAGACAATGTGCGTTCTATTACCGCCTTCGTCACAGTTCACCCAGAAAGCCACTCCCTATCCTCTCTGCAGTATGTTTGGGGGAATCAAGAGGAAGTACTCCTTGCCCTGCATATGTGGGAGTAGTGGAAAAAGAAGGTTTAGGTAACCAATTGCTTTGTATCTGTCCCATGAAGACAATACACAGGAGGGAATAAGACTTTTAAATGTCTTTCCCAAGGGCGTGCTATAAACTAGTGCTGATTTTGTAAGGTTAGCCTCCTGTTCAGATTAATCAAGTGCAAAGACTTTTCAGATACTTTTGGTTTCTGCATACTCTCAAATTGAATTAGAAAGTGCCTCTTGGCTCACAAAGGAACCTTTGCTGGTGGGCAATATCAATATCAGTATCTTAAAATAGGACTCTGGTAAAAACATATTCCAGAAAAAGTATATGATTCTTATGTAGGCATCCTCAGAATAAGATACCTTCCAGTTTGTCTACACTTGAAAATTAACATGAATTAAAATAAAGTATGGATTTAAAGCGCAATAGCCATTTCTGAGTAAACCTAAGTGTGGACACTCCAATTCCTCAAGACAGCCTCTTTCCAGATCGGCTTAATCCATCGTTGTTCTGCATTAAGAAGGTCCACACATGGAGTTGGTTAGGAAGACGAGTGTTGGACCAAAAAAAATATCAAATGTAATGTACTGTGACGTTGAATGTCATACGTTATAATGTTGTAACATGAATGTACAATGCCCAGAAGCCTCCAGGGGACTAGAGGAAGGAACTGCACTACAACTCCCAGAAGGCAGCAGGGGGCAGGAAGAAGTGGAAGGAATAGTATCAGGGTGCAGGTTGCGGTGGCAAAGAGAAAGAGAGAAAGAGAGACGGGGAGAGAGAGAGTTGGGAGAAGCGGTGGAGTTAGGACTGCCAGCTGGAGCAGTGGGTCTCAGATGTGAAGCCCAGACAGACTTCTCAAAGGTATATATCATGGTGTTAATAGTTTCTACTGGTTACCTATTCTTGGGTGATTTCACCACAGTGTCACTGTTTAATTCCTGTTACCCATATCCTAGGTGTATGTAGCTTAATGTCAATATGTATTTACTGGTGTCTGTCTTCCTCTCCTTAGCCTGTTGGCTTGTGACCCTAATCCCCAGTATCCTGTATATAAAAGTGGGAACTTCCCTTGCCAGCTCCCTGGTCTAGTTCCTGGGGTTGCAAGATTTGGTACAACTGATGTTAGCGGTGTGATAAGTGGTCACAGGGCATAAGGTGCAGAGCCAACTGCCACAGGAGTGTATTGATTTTGTTGCTGTGTGTGTATATGATTTGGAAATATGAGTGCCACAGAGGAGGGAAAGACACTCTCCCCACCTAGTGTCCTGAGGCTGATATTCAATCCAGCCCTCTTTAATAGGAAACAACAGACATGGGATGACTAGCATGAGAAGTCTGAAACAGCAGCTAAGTTAAATAGGTGGGACAAAGCCACCAAGATAAAATTCTCGGGCCTGTTACTCACAGAGAGGGCCAGGGAGTTTTACCATGGGCTCAGCAGCGAAGTCAAGTAGGGTTAGCAGCACCTGATAAGGGCCCCAAGGAATGTGTTGCAATCAGGAGCAGATCCTATTTGGGACCACACTGCTTTCCTTAACTGTACACAGATTGGCAGCAGAGTTGGCACAAGAGTTTGGCCTGGCCAAAAGGTGTTTAGCAGTAAGTCATAGAAATCATAGAAAACGAAGGTTGGAAGGGATCTCAGGAGGTCATCTAGTCCAACCCCTGCTCAAAGCAGGACCAGCCCCAAATAGATCATCCCAGCCAAAGCTTTGCCTAGTTGGGTCTTGAAAACCTTCAAGGGTGGAGATTCCACAACCTCTCTGGGTAACCTGTTCCAGTGTTTTACTACCCTCGTAGTGAAAACACTCTTGCTAATATCAAAACTAAACTTCCCTTCCTGAAATTTGACACCATTGCTCCTTGTTCTGTCACCTGCCACCACTGAGAACAGTTTAGCTCCATCCTCTTTGCAACCCCCCTTCAGGTAGTTAAAGACTGCTATTAAATCCCCTCTCAGGCTTCTCTTCTCCAGACTAAATAGTTTCACTTAGAAAGGCCTTTTAGTAAAGGCCTTTCCAGAAGTCATTCCAGAAGCACAGGGCATGCTGGCCTATGACCACTTTGTCAGCAATGTTTTCAGTAGGGAGATGTTTACCCAGAAAGGTTGTGGACTCTCCATCCTTGGAGACCTGGCTAGAAAAAGTCTTGGTTGGGATGATCTAGTTGGGGATGGTTCTGCTTTTAGCAGGGGTTTGGACTAGATGACCTGCTGAGGTCCCTTCCAACCCTAATTTTCTATGATTTTATGCAGGCTCAACTTTGGCTGAGAAAACCCCAGTCTGGATAAGGCCATAAAGCTAGCTACTGAGTTAGAGTTGGTAAAAAAGTTGGGGGCTCTAGGACACTGAGGCAAGGGTACCCAGGAGACTGAGGCGAGGTACACGTGCATGTCAAGAAGAAGTCATCTGTGGTACTCATCCCAAGCCTGGAACCATCCATCCATCTTGCAAATGATGATGGAGGCACTGAAGGAAGTCCAGGGTGAACTGGACCAACTCAAGAAGAGTGTGGAGATCCAGTATCTAAACAGACGTGCTATGGGAGGCCCTCCTGGACATCAGTGGCTAGGGTCTCATCAAAAGGTTGATGGATGCTAGCATTGTGGTGTCTGTGACCACTTCTGGAGGGAATGCCCAGAGACAAGGTGGTGTTCCAAGAAGGGATACCGAGGTGGGCAGTAGAAAGCTCAAGGTGGTAGGACAAGGTGGTAATTGTTGGCGCTGCAGGGTTGGGGTACTACCTAGAGGGGAAGGTCAGAGAGGATCCTTGCCAATGCCTCCTAGATTCTGGTGATTAGGTAGCCCCTGTATGCAGCCAGATATGGGAGCAAGCTACAGAAGAGAGAGAAAGGAAAATTCCACCCTGTCGAGTGGTGGTAAAGGCAGCCAATGGGAAAGCACTCCCAATTCTGAAAGAGTAGAGTACAGCTTTGGACTTTCAAGACTTGTGGCTGCCATATATATTCCTCATAGTGAAAGATGCCAATCACCATGCCTTGTTAGGCACAGACATTTTAAAGAAATTCCAGGTATGAACTCTGCAGATTGTTTCTGGTCCTTTCTGGGAAGGTGTTTCTCCCTATACAGCACAGATGACCAAGTGAGAGTATGTGAAGTGATAATAGAAAATAATCTAACAATAACTCCTTGGAGTAGATGAAGAGGTGGTATCATGAAGAGAAGGACCAATTTGAACATAGGGTAAATGAGGGATTAGAATTCCTAGTGGGAACTGTTATGGGAAAGATCCACAGAAGTGAAATCCCAGCATATGTTGCCAAAAGACTGACAAAACCTCAGGCTGCATATCAAGGCACTTTAATTGTGATGTTTGAGACCTCCTGGCCAAAGCCCAATGGTTCTCCACCTTGATCTGGTTAGTGGGTACTGGCAAGTAGAGGTGCACCCAGGGGATAGAGCCAAGACTGCTTTTCCAGTAGGAAAGGCCTTTTGTGTTTAATGTTATGCCTTTTGGACTATGCAATGCTCCCAGTACATTTCAGAGATTAACTGATATTGTGTTAGCAGATGTACAGAGGACCTCCTGTCTGGTGTACCTGGATGATATCATCATGATAGATCAAACCTTTCAGGGGCACTTGCAAAATAGCTCAGATAACATCAAATAGTATAAAGTACTTCATATGCAGGTGATATGTTAATTAAATTAGAGAACCAATAAAGTTCTGAGGCTCAAGCCTCCTTATTGCCTTTCTTATGGACCCGATATAAAAGCAGAGGTGTGAAGATTTTGTTAAAACATTGGTATGGTAGTAATACGTTATTTAGAAATAATTATGAAGTTATTTCTTTAAGGCCATCATTGCTTATTTTTCTGCAATTAAATTCTACAAAACTGGGCAGTTAAAAAATAAGAAAAAACATGCAGTTTTGTTATTTATTAAAAATTTTTAAAATACACTGAATATGACCAAGGTCAAGCAGCTTTCCCATATGTACTGGAAGTTGAGCTGTGTAAGACTGGGCACACATACACAAGATGTTTACTGCACAGTTGAATAATTAACTGTGCAGTAAACGTATTAGTTTCTATATGTATTTATACACAAAACTAATAAGCTCTGCAGCTGGGTAGTACTAGTATTTTATGAGTACTACCCTGCTGCTGAGTTTTCTTATGTGAAGCAATGCATGTGTAGATGCTGCCCTGGCTGGCTGGGAAACAGTGCTTCAGTGTGGGGCTAGCTGGCAGGCAGCCCCCATGCTGAAGCATCTTTGTACCCCAGCCAAACACTCTGTAGCATATGGAGCCCAGCTGGAGGAGCCCTGGGCTGGTGGGCTGACCCCCCAGGTCTTCTGCCAGCCTGGGCTGCTCCAACCAGGCTCTACATGCTGCACACAAATAAATATCAGAGCAATATGATTTGGAGTTTTTTGCTCCTGACACATGTTCAAACAGCACACTCAGGAGCAAAAAATGTTACAGCACTAAGCTCCACAGTTTATTTTGCACATTAATTGCATGTGTAGATGCAACTCCTGCATACCAAACCCTGAAACCCCATGAACTAGCAAGGGAGCCAGCAAGAGATGTTCCCACTTTTATATGCAGGATGCTGGGGATTAGGGTCACAAGCCAATAAGCTAGGGAAAGGAGGACAGACACTGGTAAATAAACTTTGACATTAAGCTACATACACTTAGGATCTTGGTAACAGAAAGTAAACAGTGACACTGTGGTGAAATCACCCAAGAACAAGTAACCAGTAGAAACAATAACACCACGATATATACCCTTGAGAACCTTAAACCCTCCCACAACTCCAGAGGGCTCCTAACCAATCTCTGGTCCCATAAAATGCTTAACTGCCATCATAGGTGGAGGGAGAAAAAATTATTTGTCAGGGCTGAGCTTGCGTGCATGTGCATGCGCCCCCCCCCCAAGTAAGTCTGTGGGGGAAGGAGTGGAGGAAGAGAAAGGGTGTAGATGGGGGGCAGATTGAGGCCCCAGCAGTGAAGGAGGGAGCAGGGCTGGGGCTGGGGCAGATGCTGCACAGCCAGGGCAGGGCGCTCCTTTAGGCCCTATCACTGCCCTGTGTTTGGGGGGGGTATGCCCCGTTAGCCCCCCACCCCCTTTTGCCGCCTACAATTGCCATCTGTCTGGAGTCCACATCTGAGACCCGCTGCTGCAGCTCACAGTCCTAGATCCGCTGCTTCTTCTGACTCTCTCTGGCCATATGTCTCTTACTCTCTCTCTCTGCCACTGCATCTGTCCACTTCCTCCTGCCCCCGACACCTTCTGGGAGTTGTAGTGCATGTTGCAGTTCATTCCTTCAGTCTCCAGGAGGCTTCTGGGTGTTGCAGTTCAAACTACAGTTCCTTCCCCCAGTCTCCTGGAGGCTTCTGGGCACTATAGTTCATGTTACAACATTATAGTACATGACATTCCAACTCACAGTACATTAGATCATCCCAGGTGCATCTACATGTACAATTAACATGAAGCAACAAAAACTCATTTTCACATGTGCCCAGGACCACAATAGGTTGAGCCAGGTCAGAGGAGCCTTGGCTAGCAGAGGGTCCAAGGGCTCAGCCTGCCAGCCCAGAGCTTCTCCGACCCGGCTAACATGCTGCAGAGGAGTTGACTGGGGCACGAGGATGATTCAGCACGGGGCTAGCCAGCAGGCCAGCCCCTTCAGTGTCTACATGCTCATTGCTGAGGGGTAAAAAACCCCATTGCAGGATAGTACTTGCATTTACAAGGACTAACCTGCTGCCGAGTTAGTTTCTTCTGTCCTACTAACGCTGCACGTGTAGATACGAGATGTTTATTGTGGAGCTAATTAGGCAACTCCAGAGTAAACGTCTTGTGTAGACACAATCCCCCTCTTTTAATTGGATGCACCCCTTCATCCAACCAAAGTTACACTGTTTAATAACTAAGCCACTTGGGAGGTCTCTGCTCTTTCTGTGGTCTACTTGAGAATTCTACTAGGACATACTCGTTTCCATGTGGTATTACTGATAAGGGACCCAAGATATCCAAAGTTATCCTTTCCAGGGATTGTCCAACCTGTGTGGAGAACATGGGAGGTCTGGGATTGTTCCTCATTCCTTTTTGTGCACCACAGACCTTGTGTGACCTACACGGTCTCTGACACAGTTTCTTTAGCCCAACTGGAAATACCAGGACTGGACCTTACGCAAAACATTCTCCATGCCCAAATGTTCCCCACTATTGGAATCATACAAAGCTTGCAAGATTGCTGGTATTTCCTTCTCGGGTACTGCTGTTTGAATACATTTGGGTCCTTGGGCCAAATCTGGAAGTTTTCTCACTAGTACTCCTTGCTTGATGCTTAGCTCAGGCCACACTTTCTGGTACCACTGTAGGCCTGGATGCTGCTGCCCTTCCTTAAGGAACTCTTCATTGTTGAGTTCCTTCCACCTTATTAGTTTCTCGAGATCAGCATCTTCCCATTGCTTTGCACACCAATCTGTCATTCATGAGGCCTTTTTCTCACCTAGGGTTGGTTCACTCTGGGCTGACTCTTCTGTTGTTAGTGGCTGCATCCCCATCACCTCCGCTTTGGGTTCAGCTTCCACCGTGGAACAAGGCATTGCAAGCTGATGTTGTCATTCAGGGCAATGCAGTATCTGATAACTGAACTTGACTAGCTGTACCAATCCAGCTGTCCTTCAGGTTGTTGAAAATCATGTAGCCGCCAGAAAACCATGGCCTGTTCTTAATGTAAAATGTTTCCCTAGGAGGAAATGAGCAATTTCTTTCTTGTAGTTCCATACTGGTGATAAACTTTGTTAAGGGTTCAGATCGCATAGGCTATCACCTTTTCCTGGCCTCCTTAGGCTTGTGACAGAACAGCCAATATGTCTTGCATCAGTGTCCAACAAGTGCATCAGTGATGTCTTGCATCAGTGTCCATCAGTGTCCAACAAGGGTAACTGCAGGTTGGGACAGGCTAAGATAAAGGATGATATCAACTGCCACTTTAGGTCTAGAAAGGCATCCTGACTTTCCTTAGTTCAGGTGAACTTTGTCTTATCAGACAGCTTATGTAAGGGGCTTACGATGGTACTGAGATCTGATGTAAATCTCCTATAATAGGAGGCTAGACCCAGAAAGCTACCTAGTTCTTTTGCATTTCGAGGCACTGGCCAGGTGCTAATAGCCTCCACTTTCTCTGGATCTGGGCCTACCCCCTCCATGGAGATCACATATCCCAAAAAGTTCACTTCTTTCCAAAAGAGGTGACGTTTGACAGGTATAATTTTTTTAGATTGGCCTCCTACAGCCTCTTAAGCACTGCTTCCAAGCTGCCTGACCTTAATCATATTCCAAGCATTTTAAGAAAGGATAATAGATGACAAGACTGTATGTTTTTTCTTCTTCTTCTTCTTATTATTATTATTATTACTATTTAACTGCCCGGTTTTGTGGAATTTCATTGCACAAAAATAAGCAATGATGGGGTTAAAGAAAAAAAATGTATAATTATTTCTAAATAACATATTACTACCACACCAATGTTTTAACAAAATCTTCACACCTCTGTATTTATGTCAGGTCCATAGGAAAGGCAATAAAGGGACTTGAACCTCACAACTTTATTGGTTCTCTAATTTAATTAACATATCAACTGCATACAAAGTGCTTTATAGTATTTGATGTTATCTGAGCCATTTTGTTCTGTTTGTCTTGCTGTGGTGGACTTTATATTCCATCTCACTCAGATCTACAGGGTGCAGAAGCATGCAGCTTTGTCATTCAATGCACTCCAAGAGGCTACATTCTTTAGCTTTTTCTCCTCTTTCATGAGGCCTTGCAACAGGCTGCTCTTGTACCACAATCAAAGATTTTATTTCTGAAGGGAGAGCTCAGCAATACTTTACTTGGCATTTCAAGCTAAGCCAGAGAGCAGCTCTGATATTTCATTTTTCCACATCTCACAAGAGCTTGCACTTACTGAGTGACAGAGTACAGTACTTTCGAAACTCCTCAATCTGTTAAGTATTGTGCATAGACATTTTATTATCCCTTTTGTGAACTTGTGGAAAGAAATTTCAGTACCATAACTATTTAAGATTCCTTTAATTTGGTCTCTGGAAAATTTCTTTTACACATTGAATATGACAATGAATATAAGAAAATATTAAAAGCATTTTTAAATTAGTAAACCATTTATCCATTTTCTTCAATTTTTTCTTCAGCTTCTCTTCTTCCTGGTGAATTCTTTATCTCCTCTACCAGGGGAGGGCAATTATTTGGGCCGGAGGGCCACTTAGGGAGTTTTGGTGAGGTGTTGCAGGTCAGGTCAGCACCCCTGCTCCTCTGGCCCACAACAGCTCACTTAATTCCCTCAATGGTAGATTACTAGACCAGTTCAGGGCGCCGGATGGAGCAGGCGCGTGGGGTCTCTATGGAGACCAGCCCAGGACCCATGTGGGCAAAATTCACTCGGCCAGGTGGGTGGGACAGGGCTGCGGCCAGGTGGGGAGTGGCATCTTGGAGTAGAACAGGCAGGCAGGGCCAGTGCCAGGATTGCAGGGTAGTGACAGTATGGGGCTGGGCAAGGCACAGCCACAATCTACTCCCTGCACAGCCCCATGCTGTCACTGCCCCAGGATTTGGCCCTGGCCCCAGCCACTTATCCTGCTCCTGGATTGCCACTTCCTGCCTATGTGGACCCTATCCCATCTGCCCAGCCAAGCGCATCTTGCCCACAGGGATCCCAGCCAGTCTCCATGGAAACCCCACCCGCCTGCTCTGTCCAGTGCCCCTGGCAGCGGGTGTGCTGCAGATGGGGCTGGGTGCCCCGGCAACTGGGCCGGGTCTGGCGATGATGGTGACACTGGCAGCAGCAGCCAGAGGGAGCCGCCTCTGCCAGGCCTGCCAAGAAGCTGAGTCTGGCCGCTGCACCACCCCAGCTCCTGTGTGCCCAGGGGCAGCGAGACAGGTGGCACACACCAGGGCCTGGGCTGCCCCCACCAGGGTCTGGGCCAGGCAGGGCTGAAGGCCCTACCGCAGGCCAGATAAAATCCCTTGGCCAGCCAGATCCAGCCTGCAATTCATATTTTGCCCACCCCTATTCTATACCTTTTCAACAAATACAATAACAGTTTTATTTTCATAAAAACCTTCAGGTTCTCATTAATACATGGCGTTCATTATATGGATGAAATGCTAATCATTTTACAAAAGATCCCTCAAGATTATCTTTTGCCTTTATCTATTTAAGATTGTTTACCAAAAAATCAGTCAAAACTTTTGCACTGCAAAGGCAGATTGGGCACAGACTGGGCCAGGTGTCTCTCTAAAACCACACCAGCCATGTCAGTCCTCTGTAGAGGACACTCTTTGGCTAAGAAAAGCAAGCAGTCCTGGACAATGTCCTGAACCAAAGAAGTTAGCTGGTAGTGAAGGAGTCAGTGTGAAGTCAGAGTGAAGTCAGTGTTTTGTACATGCTGGAAAAAACAGAGAGTTGTAAGAGATCAAGGCCAAACGCAAGAGTTTTCATTCAATAACCACTGAGCCAGAGAAACTGGCAATAAAACAGTCCTGAAACAGTATTCAAGTACACAAAGATTTTAGGGACAGTTCTAATCTTAACGTGACAAATATCTCAATACCAGTCCTGAGTCAGTAGTTCTGTTCAGGAAAGACCTGGGGTTGAGATATTCGGCAGCGGAACCCAGTGGGTCACATCTATGGTGAAATCCCTACGTCAGAGTTATTCCCTGGAAAGAGAGGTTGGTGCTAAGACCATATTCCACAATTGCCCGAGGGATGACTTTGGCTGACAGTTTCACAGGGGCGTAAACACGAACACTGTCTGTCCCAGTAACATGAGGGAGCTCAGTCAGTGGCACTTTAAACGCTTGGTACATGATGAAGCATTTAGGGTTCATCAAGAATTTATGAAGCCTCCCTAAGTGAAATACTTAAGGCTATTTGCAATTGCCAAAATGACAAAATCAAAATGACAAGATCAAAATGAACCAAGCCAAGGTCAGTGATGCCAGGACTTGAAGAAAATACCCAGTAGAAGGCTAAAGTTATCTATACCAAATGGTATATATTCAACACCAAAGATCACTTGGGAGCCCAGGGATGCCTCTTTCCTGGGGAAACTATCCTGAAGATGGAGGATATATGAATTCAGATTTTAAGTCTTGGTCTGACACAGTGCAAAATTCCAACCATGAAAGAATCTGACAAAAGAAAAACAGAAGCCATTTTTCCTTCTTAGTTTCATAGTTTCATAGATTTAGGGTCGGAAGGGACCTAGTAGATCTTCTAGCCCGACCCCCTGCCAGGGCGGGAGAACAACAAAACCCCAAAACAAAAACGGGACTCAAATGAGTCCAGCCAGGTAGGCATCCAGCCTCTTCTTAAAGACCCCCAGGGTAGGGGCCAGCACCACTTCCCTTGGAAGTTGGTTCCAGCTCCTAGCCGCCCTAACTGTGAAGTAGTTTTTGCGGATGTCCAATCTATACCTCCTCTCCATCAACTTGTGCCCATTACTCCTTGTTATGCCAGCGGGCGCTAGGGGAAACAGCGTCTCCCCCAAACCCTTCTGGTCCCCCCTAGTGAGTTTATAGATGGTCACCAGGTCCCCCCTCAGCCTTCTCTTGTGGAGGCTGAATAGGTTCAGCCTCATTCATTTGTGGAGGCTGAATAGGTTCAGCCTCATTCATTTGTGGAGGCTGAACAGGTTCAGCCTTCTCTCGTGGAGGCTGAATAGGTTCAGGTTCTCTCATTTTTTAGAATATAAGTCAATACAAAGTTAAAATGTCAAAATCTACAAGCAGTAGGAAAACACACAGAGACATGACTAAAACTACAGGTGTCATCCTGAAGACAGTGTTTACAAGTATGTTCTTAATTTTGGCACATGTAGAGCCATAAAGACACCATAAAGCACAGGCTCCTTACAGTGACAAAATCATACAAAACAGCAATGCAGATCCAAGAAGATTATTTCATGAAAAGCATATATAGGACTCACTTTTTGGATGACAGAAAAAAGTAGAGGCCATTTAGATAGGAAAGCAAATTAAAGGTGAAATGAAACACAAACACTGATAAGTACATCTGGACTTTAGGTCACTGTAGTTTATTAAGACTCATCAATGAAAAATTCCAGGAGACATGTTTTGGATAAAGTCACATTGTATTATTCAATCCCACATCAGAGATCTCTGTGGACATACTGCCTATTTTATATGCATACTAAATAAGTGTATCACTGTGCTCTAATGTGTTGAGATTTGTAGGTAGAGATGATATGATGGCCTACAGTAGTTTAAGAACCCCTAGTAGGTGCTAACTCAGAGGCTGCTGTCATTGCAGCATTTGGGTTGCTTACAGATGTTAATGAAAAAAACCGGCGCTGTAAATTTGGTGTGCTCCCATGCTGTGCCCAGCACATGCCCAGAAGAGGCAGAGTGTTAATTTGACCCAGCTCACCCAACGTCTAGATCAGGCACTTCAGAGGGGCTTTTTTGGTGCTTTTATCTAATAGGTGATTGAATCAGCTATTAGGTAAAAGCACCAAAAAGCCCCTCTGAAGTGCCCAATCTATACAGACGATACAGAGCTAGGTTGAACTAACACACTGTTTCTTCTAGTAAAGTGCAATTTTTGGGGTTTGTTTTTAAACATCTGTAAGCAGCATAAATGAACTGCATGAACCAAATAATACACAGAAGATGGGGGAGGAGCTGGAGATTTTTGGGGGGATATGCAGTATTAACTAACTAGTGAAAGTGATAAGGATTTGAAATTCATATGAAGATACTGAGGACCATGTCCCTTTGTAAAATGTTTCAAAGGGACATACAAATATCAAGAATCTACCCTGACTTAAGTGTGATGTAAAAAACAAGGAGATTCCCTGCCTAGGTGAATAACCTCACAGTGTGAAATCTCCCAAGCTATGTAAATATTTTGTGTAAACATGTACTTGAAGGCTTCACTACAGTGAGCTTTTGCTGTCCCACAGTGTGGGCACTGTCTAGATCAGGAATGACATGATCTCATCTCCCATTACTTAGATAACTGCATTTGATGCATGCCTAAGGGAAATTGAAATAATCTTCTGCAGAGGATAAGACCGAGGATTCAAATATGCTCTTTAAGGGCTGATCTGGACTTTAAGAATGAAGTCCCACCTGATTTCAAATAGATTCCTAAATATCAGAGAGCAGTTGACAGAAATAATAGAGTTCAAGTAAACACTGATAAAACAGATAGTTATTATTTAGATATTCAAGCTCATGTTTAGATTTTATTTGCAGGCAATTCAGGGGTTTCCAAGGCAGAGGCAGGGGAACTGTGTCATTTCACTACGGTTACAAAGCCATTAAAATAAAGTCATACATAATTTGTGAGAGGTAAGGTTTATTTTGAGTGGTATTATTTATTGGACTAACTTCTGAGTTGGGAGAAATTTAGACAAGCTTTCTAAGCTTTAGACTGGAGAGGACCTGACTTGACAAAGGGAACCTGGTGCCTGAAAGTTTGGCTAAAGTCTCTTCCAAATACGCAGTTGATCCAATGAGAGATATCACTCAAAAATACTTTTGCCTCTTATTTCCTGGGCTATCACAACTATAATATCAGTCCAACACTAATACATCAATCTGGATATTCTTTCCAGAGTATTTCACATGGATTTCCATAAGCAAAAGGGACCCCACAGCTTATAAAACCATAAGGCACACAATGTTCTTATGAAGATGGGTATGTTTTACAGGCTATTTTCATTGCTTCTGGTCTGCCAGGAAGTAGAAACATGTCTTCTGTATAATAATGAAATGGGTCATATTTTTTAGAACACTAACTAATAGTTTTGATTTTCTTCTTCATGGTGAGAGCTGTTAAAGAAGCATAGGGTGGTCTTCTGGTCAGACAATATAAAAGTTGTGAACCAATTAACAGGCAGACGGCAGATTCAGGAACAGTGATTAAATTATAAAGAGTTTTTGTCCTGAGGTGTTTGATCCTCAATATATCTTCCAAGGCCAGGCACGTGCTTAGAGTCTATAATCATATTACTGATGTCCGCTCTTACTTTCAGTGTTTTGGTCTCAGCATTCAAGCTTTTGAGGACTGTATCCAATACTGCTAGCATTCCTGATCTTTGGTAACTAAGTACAATTTAAGACAACTTATAGTACAAGGCAACACAAATGTTCCAAGAAAAGTAGTCACATAGGTACTGACTTTCATTTTTGCCGGGGGGGGGGTGCTAAGATGATGCCCCCCCAGCGACACGGCCAGAGCAGAGCTGAGCAAAGCCCGTGAGGGGGTAGGAGCAGATGTAGGCTGCCAGCTGCAGGTATAGGGCTCCCTGCCCTGCTGCCCTCCTCCCAGGAGCCCCACATCATGATGCCCCCTGCCCACCCAGCAACAGTGAGGGACAAAACTCCATGCCACTGACCACATCCCCGCTGCTGCTAGGTGGGCAGGGGGCATACTGCCATGGTAGTACAGGGCTCCCGGGGGGGGGAGAGAGGGCAGCAGGCAGGAAGCCCCAAGCCTGCTGTGGGCAGCTCACATCCATCCCCACCATGCGCACAAATCTAGGGGGCACATGCCCTCCTATGCGCACCTCCCTGGGAATGCAGACAGCAGCAGGGAGCTGGCTACACCCCACCCCCTGAATGAGCCACCCACAGCTCTATTCCACTCCCTGTCCCTGTCCTAGGCCCCATGCACCACCTTGGCTGGGCAGAGGCCAGAGCCCCTGCCCCACTCCCTTCCTCACCATCAAGGCCTCAATCTGCACCCCCCCCCCCCTCCGGCTTACCTGCAGGCAGCTGGCAGAGCTGCTCTCCACTGCTACCTAGGACTATATTCTTTGCCACATGCATGTGTGCGCACACACACAAGCATGTGGTAGCCCCTGCAATCTGCTCCCTTCAGCTCCCTGCAGGGGTCCACAACAAACTGGGTTTGTCAGTCTTCAATTAGGGACAGGTGGTCACCCTGGCCTCTTCCTGGGTCGGGGGGGCACCATCAGGCCCCCATGTACTCGGCACCTATGGCAGTTAGCCCCACTGCAGCATGTTATTTTGTTTCCATAACTGCTCTCTAAGGATGTTTCAGTCTATACATCTACACTTCCCAAAATGGCAGGTTTCCTTTATATAAAATAAAACAATGCCAACAGAATGCGGCACCTCTGGCCTCCTCTACACTTTACAGGTGTTATGCAATTAACCAGTTAATTGCATAATTACCCTTAGACCAGCTACACATGCAAAGTAGTGACCACACAATAAAAAGCTCCAACAAATTATAAACTTAGATCTCAAAAATATGTACTAACTTGCAGCTGGTTGCTATTGAGCTTTAATTTGCAAATGTAGCAGGGTCTCCCCTGCAGCTGGGAGCCCATCAGTTGACAGGGCTTCCAGCCACAGGTGTGCAACCCCTGAGCCCTGGTACTGCAAGGATATTATTCATTACTTCCTGTCTGGTTAGACTCTAGTTTTTCTTGTATTTAGTCCTAGGTATTTGAGATCATAGACAAACAAATGACTAATCTGACTGTAATCTTGTAAACACAACTGCACATCTGATATTAGCTGTAGTGTTTCTAATAGAGTTTGTAATCTGTGGGGTTATTTTATTAAATTCACTGAAATATATACTAGATCATTTTGAATAACTGTTCTAAAAAGGCCCATGTTTTTATTGATACAATTTACATAATATTAATGTACCTGTCCTGCCAGGCTGTACCACTGCCCTGCTGTCAGGCCTGTTAGAAGGGCCAGGTTCAGATTTGGGGGTTTAATATTAATCATACTAAACAAGTTTGGCTGCTAGTAAAGTCTTCAGTAAAATAAAATTTCTTGGCCATGAAATGCTGCCTGATAGCAGCAATAGTTTTACACTGTGCTGCCTGCCCTTGCCCCTGTCCACTTGGGCCCCCTATGCACCCACTCACCCTGATATCCCTGACATCACCCTGCACTATGCTGTATCCCATTCCCAGCCCCATTCCCTCCTTCTGAGCAAACCCCACTGCTACCCAGCAGTACTAAACACAGCCTGGGATACAGAAGCATCAACGCATGTCTGAAAGAACACTCCCTGCAGCTTGCTGCGCTCTCGCACACCAGATTGTGCTGCTGTGCTATGTCTATCAGAGCTTCAAATCAAGCTGTGGCTGCTTAGTGTTTTTATTGACAGCCATTTTTAGCCTGATTTTTTACTGACAGTCAGTACGTTTACTGAGAGTTGGTAATATGGTCTACCTGGTGATTATATACCTCAGTGTCAGGCTTAAGGTAAATGCTATAAATATCAGATAGGTCTTTATGAGAGGCAATGAACCCATTCAGCTTTCCCAGATTTATGGTAAAAGAGCCATATAGCCTTTTGTGTAAATTGGCCTTAATGAAAACTTCATTTCTGAATAGCACTAATACTGAGAGAACTGGACTTGGAAAGGCATATGTGCCTTTTTAGAACAATTATGGAAAATAACCTTGTATATATTTCGGTGAATTTTAACCAGTAAAATAACCCCGCAGATTACACATTCTATCAGAAATAGGACAGCCAATGTCAGATGTGCAGTTGTGTTTACAAGATTACAGTCAGATTAGTCTTCTGTTTGTCTAGGATCTCAAATATCTAGGACTAAAAGCAAGAAAAAATAGAGTCTAACCAGGCAGGAAATAATGAATAATATCCATGCAGTACTATAAATCTCAACTGGAAAGAAGCAGGTATGTCTTAACGGACACTTCTGTGGTTTGAAGGATAGAACGTGAGTATTATCTGAAACCTAAACGGAGTCAGATATTCCACTAGTAGCTAGCCACAATGATGCATAAACAGTGAAAAAGAGATCAGGGGAAGAAGTGGAAAACCCCATACATCTTTATCTGTAGCAACACCTGCCAGGTTCTGATGTGCCGGTGCAATGCTTGGGTGGCAACAAGTTGCATCAGTTGTATTAAGACACTTTATATCTACTGTCTCAGGAATGTTTTAACAAGGCATCCCTGCTTTGGTGCCGCCAAAAACTGGGCACCTTCATCAGACTGTAGATACATGTGGTGAATGAAAAGCAGCAGGAAAAAAAGTCAGTGCACAATATGTATACGTAGAAGTTCAGAGGAGATGAGGGGACTGTAGCTCTTCAGCTGGATATTTTTGTGACTGGACATCCTATTTTATTCCATCTGACTGATACTTATTTTTTTTCTGAAATAGTTTAAATTGGATTTACAAAATGAGAAGTCTGGAATGCAGCAGCAGTCAGACGTGGACCATGACCAGACACACCAAATACTGATACTTTTTGGGATAGCGGGGTAATAACTTTTGATTTTAGGGTGAACTATAGTGAAGAGCTTTATAGAGGGAAAGAGTTAGGGTAACTGCTTTACATACAGTATAGTCATAGGAGGATACAAGTAAAGTAGTATAATATTTAATGTATATTCCAAGTAATAGGCCAAGTTTTTTCTCCCTTTAAAATCCTCTTTCTGATAATTTTTCTCCTAAAATAAATAATTTAGTTTAACAGGCATATTTTATATTTCTCCTGAAACTATTTGGGAACTCAAAACTCCTGCAGGGCTAATCTGCTGATCAGGATTTTGGCAACTACAGCAGAATATATACCAGTATTTACATAATGAAGCAATTACACAATTTCAGGATCTGTCATCTCCAGTCAGGCCTAGACTATCAGGCTTTCAGAATGGAGCAGCTCATTACATATAATCAAATATAATAACAATAATAATACTAATACTGCCCCCTCAATCCTTGGAATGAAAGAATTTAGGAAAGACAAAAATCTTTCCTCCTCAGCTTTTCCAAAGATGGAAGACACACACTGGGTAACACTCAGGAGTCAGTGCTTAGTGAATTAAAATTGACTCAGTTCCCCCTTCTCTTCTAGAGCAAGCCCTTTCCACAACTGGCCTTTCAACATGAACTCTGTTGTGCAGCGGGACCTCAGTGGAAGCAAAGCCCAGAAGATTCTGAGGTTGAGGAGAATTTAATTTGGTGAGATGGAAGAGGGGGAATGCTGCTGGGAAAAGAGATCAGTGCAAAGAACGGGCTGGAACTGTAAAGCAGCTTGAGGAAAAGTGTTGGCAGCACGATGATGAACTAGTGGTGTTTGGGATTAGAGTAACAGAAGAAATACCAGGCACTCATGAATTATTGGGCTGTCCTTTGCTCTTCCTTTGGGGTCTAATCGAGTCCCGTGCCTGTCATTCCAGACCAGGTTTTCTTTCCTCAAACTAGGCTGAGACTACTCTGAAGATCTTAAAGGCTGGACTGTGGTAGATCTAGCTATTGTTTTTCTTTCTCAGTGTGCAGCAGGGACCTCTTAACTTATTATGAACAAACAAGATTGACTTTAAAAGGATGTTACTAGATTAAAAATTGAAGTGCTCAAAAACTAGGAAGTGCCAAAATAAGTTTGTCTGTATAACCTTAATTCCTTTCCCCCTTTGTGTCTATGTATTGTAAGTAGGGGTGGAGTGTGTTAGTATGCATTATAACACAGTCTTTATTTACATGATTCCATACTATTTTTCTATGGGACCCCTTGCTTCATCCAGTTCATGAAATAAATGGTACTCAGAGAATGAGATGGTTCTTCAGGTTTTTTTTAATCCTCATCCTTCTGTTGTTGGCTGCATTATTTACCACATGCCATCTAAAGCCTGTAGTGAATTCAGAATCATCAATTTCTTCATGGCCTTTTCTAGAGTGCTCATCAATGTAGAATCAGCATGCCTCATAAATATTAATAAATGCATCTCCACTCTGAGATAAAGTATTATTATTCCCATTTTACAGGTGGAAAAATTTAAACAAAGAGACTTTCCTGAGGCCACAAAGTTAATCAGTAGCAGAGCCAGACAGTATTAGAATTGCCTGACTTTTAACTTTGTACACAACCCTGCAGAGCACATAGTTCCCGTGCATTTCTGATGCAGCTGATAGCATGAAGAAGTTTAGCATATCGGCCTCAGGCATCTTAAATTGGGTGTCAAGAAAATAAAGGACACCATTATTGGCCACCTGTTAAAATCTTAGTTTAATAACTAACTTGGCATCATATAGGGAGAATCCAGCAGCATCGGGGATCAAAACAAGTTCCCCGGTGTGGCATTCACCTGCCCTAATCATGAGACAATCTCTTTTCTTACTAAGTCCCCTGCTTTGTTCTCTTCCCTTCTATTTTGAGGGCAAATGAAGCAGGCATCCTGGTATCAGTCTCATCCATTATGCAGCCCTGATTTATCTCCAGAGCACTGCCCATCCTGGGCACTGAATAAGGCAGGGGTCCTGCAAAAAACAGTATGTGATCATGTAATTAAAGATTGTATCGTAAAACACAAGGGGGACAAATTAAGGTTGCACAGGCAACCATAAATCCAGCATTTCCTAAGTTCCCTGTGATCGAGTTTCTAACCCAAATAGTGTTCTTTTAACAGAGCTTTTCAGCATGTAGCTTGTGAGTTCTTTTTAATGGACAAAAAGTAAAACTAGTTCTGTTACATACACACCTATTGGAAGGGCGTACACTCTGAACCTACAGCCCTGAGCTTTAACCAAAGGACTATATATTATAATATATATTTAATGAATACAAAAATATTAAGAAGTATCAGAAGAAGGCTGTTATTCTAGGGAAGAAAAGGTGTGTGTGGGGGCTATATCTGCTGCTGAGCCATGTGTTAGGTCTGAAAGAGTGGGGCAGTGAAATGTTACTGAAAGCCTCCCTCTCCCTATGACCTGGATTGGGGGTTGTCTGTGCTTGGTTTTCACATGCCAGAGTGTTTTTCTGATAAGTGATGCTGGTGGGAGGAGTCTAACCTGAGGCTGGAATTAGAGCTGTCTGAAAAATTTAAAATTTCTAAATTTCCCTGTATAAAATAAACCAACAAAAACGTGGTAGACAAAACATTGCTTTTCTCAACAACTCTAGTTAAAATATTGATGTTCAGTTATTATTTTGACAGCCTCCAAAAAAATCGGTGACACTGTAAGAAGAGAAGAAAACTCATGGCTTTTTCTTTCTTTTTTTTTTTCAAATTTGATATCTTTCCCAAACCAGATCAGGGTTTCATGGGACAAATAATAGGCACCAGGACTTTTCACCTCACAAACCTTCAAAGCCTTTTTCCAAGCAACAATAGTGTTAGAGCTTATTAAAAAAATGTCAGAAGTATCTTTATAATAGAAAGTATTAAGCTATCTAAGCTTGGGTATCAGTACCAGCTCCCTCTATAAAAAGAACGATGGAGGCATTTGCCGCTTCCATCTAGCTCTGAAGTCAGTTTTTGCAGGCTATTGGGTTTGTCCCTGCCTCAGAAATGTTGTACATCCTGTTTCTTTCCAACCACCCAGGGTGACCTAATGGTATAGATGAAGCTATAGCGTATGCGTGTGCTTGGAGTTAGTTTTGGAATTGTTCAGTGTCACTCAGATGGACTGAAATACCTCCCTCCTCTCCCTCTTCAGCAACTGCTATTAAAGCTGGTCATAAGGACAGGGATAAATCCTTTGAGGTTTTGAGGACTTTTTTTGTGGAATATTTTTAGTGGAATAATCACGTTTTTTGAGCCGTTCCTGTTAGTATGTAGCACAATGTATGCAAAAATGATATGAAGTCAGTCAAGATCAACATAAAGCTGGGAGGTGCACACAGAAATGTCTCCAATCACAAAGGAACATCTGGCACTGGGTGCAGCTCACCGTGATGTGACTTTGATCCAGAGGATGGAAGCAAAGTGAGAAAGAAGAAAGTAGCAACTTAGACAACACATGGATCTGTAACACTTATAACAAGCTGTGTCACTCTCAAACTGGGCTTGTCAGCCACAACCACATTCACCAGGCATCTGATTAGACCGCTTACGTGTACACCATGATCCAGAGAATTGACACTTGCCTACTACTGTTTATCTGTCTATCTTGCCTTAAAAAAAGGACACTTTAGAAAGGTAGTATTCTCAGTCAGGGAAGAATATTAGTCTCAGATGAACTGGCCTTCTCACTGGTGAGGTCAACACTATATTTTGGGTAATACATTATTCTTTTTAAGATATTAACATAAAATAGCCATAAAATAGAACACACCTTGTGTGTTCTAATACTAGTCTGATTCTGTTTTAATTAAACTGGGGCTGCGGAGGGTGTGGGAGTATACAAGTGGGAGTATAAAAGCCTTCAGTTTTGAAGAGGAAGCACAACAATTTAGTAGGAAAAGAATTAAGACCAAGTAGACCTTGTGGACACCTACTATTAGTCACAAGCAACAGTTAGTGCTTTAACATCCTTTTTCAGGAAAGACATGTGGAGCTTCATTTGCAAGAAGAACAGTAAACATAAACAAAGATAAAAAAGGTGTCAGTGTCCATTTACGATCCTATAATTCTTAAAGTGTCATTTAAGATAGAAATTGAATTCAAACATGTAAAACTAAAAAAAAAAAAAATATGGCCAAACCTACAGGCAAAGTGTAGCTTTATGCAAACTGCATGACTGACATAAGCTATTTACCATTTTATCAGTGACTGAATAATAGAAGCAGGTGTTCCTACTGGTCTAAACGGAATACTTTCACTAAACATTTTCTAAATCTATCACTCTTGTATCAGTGATGTATTGTGCTGCTGTATTTTCCAGGGCTAAGTTATGAAATAATTCACAATACACCGGCTTAGCAACAACCACAGCAAGGTTCACATCTCAAATAGCATACAGTGTTTTTTAAAATTCTTTATTTAGGAAAGAAAAAAAAAGTTCCCAAGAGCATAACCTGTGTTTTCCTTTAAGCTGTCCCATGCCATGTCATTAAATTATAAACGGTGATAGCAATTTTAATAACAATGTTATTTCATGAGCTTCAAAAAAGAAAAAAAATATCATTTGCAGCTGATTAATAAATTCAAAGTTATATACCTACACATTTTTAAACGTTAAAACCATCAAGTAAGCTGCTGAATGGTCTTAAGCCAGGGGTGCCTCATCTGGCCAGATGAGTGACTTGGGGCTGGTACACAGGCTGGACTGGGCCCACAGGCTCCCTCCCCCTCAAACCCACCATGCTGGATCCAGCACCCGCAGCACCTGCTCCAGGACCTTCACTGCACACAGTGCCAGATGTTCCAGCTGCACCACATGTGACCTCTAACCACCCCCTCCCCCCGCCACTACCATGTCCAGGGTTGTTCTGCATATAGTGCCCATTCCAGGCAGTCAGGCACCACATGCAGTGCAGGCCCCAAACCAGCTAGAACAGGCAACACATGCAGCATAGGTCCCAGAGTGGGTGCCACGTGCAACACAGCCCTGGACCAGCTGGGGTCGGTGCTGCATGTAGTGTGGGTCTTGGACTAGCTGGAGCAAGCATTGCGTGCAGCACATGTCATGGGCCCTGCACATGAGGCTGGGCCAGGAGAGTGTGGGTTAACTCAGACTTGGCGGCAGCGCTGGGTGCCACATGACAGGGCTCCACAGGCCATATCTTTACACCTGTCTTACACTAATAACTCAAACAGTATTTCAGAAAAAAGAATGCTTATTCTTTTTTGGTTGTATACAAAAAAAGTTAAAAATGAGGTACATTATATATATACCAAAATTTTGCCTATTGCTATCCTTTTGAAGCTTTCATTGTCCAACTCTATGTTTCTGTGTATTTCATATATGCATACATATACATGCATATTTGAATCAAGTTACGCATTTGATATACACCCATAATAATGGTTTTTAAAGAAAAAGAAGTGTTTTATTTATCTTTTACTCTTTATGATACTTTTTATGTATCTTTCAATAAGGAGGCTTTTTTTCTTTGAAAATGTAGGTTATATAAAAATAACTTGCGGGCTTGCTTATTTTCACGTACGTCAATGCATAACATAGGATCATATGAGTGTCAGAAAGTTTAAAGTAAGTTTTAAGAGTTTTATTACAGTACCTTGCAAGTGGTCTCAGTGTAGTATGTTAAATTACTAACACTACCAACAGAGCCAGTTACGTTTAAATCCTGATATCTCTAATATAAAGGAAAACTAAACTGATCCTTTGATTTCATTTGTAAGCCTCTTTTCTAGTAATGGAAAATGTTCTACCCATAAGTAGAATAAAAATACTCCACTAGATCCAAGATATTTTTTGTAATTTAAAGAAAAAGATCTCACTTCAAGTAGACTATTTGAGGAATAAGATACCAGCCAGTTCAAGTAAGGGAAGTCCAGTTAGGGCCCTAGTTAATATATGCAAGCCAGTAAAAGATAAATATTTCTTCCCTTTCCATCCCACAAGAGCTAGGCAGACAATCTGGCAGTACAATGAAATTTCTACACTGCCAACTGAAGGACAGATTCTTTGGATCAGGTCTTAGAGAAAAAAATGAATTCTAAATTTCTGTCCAAGCTTTGATTGAGAACTGTGTATTGAGGCCATCTCTTCTGCAAGGTGAGCTCCATAAGCAAAAGCAACAGAAAGTATTTTGTTTCTAAAGGAGAATATCAATGTTACAGTCTTACTTCCAATTTTACATTCCAAAGTACACTCTGTGCAGCATTTACTGCTGTCTTATATGTTTGCTTACTTAGCGAGTATGCTTTGGCTCCTATACACAGCCCCAATCCCCACTATGTCTTGAGGAGGAATGTTAGGGAAGCACTTTTTCCTGCAAACTGCAGAATAATCAGCAGAATCCCTGAGCTTGATGGTGGGCAGAATAGTATGAAAGAGGATGTAGCATGGCTCTGCACCAATTTGGCAGTCAGAAGTGGGGCAGGTCAGACATGTTCACTCAAAACTGTTTCTGAGCAGAGAGGCGAGGGGTTTTTATTGAATGAAGCTCTTAATGAAAGGTTTCTGGATCTTGTAGACCATTTCAACATACCTCATAAAAATGTAAATATTTTGGTTTTAAAAATTTGAAAACTTCTATAGACTTTCCTCTTATTTTCTGGTCAACTTCACTTATGACCAAGGAACTGGGAGAAAAAGTAGGGTGACTTCATGCATATAGCTTTCCTGTCTCCCTCCAAACAGCCCTTCTCACACCCCATCTCATCTGTTCCATCTTCATAGTGAAATACTCATTTATAGCTGCCTTGAGAACAGGGGGAGAGGAAACATGTTCCAGGTAAAATGCTTTGTGCCATGATTTGCTGTTGCTCTTGCCTTCCTCTGAATGTCTGTTGGAGAAAATAGAATGGCTTCCTCACTGTATGCTCTGGCTGATATATCCAACTTGTAACTGACCTGGTACTAACTGTGCTGACCCTAAAAGTTCTCTGCCAAGAATGTCACCAGCAGGCACCCCAAATGCTGGGAAGTCTGAATCTGCCTCTTGTGCAGAGAGCATATCTGCCTTCTATCCTTGCTGTCTACAACAGCCAGCTATGCTCTGCAGCTGCAGCACTCCAGCTGGTCTTTTGCTACAGAGCAGTCCTGGATTTGCATTATAGAGCAGAATTTTTAATAGACCCCAAATGGTAGTTTAATTAGGCTCCAAAACCATTTCAAGTATGAAGATAAATATCTAAAACTTGCCTTTAGTTTGACAATATAAAGAAGAGATCTTGTTCTGAGTACACTACAATGAAATGCTGTACTTTACCCAACAGTTTCAGTCACATTTTTACGTTGAACCTGATGAACAGATTCTTACTTTATCCACTGCCTTCATGAAATTAGGTATGAAAAATAAAAAGCAACATTAAGAATATAATACATAATCATTAGTATGTACACTATAAGGACAGGATTTAAGATTAATAATACATACGTAGTTAGTAAATTAAGGGCACAGACAAAGCACCAGATACCTGGGTGTAGTTTACATTATTTTTGTAGACCAATGTAAATTACACTGGGGATGCAATGGACAGATACGCAGTTTGTCCTGAGGTAGCTTAGTCTTTAGGCTGCTATTACTGTACCTCATTACTAGTGATAAGGAAACAGATAGTACTCAGTCATGTTAAGCAAACTGCTACCCTTGGATAAGCTGCAGACAGATGAGGCATATGCTGGTATACTTTATGCAAGTGGAAATTTATCCCTAAGATATTCTCCAACTGCTTGGGAGAAGTTACTCCAATTGAAGTACTTGCATCATTTTTTCACATCAATGGAATGCGGACTAGGTTTGAGTAAACATGAAATCTTTTCAGATGTAAAGTGCTAGAACAAGTTTAAGGAAAGAACAATCATCTACCTGCTTGGTCGAGTGTACTTTATTACAATGGTGTATCCAAATATTTCATATGCTTAGCTTTCCTCTACGATAAGAACGTCTACATGTGCATTAATGTGCCTTTTCTAATGCGCATTAAATTTAGTCCCTCCAATGTGCAGTACTAAATGCACATTAGGCTACTCTAATGCGCAGTAGCCCATTTGCATGGTTTTTAAGTGACACTTAATGCACAGTAGACTATTTTACTGTGCATTAGCGTAATGTCACTTTTATGTGATACTTTAATGCACAGTAAAATAGTCTACTGTGCATTAAAGTGCACGTGTAGATGTGCCCAATGAGTGTGTGTGTGTGTATGAGAGAGAGAGAAATATTTCTGAATCACATCTGCAGTTAATATAGCTGTAGAATATTGTTCAAATGTTCAGCCAAAGTACTTCCTTGTGGTATTATACTTAATGAATTAGAGCCCTGTAGTCTATTTGTCAGTACTTTTTCTGGTGTTCAAAATATATATTCTGCAATGCATACAGTATAAAATGAACTTAAACTGGCTAACTTGCAAAGATGTATAGAGCTGACATGCTAAAACTTCTCTTCTAATACCTTGAGACTAATCATAAAAAATATACGTGTGTATGAAGTATTATTTTAAATTTCTTTGCTCTGATTAGAAATGCTGGTATTTGCTGTTGAGGATATAAGTGCAAATGAATCTATTTGAAAAAATAAGAAAAGTTAAAATGTAAGCAAATAAAAATTAAAACATGATTTTTATACAAGTTGTTTTACTTAGTTATAGTCCTCATTATGCTTTCTGGATAGACACACACATGCTGGGCAGCTGTAGCTCTTTTTATGTCCCCCCCCACAAAAGCAGTGCTTGGGATGCCCCAGTTAGGCCTCCCTCAGTTATGCTACTGTTTCTAGATGAGGCAGGTTTTACCTTGCTTATTAAGGAATCTTCTCTTAATCAGCTTACCTTTAGTAACACAAGCTCTACTGAAATGAAGATTTTATATGGCCTTACTTTTAAAACTGTTGTCCAATATTTTGTCTGTTACTGATTGCAGGTACAAAACTTACAGGCATAATTAACTGTGACTGCAAATTACAGCAGCGTAGACTCTTTACACCCATTTTGCTGGTACAAACAGCCAGCTAGTCCCCAAACAATACAGTTTCCACCAGAAATGTTTTCTTCTGCAGTTTGCTTGTATTTACATCTTGGGTTCAAGACCAGTTGTAGGAACTAAATCTTAGCTGTCTTATTTTTACCCTTGTTCATGGTACTTCTGGTGAAAGAAAGGCCCTGACAGGTGCTCAGGAGAGGATTTCCTCACAGGTATTCATTCCCTTGCACACGCTGTTCTAGCAATGTAAGGAGAAGCAGCCGCCCAGGCCCAAACTGAGTGGGGAACCCGTGACTCCACATCAGTTTTGACTCCCAGCAAGCGCCTCCTCCTTAAACCACTTCATCTAGAACTGGTTTAAGTTTGAACACTTTCTAGAAAGTTAAAATGGAAACAAGAGACTTCCCTCCATATCCCTTACTACATTTACCCACTCTTCCCAGGGTTATTCCAGTGTTTAACCTCTGCCTTACTGCAGACACTGTACCGCATCAGCCAGCTTTTGTGGGGCCAAATGGAAGACCAGGGTGTAATGGTTTTGAGAAGGTGCTTGAACTGAAGCTGAGCAGGATATAAATTTTAATTTCTGTAAAAAAGTTTGAGACAGAGATTTTTTTTGCATTTGTCACTGGGGCACAACTGAAAGCTTTCATGGGTAGTGGTGGCAAAGGGATAGTGGGAGGTGAGACTAACCCAATTAGTATATAATAGAAAACAGCTTTAGTAGGTAGTACTGAGAGGCAGAAACCGATTCTACATCTTGGTGGCAAGATAGCTCATGTGGGATTTAGGTTCAAGTGCCTGCCCCTGTGAATGTGGGAAATCCAGCTTAGAATAGTTAGGCACTCACTTGAGAGAGAAGGGACCCAGATTCAACCCCTTGATCTCAATCAGACAAAGCAGGGGCTTGAAACTGGGACTCCCATATCCCTAGTGTGTATGGACCATTTTCAGGTGGACTTCTCTTTCTTTCTAACCAGGAATCCTACTTTGGAACAGAGAATCCTTCCCTGATAAACACTGAGTCAATACTGGTGCATTTCCGTGGACAAATTCCACTTTGGTGAATATTTTCAGACAGAAAACCATTCATTTGAAATTTTTCAACCAATTCTTGTAGCCTTTTTTCTAGGTAGGTATGGGAGACATGTGCACACAACAGCTTAGCCCTGATATCAGCCCTAGACTGGACATATCTGTTTCATACTGTGGTACAGTTCATCTTACATTGGCTTATGCACTAGGTGCCACATAGGAGGTGGCATATAACATCTTTAATGCTGAGAACATAACAGTGAACCACATTTTCTGTTACTCAGAGGCACCAGGAGGCTGCTTACTTTTAAAGTTTGTGAATATGCAGAACAAATTTGTACTAGAGTCTGTAAGAGAGCCACCTGTTACAGATATCTTTTAATAACTCTCTTAGAGTCTACCAGAGGTGACTCAATTAAATTATCTTGAAATGTGTGGTTATTCTTGTCCAATAAAATACTTTATTGTGAGCCCATTGTGTTCATAACCAGCCTCAGTAATAATCCATTTCCAGTTACAAGTCAAGACAGCACCAGCCCTTAATGTTCTAATAAATAAATGGTTTAACAATTGGGAACTAATTGTCACAGTGGGACAGCCTGGGAGGCTTGTAATCAGGGCCTTTATTGTCACAATTCATTTTCATATTGTAGCAAAATAATAACCTCAGGAGTCCTTTTGAATTAAAAAAAACTCTCACTTTATACTCATAGATGCTTGGTCTATGCACTTTAAATCAGATTCAGTAATTTTAGACCAGCTTAATCTCCTCAAAATCAACAGCCAACATTTTCCTGCTATATCAGGAATGACATTGCAGCAATAAAATCCCATTTCCAAAAATGGATGGGATTCATTCAGTGGCAAATTACTTGCAATATTTTATAAATTTACTCTGCTACACCTTTACTACAAATCTTACAAAATCAGCACTTATTTAAACCAAGAGTACATTTATAGACAAGTAGATGTTGTAAATTATAGCCAGAATCCAATTGGTAAAATAAACTTATTTGCAGTGAGAAATCTCTAGCAGAAGTATGCTAATAAATCCCAGCTTAAATTTTATTGTATCTACAATAAGGACACAATAGGGCTGATATTTTTTTTTGAAGTAAACTACATACAAATTACTCCAAAATTGTACATGTTGGATAAGATTTGAGTTTTTTCCTCCTCTATATTTAATTTTTTTTTATCTTTAGATATCAAGATTTGGATAAAGCACATGAAAATATTATTACAAAAATAGTATTTATATTAAATATATTGATGTTATTCAAACCAAGACCTGTTAAACTCATGTGTAGTTAAACAAACATGGCATATCTAACAAGCTCAGAAATGTACACCTGCCAACCAAGGTGGCCTCACTATCATTCCCATTTGTCCATGTAACAGATCTGTCACATGATGTGTCATGACTAGCATTCTCTGTACCAGAAAGGCCTGGGTCTGCCATAGAAAGGTGTTCAGGGTCAGAACTGAAATACTTTACCAGAAACACAGAAGAACATGTAAAACACAAGTGCGTGGCTCAAAAACCTTTAGTCCCTTAGTTTCATAGCTACAGACTTTACCCAGATCATTTTTTTAAAAAGGGAAGAAGGTAGGAAAATGCAAATGGCCTGATTTTCTGCTGGCCTCACTCGCTGGGGAACCATTTCTGAGGGACAAATACAGTGACCATAAAAAGTATGATCACAGAACTGTTCTGGTAAAGAGGCTCAGTCCCAATTCATTTGGACACAAAGCATGGGTGTGAGATCTTTGCTCCTGCAAAAATAGAGATCACCTTTGAAAACTCTGATGAAATTACTTTATTTGGATTAGATTATAATTAGTTTGTTACAGCCTCCATTTTATATCCATCCTTGTTAAAATTCCTTACTAAATTCTAAGAAGGGTGAGAGAATCCTTGCCAATTATCTTTTTAGAAACCATAGTTAGTTGTTTTTCTTAGTTCCATAAATAGAGAAGTCCTGTCCAGCAATCCCATTAGCAAGTGGTACAGAAAAAACAGGTTGCTTCTATAACTATTGTCACTGCTTCTAAAAATCAAAAGTGTTAAATCCCAAAATTCATATTCAGTACTTCCTTCAACAAGCTTTGATAATACATCTCAGAAAACTTTTAATAACTGAATAAAAGTTTGATAAATGTTAGCAAAACTAGTACCATATTCATTATAATTAATAACATTATAATGATGACTAAATATAAAAGTGATGCATTTTATTGGCGCTTTTCAAAACTCCTCACAAAAAACACCACCACTTTTGTAAGTATCCTGGAACTTTCCAGATAATGAAGATAGACAATCCTCCTGATAACTGCCTCCGCACATCTGATCTCTTGACCCAGGTTTCCAGCACCGTTAGTTTGTTTAAAACTTTGCAAAATAAAGGTATGCCTGGGTATTCTAAAAGTTAAATATGCTAGTTAGTGTTCTTCCCAATGGCTCTGAGAAAACCAATAGGTTTAAAAAAGCCTCTCAAAGGATAACCATAGAAGAAAATGTACTACGCAGAAAGGAAGAGAGACAGACAGACAGTCAGAATAAATCACTAAACCAAGAATAACATCATAAGCATCAATGAACAGAAACGGAATAACATTTGAACACCATTATACAGCATGGAACTGAAAAGACTCAAGTGTCTCTAAACAGGACAATGTAGGCATAGAACTCAATTGAAAAAGAGAGAATTGCAGTTCTGATTTGTACTCTTAAGTTTTGTTAAACACTTTTATTTTATTTTCGTACCCTGAATGTGTGGGGTAAACAGTGACACTCAATAGTCGTGTTCTAGAGAAAAAAATATATAGTGTGCCCCTTTGGTGAAACAGTTTTTAAATTCTAAGAGAATTTCAAGGTTATTATCTATTTCAGATCAACACTGGGGGTCAGAGTTCACAGCAGCCAGAATTTACAAACCTCCAATGGGTTTTGATTGACAGCAATCAGCATCTCTTCAGCATCACTGAGGGAACAAAGTACAGGTCAAGACAGCAGGCGATTTCATCTGTCATTTTTAATTATCTAAATGATATTCACAGACAAAACCTTTCCCATCCATCAGGGCATCACATTACCATAGACAATGTTTGTTTAAAGAAGGGGCCATAAAATCAAACAATTATGAATGCAGACAAGGCTTGCTATTGACTGCATAAATAATCAAGTGAGATTTCCAAAACTCTCTGCTAATGAATTGGTAGATTGCTGGCAGGAAGTGGCAAGTAATAATACAGACAACAGTCTAATGTTCTTATTGACTTTTGCTAAAGCTTGGCTACAGTAGCAAAGATCCAAAAATGACGTCAAGTAAGGTTTCCATAGGAGCCGTATTGATAGCAGTACACTGGTAAAATACAAGTAGTTAACTCCTGACCTTATAGTAGGACCAGCAATCCCCTGAGAGAGCTGAAAAGCTAGCAGTACAATACATCATGAACTGAGCCAACAGCCGCAGGGCCCTGACAATATTACTGCACAGGCAAGGGTCCCTTCTTTTGCCATTTATAACAGTGTAATCTGCAATAATTCAACTGCAGTCCTGGAAATTAACTCGATTTGAGTCTGTTATATGAGTAAATAAACCTTTTTAGTAAACTGAGATTGAAAAGTATACATCTAATATAGTTGTGAAAAATACTGTGAGAGGAATAGTGTCCTTATCCTGATGTGTATAACAGGGTAACAAAATTATACAGTTTAAAGACCAGATTCACAATAGCTTCACCACTAGCTAAGAAGCTGGCCCGTATTGTGAATGCATCTCCTTGTATCTATCATAGGTTCCTAAATGCCCTAACAATTAATGAAATTATTGCTTCTATGAACCCAACAAAATAAAAAATATATATCTTTTCTCTCCTTCCTTAGTAGACCAAATTAATAGTGGGGATTCCTTCAAGGAAAAAAAAAAAGAATAAGAAAAACAGCACATAAAGAATGAAGCATATGAAGAATGCAGATTTCTCCTACTCTGCAGTGGGAAAAGTCTTATTTTTCTTTTCATGCCACTAAGATTCCTCTCATTGCTCTGAGGAGATGAACTGTCAAGGAAACTATTCTTGGGATGCACGTAAGAAGGACCTATAGTCAGCCTGGGCCTCACAGAAACCCAAGCTATTGAACCGCAACGCAGCCACGTGTCAAGGGCAACAGTTGTGTGCAAGGCCCAGCAGAGTGGCAATCCAGATAGGGTTGCTTTAGCACATAACAGGGTTTTTTCTGGGTTGAAAGGATATTTCTCAGTTATCAGTCTGTTCCTCAGATCTTTCTTGACATAAGCATAACACTGTACCCAAAACTGGTTAAGCAAAATATTCAGAGCATGAAGCACTAATGTGATTTACTTTCACTAGTCTTTCCTGCTTAGATCTCACTGAACCAGTTAATCTCTAAAGGTGCCACCCTGCTTTACCTTGGGCCAGACTTCAGACTAACACAGCTAACAAGCACCTCTCTGCTAAGCAGGCACTGACTAGCACATCATCGCTAACTCCAAAATATGTTTCAGGATCTGCCAAGACAGAGGATGTTGCAATTGACTAACTATAAATTGACAGTGGCTTGGCCTATTCTCGTTAGACCCTCATTTGACCAAAAAGGATCAACCTCCTATTAGGTCAAAGATTATAGAAAATAGATTTGACTACTGTTCCTATCTGCTTGTCCAGAAGCAAAGCTGAGGACAGCAAGACCCTGAGTTTTCGCAATTCTGACAGGAAGAAAAAGATTCACTCAACACTATGCCAGTTCTTTGAAAGCATTTATTCTGAACGAAGCCTGAGTTGTCTGCTTTACACTGTTGTTGTTTTTCATCCAAATCACACTGTTTACATATCACATGCCCTCTTACATCTGTGACTTCAGAATAGCAAGGTAATGGGAATGAGCCTTCTGGGCCTCCCAAAGACAAGCTCTTATGATCCATGATGGCAGTGCTGCTGACAGTGTTGTAATATCAACCTTGACATTTGAGTATGGTTCACAATTAAAATGAAGTCATTAACCTGTGCCATATAAACCACGTCCGGGTGCGAAGAATGAAGAGACAGCATCCCTAGGGGTCAGGTACTACTGAGGCTGTCAGAAGTGAAGTAAATGGAGCCCTCTTTGGCTTTTAGCAACCCTGTGTGGCAGTGGTATAGCTTTGTCAAACTAAGGATAACAACCTATGCAATGGAGGCTGCATATGAGTGGAAGGCTATTCTTTCACAGAAACTCTTGGAAACGATGGACCTAAAGACAGACTTGGTAATGTATAGATTGAATGTCACTTACAGCTGCTTGTGAATTGCTTCTGGACAAACAGAATCCCAAAGGAGCAGAATGGAAGTACATAATCTTTCCACTGAGCAATATCAGATTATACATTATTGTTAGTAGAGCTGTAAGCAGCATATGACTCATGCTCCTGTAATTCAGGAGTTGTGAACCTTTTGTCAGTGGGGGCTGCACTTTGCAACCCAGCCCCCACTGGCCTGCAAGTTTCTGCAGCTCCAGAAGGGCTAATTGCCTGTGCTTACCTCTCACTACTGATCCCCATTCCCTCTGCAGCAAGGGTAAGTGCAGATGCCATGTAGGCTTCACAGCAGAGGGCAGTGCTGTGGAACGCATGGGCGGTTTGGTGCAACTCCATGCAACTGATACTTCTTATCAGATCAAACCTTCACAGGGCAGATAGGACCTCTCTGTCAGCCAGATCCAGCCCACAGGCCATAGGTTGCTGACCTCTGCCGTAACTGAGACAGTATAAACTATTTAATATACCCACAGGAAGGGAGGGCAGCCATTTACAGTGATGCAACAGCACTAGTCATTTGCCAAATCTCACTGATTTCAACATTAAGGTACTGCTTAAACTGATATAAGCAATGCCACTAATTTGTTCAGACACAGCCTGCTCTCATCAGTTTGCACCTCATTAAGGTTTCTTACATTATTTCCAAGAGGCTCCTGCCTCTGACAGAAATATTGATGATAAGACCTAGTAGTTTTCATTGCAGCACTGACAGCAGTTGAAAAGTGTTAGAAGAATTAACTGCCCACTCCTCACATCAGGCAATTTTCTGATCGCCAAGTAAACTCACTCACTATATGTGGCTGATCTTATATTGACACACTACTCTAGTGGGAGAACAAGGTAGAGGTTAGCAACTGGCTTCCAACTTTGTACTATTAATGACTGGTCACTTAGTTCAGTGACCAGCAGAGACAAATACTTTTAGCTTCGTGGGAAACAGGTCGGATGCTTGCTTCCAAAATACCAAGAGGCAAGTGCGTTGCATTCTATTCACCAGATATGGAAGCCTGAAGAACTGCAGCATACCAATGCTTTCAGACTTCACCTACAGAATTTAACGCAGACATGATGGAAGGCCATGTAACAGTACCTTAGAGATCAATGACTTTTGGAAAGCTTCCCAAACAGTCAAGGAAGTTAATCTCTCAAATCTGATTACGACAATTTGTTAATGGTTTGACCAATATCTTCAGTTATACCATCTGATGTAGGTTGTTGCCTACAAAAGCTCATGTCTCTCTGAACCAATTAGTCTCCACGGTGCCACTGTGTCTTACCTTTTGGCTTTATTCATAGTTACGTTTATCATAGGGAGAAGATATGTAGTACAGGAACCTGTCTCAGAAAATCATTTTCTACCCAATTAATTCCTCAAGGCAATAAAAATAAAAGTTGGGGGCATCTACGCTAGGGACAATATACCCTTAATTATTATAGTAAAATTGCATACACAGTAAGCTGTTTGGGTTTTCTTGTTTTTTTATGGAAAAATAAGTCCTAGATCACTACTGATGCATTTCACCAAGAAGTGTTTGTCAATTCTTTACATTTGTAAGTTTGATACTATGAATTACTGAGATCCAACTTTGTTTATCCTTATATATTGCTCCTTTTTACCACTGATATTGTAGATCTAAACTATAGCAAAAGAGAATCCAGGTTTACATTTGCTATATGATGTTATACTAAAGATTATCTTATAAATACTGAAGTTCAATGGATAAGTATTTCAAGTTGAGCAAAATCAGATATCCTTTCCCAATAAGAGAACATGCCATTTTAAATCCAAAACTACATAAAATGAATTACAAAGAATAGCTTTAAACCATTAAGTTCTGTTTAACAACATTTCTTCTTTTAGTAAAGCAATAATTTACACAATAGACAGTCTGAATTAAAATAATCCATCAATGCATCATAGTTTGGTTCCAGGCAGTAATAAAAAGGAGGCTGCCAAGACAATAATAAACCAATGGCACACAAGAGTTCTATGGTTTCAATGGAAACTAGTATAGTTCCAGCTACTTGTCTTCCTCAAAGGTAAAACTGTCAAAATTTACATGAAACATCAGTTTTAGAAAGTGTTGTGGCTGGTGAGATAATAGTGCTTGAGAACATTTTTCATGGGATACAAGTCATTTTTCACTGATAGGAGAATTATTCTATTCACATGAACTGGAGTCATATTCTACCTTAATTTACAGTGAACAGAATTTTACACAAAATTAGCCCAACTGACTGGTGGTAGTCCTTACAGACATTGTACTAATCATGTATAAGAGTAGAATCTGTCCCAAAAACTGCCATAGATATACAGGAGTACCTAGCGAAGGATGAAAACTACTAAAAAAAGCTATAGAAAGGAGCTCTTGGCCTGACCCTCCAGCAACTGTGGCCACTCACAGTTCTCAATGAGAAAATAAAACATCTTTTTGTCTCTTCTTAATACTACTGTAGCCACAAGGTACATTTCTAGTAAAGACACAGTTTTGTTAATGCTTCTCCCCAAGCC
>NW_017729025.1:63000873-63007864 GCF_001723915.1 Gavialis gangeticus
GCCACTCACAGTTCTCAATGAGAAAATAAAACATCTTTTTGTCTCTTCTTAATACTACTGTAGCCACAAGGTACATTTCTAGTAAAGACACAGTTTTGTTAATGCTTCTACCCAAGCCATATTTGCAGAACATTTGGGGTCTGTTTTCTCACATTCAGCTTGTGGAAAGGAAGCCTTCTAAGTGCAGCAAAGTTCTTAAACATGCAACTACTAACAAGTGACATAAAGGATGCCTGTAGGCATGCAGCAAGGCTGCTCTGATGCGCTGTGAAAAATTGAGTCTGCTGGAGCATGGTAGTTACCACACTGCAGCGTCTCATGTATTATTGTCCCTTTGCCAAAAAATGGTGGTAGGGGTACTTTAACTAAAGCCTATTCAACAAGCTTTCGTTAAAACACTCCCGCTGCCATTTTTCAGTGTGGGGATACTGATACATTAGATGCTCTGGGCACTTTAATTAGAAAGGCTCTGAAAGCCGCTTTAATTAAAGTGCCACCTTCCCTCCACTCCCAGAGCTTGTGTATAAATGCCCAAAGTATAAGCATGTGCTTGAGTCTTTTGCTTGAATTGGATCATGAAAAGGGCCTGAAATTCAAATGTAATCAAGCTTAAGAATTTCAGTTAAAAAAAATGTCCAGACTTAAATACAAACACCTTTCCTGTATGCCTCCAATGTCTACAGCTCAAGGCAGATCATTTCCATGTAGATTAAAACAAAACAAAACACCCCCCAAACCTCTGACAATGAAATCATCCAAATGCAAAATACTTCCTGAAAAAACTCAGGAGTAGATGAACCATTTTAAAGTACTAGTGATTTGACTTTTTTAACTATATTACTAGTCTGTTACTAAAAAATTTTAGAAAATTCAGAAATAAGTATTTTTCAAAATTCTAATTCCAAGTTAAATCACCCTGGTATTAGTGGACAGTATCTTACCTCAGGAGGATCTGATTAGCTAAGATATGATTCTCTAATAGAACTAGAAGCCTTCTTGCAGGATCAACAATAAATAAGAAGCAACAGATAAGCAGCGGATGGAAATGCATATATAAAAACTTAATTTTATTGAAACAATATCTAACTTCTTAAATTCAGGGTAATAGATGTCTGCACCAAATAATGGAGGACATGAAAATTATTCTGAAATAAACCAATTTTAATGGGTGTTATACTGATAGGAAAGTTAGAAGCAATCTTGTCCTTTAAACACGTACTTCATTTTAAAGAGGAAATGTTCATACTTATAATGAAAATCTATTTTCTTCTTTTACAAAAGCCTCTCCAAACACAAGATCAACTCCAATCTTTTGTCTCAGGGACACACAAAATCTCTACATGATTCAACATCTATTTCAGTTTTGGATACTACTTCTAACAACACCCTGAGGATAAAACTTTTGTTTTTGCTTTCAGACAATTATTCTACAGAACATTTAAGCACATGCTTAAAGTTAGCCCACATTTAAGTGATTTGCTGAATTGAGGTATAGATCACAGTTTCATACAAACTAGTTTATTACAGTTGATTAGCTAGGCAGAGAAAATGTGCATTATTTCAGCAGGATTAAGTTGTCAGGCCTGATTCTTCTCTCTTAGTGGTATAAATCAGGAATAACTGGAGTTATACGATGAGAGGAACATCAGTTTAAAGTTAAAGCAAGAGGAGATTGAGGCTTGTATTATTTCTATTGTAGCGGCATGGCAGAGGACAATGTATCTTGCTTCTTAGTAAACATTAAAAGTAGACAAGTATACTTCTACAGAGTTGTCATAGTAAATTCCAATACAAGAAGGTAACATCTGTTTTATGACCCTGACCAGCTCATAAACTTTTTACAAGATAAAACTTTGAAAGAGATGCAATTTTGTTTTAAATTTAAGTTGTTTTGTTTTCTGAAAAAGGAATGCTGATATACTGGAGCTGATTTTAACAAAGAAAACCTTTTGCATAAATGAACAGACTTTCACTGTACTGATTTACATTACTTGTTACTTTCATTATATACTATATTTACTCAAATACAAGACTACTTATTTCTCCAATCAGCATGGGAAAAAATGCCCCTCATCTTACATTAATATACAAGGAAATCTCATTAAATACATTTAATGGATGTATCATTAAACTGCTGCCAAAAGCTGCATGTGCCCAGTAATGGAAACTGACTATGAAGTTGATTAAATGTAGCCAACACTGCGCATGACTTGGATAAGTATTGGATAAACATTGTAGTTTATCCACTACAAGTATTGGATAAACATACTGATGGGAACCTACCACAAGAATAGGTTAGTGCAACCCATCTGAATAAGACATATGGAAGTGTGGAGCAAATTTGAGAACGCTGACTTTGGAATAAAATGTAGCTGTAGTAATTTGCATATAGTACTCCTTAATTCATCCAGAATTGATGCATGTTACTTTTTTTTGGAACCTGCTATAAGTTTTAGCACAGATCCTCCATAAACACACTTTTAAGAAACACAATGGCACCTATGTATATGTAGCACAAACTGTGCATGATATTAGTTCAAAGCCAAAAAGTTTCCCATTGAGTGCAGTCACCCTCAGTGCCAACTCCTTCTCAAATCATGGAGAGCCACCAAACTGCACACACGTCAACATGCATCAATTTTGGATTAACTAAGGTATATGGGTACTATAGGCAAATTACTACAGCTATGTTTAATTTCCAAGTCAGTATTTTCATATTTGCTCTTCACTTCCATGTGCTCAAGGAGAGCAGGATCTGAAAGTAAGGATAAAAGGTAAGGGGCTGTCGAGGGAAGAAGCTGGGGAGAAGCAAAGGGAAAGGGGGCTACATGACACCTCATATTTCCCTCTGTAGCAGTGGGAGGTGTACAAATTCAAGGCAAAACTGCAATAATTAAATTCTATCCCTGAAAAATTATAACAGATCATACACTTTCCATTTATAAAATATAATAATTGGAGGGTCACTGTATATTCAGAGGCAACTTAGAGTTGACAAATTTCGGAAAAAACGTAGAAGCAATGTCTGCATATTTTTGGTCACATATTAGGCATCACCCAACCGTTTGTATCTTTTTGGATGAAGATCAATTTTAAAATGTAATTAGTAGCACTCTATGATGTATTAGGGATGCAGGCAACTGATGAATTTGGGCCCAAAAGCTTCACTGCTGTAAATACAGTCTCCCCTGCCTGGCAGGAACAGGTGAATCTGGGGCACTTTTTAAATTTTTTTAAAGAGCCGGGAGCTGGGCGGGGCAGCCATTGGTGGGGGGAGGGGCAGGGCTGGGACAGTGGGTGGAGGATGGGGCCTGTCCAATTTGGAGATTCGGACGGTTCGCTAGTGGCCAAATCTCTGAATCAGATTCAGCCGAACCTCATTTGGGACAGTGATTCAAATCACCGAATCGAATCACTGTCCCCCGAATTAGCTGAATCTGAATCTGAAGCAAATACTAGCCACTTTGCACAGGCCTGTTGCTTATTGTTTTCCCTGACTGTTCTCAGAGAGACAAGTTCTTTGCAAAATGGAAAAAAAACTCACACAGACACTGTTATGGTCATGAGAGGAGTCTGGTCCCATAAAGAAGTATTTTATATATGTATAACTCTCTTCACTGCTCCATAAGTAACCACTGCAATGGCACATCTTTCTTATAGCCAGGATGGCTTGACAAGACTCTCTCTATTGCTATCAAATTCTTTAAATTAAGTGGCAGAAGATGCTACAAAAACTTAGTTGTTTATAACTGTTTCCATGTTAATATTTTCATCTCACGCAGTACAGAACAAGATGATTCACACTTGGATCTTTTCCATTGTATATGTAGGCATTCAGGCCTGTCCTTATCTGAGATTTTTGTAGAATTACATGAGCTGGATGAATCTAATCATCAGGAGAGCTTGAAGAAACCATTAGTAAAATAATCTTAAATTGTATTGACATAGGGCAGAATGAAATTGCACTTTCTAGACTAACTATTTAAAAAAAATGTGACATCAGAATGTACCAAAATATTAGCTACTAAATTATACAGAAATAAGGCCTTTTTTTCTTTTTAAAGTTGTTCTCAGAAACTTCATGTTAGCCAGTAGATGTCCCAAACATTGTATCAATGGTTTTGTTTAAATTACCTGCTCTCCTCCTGCATGACAAAGTATAATCAATTTGCAGGTAGTAAAAAATCTGTGCGGAATGCATGCTTTAAAGCAAAATACTAAAAATTAAATTAAAAGACAGAAGAGCTTTACTAATGGTTAGGAAAAAGCAGCTCAAAGAAAGTGTTTCCTTATTCAAAGCACTTTATTTTAAAGTATTGGCTCACCTTAGAGTGAGCAATCTGTTTAGGTTGAATCAAAAGGAATATACTACTAAGACAGAGCTTATCCTATGTTTTATCTACATTAGAATGACAGCTAAAATGGTAAGACATGGGCAAATAGCCTTTTCTTACCCTCTCATTTTTATGAATGTTTTATATTGAAAAATGTCCTTTATAACAACAAGAATACTGTGCTCAGTTTGAGTCCTGGTTTAAAGTGACAAATATGCTTCATAAAATCATGCCTTTAAGAGAAGTGTTACTGTTGTCATTATTAATGGAATTTTAAAATAAAAGTACATAATTACTAAACTAGAATGAAATCCCCAAGGTGGAAGCATGTTACAGCCACATTAGTTCCAAACAACTAACATTTTTATAGCACTGACTAAATGAATTAATAATTATTGGTTACTTATTTTAAAGGATTTATTAAAATTTAAATAGTTACAAAGTAGAGGCTAGTCAGTAATCCACTCAATGTCATTCATACTTAAACCAAAAGATTCCGTGACCAATTAAAAATGATAGATAAATTTGTGAGAGACATTTATAAGATCCCGCTAAACCAACAATCACTAACAGGCGACAAGAGTCAGAGGACGCTGACCAGACTTCCTGAAAAATAAAAAACAGACAAGCAAAGTTTGGGAAGGAAAGCTGATAAAGCAATGTGCATTCACTGACCCTACTTAGAGCTTCATTTAATCTGCTCACTCTGTACAACTCTGTGCAGCAATGCTTTCATGCAAAGATCAGAGCTGAATGTAACCATGTTGATCTGACTACCTAAGGCTAAAACTGAATTTTGCTCAGGACTGTGCAAGTGAAACGTTGTAAATGGCCCACTGAAGACTAAAGTGAAAATACAGCTGGTACTAAAGAAACTAACAGACAAAAAAGGTGGGTTTAATTTCCCTTGCTAAGTCTTTACCACAAACACACCTTTATACAGTAAAGAAAGTCAGAGTGCTGTGTTTCATAGTACAGTATTAGGCTTTCCTATTGTGTTCTTGGTGCCATGAGTTCACTTCCTAGCCACAGCCCTGGATTAACGAGGGCTCGTAAATACTGATATGGACAGCTCCCTATCTTGCTTTTATGAGCAGAGCATGGCATAGCAATCCATATAGAACTTTGCTAGGGGTTGGCAAGGTGGGCAGGAAAGAAACTGGGGGAAAAAAAGAAATAGCCATCATTTTTATCACAATTGCCTATTCTTTGGTGACCTGTGTAATCTCTTCCACTGCAGCACAAAGATTTGACCTCTACAGAAATTTGGGCTCAAGGTGATTGGGAGCCAGAAAATAAGTGATCTTTCTTCCTAAAGAAAGTACTGGATACTCACTGTAAATTGAGGGATACTCTCATAAAAGGGACCATTTCTCCCCTGTCTTACAGGAAACTAAGCAGGTCAAAAAAATCAGGGCCCTGCCTGCAGGAGGCTCCACATAAAAAAAAACAGCTCTGTTTTAGATTATTCCCTCCCCCTCTCCCCCCGTTGAAGTTTTAAATTCTAAAATGCCTTTCCTATGTAGTTTATTATTAATGCATGAATATGCAGAAAACAACATATGTGACAATCTTACCATGAATGGGAACAATCCCCATACCATTTCACAGATTTCCTTTTGACCTAAAATGGCCTTTCAACTATGACAGAATGGCATTTGAAGAGCTGGTGTATACATTCAGTAACTGTGATGACTTGGATCTGCATGTTGTTGGTGATATGGAATCTGCTCAAGGTTTGGAGCCAATTACTGGTATAACACTGACAGATGCAGTACCCATATGCCCAAATCTGGATAGGATTCCTGTATCACTGGCATCTGGATGTCAGCTTTTTTCCCCTGGCTTTACTGCTGGCTTTGCTGATAAACCTGATTGTCTGTCTGCTGTGGGTCAGGCTGCTGCTGCCCTGCAGTCATGTTTCTTGGACAGTGAGCAGTTTCCCCCATTAAGGAGTACTATATTAATAGAATATGCATCCCTTAAAGGTTTCACATGCCACTACACATCTAACTCAAACAGTTCAACTATTCCTGGTGAATTAGGCAGAGGTGATGATATCCTGCAGGTGCAATGAAACTGTAAAACTGAAAGGTGTAAATCATCCTTATAACTTTTTAACCCCAAATAATTTTTGGTGCAAGATTCCCTGCTAGAAATTGCAAGGTGTAAAAGCTGGATGTAGCACAAAGAACTCTGTATGCATTATTTCTTTAAAAGAGGACACATGCTATATTAAACTACTTTTTATGGCAGAGACTTCTGTGTAAAAACCTACCAATAAAACTATAATGTTTAGCTAGGCACATATTTGAGACTAAAGCAAGCCAGGCCATGGTTTATCATGGTGACTACTCTTCCTTTACTGCCTAGAGAAAATACATAAGGAACTTCTTCACTGGCCTAGGAATGAAATATCCCTTGCATACTCAAGAAATAAAACTTGATGATAAAAGTGATAATAAATTTTAATATATTGACTTTTCTCAGACAGAAGTCAAAGGAAGCTTTCCAGTCTCATCCCAAAGCTCCAAAGCAACAGTCCCTTCATGAAGACACTCACTTCCAGAGTTTCTATGTGTGGGTGTTCCTGACTCAACAATAGCAGTCCTCTTTGACACCAATGCTCGTAGCATGGGGAACAAACAGGAGGAACT
>NW_017729025.1:63007875-63009685 GCF_001723915.1 Gavialis gangeticus
CCTTCTGACCCTAAATCTATGAAACTATGAAACTATGACCACCTGCACAAAATGTGTATTCTGGTCAGGAATAATCATCTTGGGACATGCAGGAGCCTTTGAAAAATTAATAACAAATGGTACGGAGGTTACTACAGAACTGCATAGTTACAGAAGGTACTCAAGTGGCTTAATGGGCAAGGAATATTTGGGAACAGAGAATGGGAACATGGTAATCTACCCCACAAGTATACTTTATCTACTCTGTAAACTAATGCAGAATGGGGATGCAGCCATGTTTTTATCTGCATGTACTCCCCAGAGGTATGAACAAGAAGAAGCCCCATACTCTCTTCACCAGTGTAGAGACTACTATTAGCAACAGGCTTCTATGCAAGATAGAGTTGGAGCATATAGAGAAAAGTTCTTTCTGCTGAACACCCTGCAAACAGGTCTGGCCTTTAATGGACATATTTGTGTTGAAACAGAGCAAGACCAGAACTGACTTGATAGCAATTGAATTGATAATATCATATTGCTTCAGGGTGCAGATTGTAAACTATAAAGAAATGGTTGAGTGCAAGAAAGGGAACATGGTAGAAATATCATAAGTCTCAAGATTGCAAGGTCTGCTTTCATTTTCAGGCCTTTGAGCCATAGGTTTAAAACAAATGTTTCTTTAGGTTTTTTCCCCTCATATCCCCAAACAGTATTGTGTCTTTGAAAAACTAAAGCGATCTTTACTTTCTAACATGCATTTTGCTAATTATTATTTATGTTTAAGATAATGTCCAGATCTTATTCATCAAAGGAAATATCATATTGCATCTTTGTTTTTCCTTGGCTGCGTAATTTGTAAAGAATGAAAAGCCTTTCCTTGATAACCACAACTTCATATATATAAAGGAAAAAATTAAGGAAAAAAAGAAAGAAAATAAGAAGCCAAGCTTAGCAGCACATTATTTCAATTCTATTATTTAATAAGATCCTGAATTTTTTGTTCTCAGTTAGCAGATGGCAGATTTTTATATCCAGTATTGTCTGGTGACAGCACACTTCGTATAAATAATCAGTCAATTATATAAACCATGACACTGATTGTAAAACTTTGGACTTCCCAAATACCAAAGCATTGTGTACTGCCTCTGAGAATAAATCTCACCTACAGGACTTTCTTAGAGATCATGCTGGAGAAAACTGTAAGTCTTCATAGGCCATCCTCAACATTTTGTGTTGTGCTTTTATTAAAAATTAAAGCACTGGTTTTCAAATGTTTGGTCCCTGCAGCACTTGCTGGTGTCCTGAGGAGCACTGGCTGGTCACATTTGCTAACTCCTCCTTATTTCCAGCTGCTAAACTGCATTAAAATGGATCTAAACATACACTCTCCTAAAGTTACTTTCTCAAGTGAAAAACTGCTGTAGTTGCCAGTTGGTTGTAGGCAACAGAAATTGCCTAGGGAGTTAACCTGTATAATGGTGAAAGGGAGTAAGAAACAGCCTGTATAATGGTTTCTATATTCAAATATAGTCCACATCAAAAGCCTGAGAACTTTTTACTACAGGCATCCTACACAAGTCCACCAGAGACGACTGTTTCTAAAATGCATGTTACCAAGATATAATTAATACGGCTGTGCGAAATTTTGCCACCAGTTTTGTTTCAACTCGCTTCACGGTCAAAACAGGAAAATCGAAACAAAACAGATATCTTCAAAACAGCCTCAAATTAAAACGAGGCAAGTTGAAACGTTTCGCTGTTGTTTTGCCGTTTCATCCATAGGAAGGTCAAAACAGCCTATAACTTCGGGGCTACCATTCCTGCAAATGTC
>NW_017729025.1:63014685-63020019 GCF_001723915.1 Gavialis gangeticus
TAAAACGAGGCAAGTTGAAACGTTTCGCTGTTGTTTTGCCGTTTCATCCATAGGAAGGTCAAAACAGCCTATAACTTCGGGGCTACCATTCCTGCAAATGTCATCCAAATCTGGCCAGAAATGACAAAGTTATAGGCTGTTTCGACCTCCCCCATTATATCCTATGGGTGAAATGTCGAAACTGTTCTGACGTAACAGAACAGCTATTTCGAATCGAAACAAAATTCAAAACAAAACTCTGTTCTGTCAAAATGTTGAAATGGAACGCTACTGTTTTGCACAGCCCTAATAATTAATCATATCTGTGATAAAAAAGTTTGGTAAGTCATACAGACTTGAGACCATAAAGTTTGTTTTGTTTATAATTAGTTAAGGTTAAAAAAAAGGAACCAGACTTTTAGATGACCGCAGACACTAAGGAAATAATTTTTTTTAAAAATCACTAAATAAAATATGTGAATAATAAGTCTCTGCAACTGATATAGTTTGAATCGACTCAGTTACAAAGGAATATATTTTTATACAAATTTATGGGGGTCTGTTTAAACAATACTAATCTCTTGAAATGGCAAGAAAGATATGTGGGCAGGAAGAAAGCAAAGGATTATTATTAGCAAATTATTATTATTAGCAAAATGATGTACATAATTAATAAGTTTAATTCAGCAGTCACTTTCATCCTGCGTGACTTCATTAAAGGGTTTCCAAAAGAAGATACATTCTTTTGATGCACTTAAAATTTTCTTGTGCTTGTGAAAGTTTTATTAGCTCTGCCAGTAAACTCTTTATGTGTTTTATGTTGTTGTGCGCTCTACTGTCCAAAAAGGTAGAAACATCTATAACCCAGATGTATTACCTGCATCCATGGGAAATAACCAATTTTGAACGCTTATTAAGATATTGTGGTTCCGAGTACAGCGTAGACTCTACGTAGTATATCCAAAGGCAGTCAATGGACATACACCTCTGGAGGTACAAAGACTCTTCCGAATCCTTAATAAATTAAGGGTTGGGTATACAGACCTGTGCCTGGCCTATCAGCTTTTAGCATGAGGAGGGAAGTCAGAATCTCAGCTTTCTTTTAAACATTTTTAAAGACTTTTTAGAAGTAGAGAATCAAAGAGGCAAAGAGAAACCTGCAAATATGACTAAAGTGTAACAGCTAAGTGAAGCTTGAGTTTGTAGAGCCAAGAAGCAGAAGCGCAACAAAGCAGGATGGGGCAACAAGACACCTGAGGGCAGCAGCAACTTCTCACTACTACCATGCTGCTGTGCCGCTGGCATGATCGTGCAGCTATGGCAACAGCTGATATTACTTCTGAGGACTTTAGGCAGCCCTCACTGCTCTCCCAAAAGAGGACTTTTGGCAGAAAGAGAAGGGTGCTGCCAAGAAGTTATGGAATATGGAGCAACATACAGACACCATTAGCTGCCATTCCAAGAGGAAGACAGTAACAGCACAGGGATAGGAAAATGAGCATGGACTCACGGGATTCTTGAGCTGTTGTGTGGCTAGAGTCCTAGAGCCTGTTAATCCAGCTGTATTTCCACCATACATGCATACCTTAGTGACGTTCCAAGAAACAAACATACTGTACCCCTTACAAATACCAAAAAAGGAAACAAAATAAAAACCAAGAGTGATGTTTGTATAAACCTAACCCACTATTTACTTCCAGAGAAGACGGCTGAAAAAAGAATAATGTGCTAGATGCATTAAAGGCTGCCTAAAGATTATTTCTAGGGTTTTTCAACCATGTCTGAAATGAACAATGCTGTCATTTTTTAAGCTGTGTTTTCAGTGGTTTTACAAAAGTGGAACAAATATTATTGTTTATACTTCAATATACATGTTATACATACACATATATAAGTTGCTTTCTTTACATAAAACTGACAACCTTGTATTTCTTTTTGCATGAATATGATTGGGAAAAAGAGGCCCAGAAATCAAGAAATGTTTATTGTTTTCACTCGTGTCCTTATAATCTTCAACAAAGATATAGGTGCTTTTGGAGAACACAGGCATTTACCTCACGTTATCTCTACTTTGCAAACTACCTAACTTCAGCTGAAAATAGGGCTAAAAACCCAAATCACAGTTGAATGGAGACTCCATTAAACACAGTTTTGTTGATGTAACTAGAAAAAAATTCCTCCTTCAACCTCTCTAGGCTGCAGAAAGTCCTCCATTTCTGTTAATGACCTATTCCTTCTGTCCGATTCAATACAGCCCACTGGCTATGGAAATGACAACACTCAGCAGGTGACAACAAAACGGTCAACAAACAGTGCTGAGATATGTCATTTTCTTCAAATACTTTCTCAGGAATGAAATGACACACTATGGTACGCTGTATCCTGCTCAGATCAAATATTTTTTTATTAAACGAAACTACATGTACTATAGTTGCCATATAAAATGCAGGTTTAAGTGTGTTGCTCCAAGCTTCAATTGCAAAACAATTTGATACTTGATTTTTTTTACATATATTTTCCCCCCTCAGTCTCTTCTTAATGTATACCCCCCTTGAGCAGCTACTGTTAAAATGACATCTTTGACATAGCTTTGGATTGAAAGGTCTGCCCTTCTGGATGCAAACTAATGTACTTACTGTGACTGGGACAAATTGGAATATGTATTAGCACCTTCCAAGTCACCTGCACTCAGAGGCAGCATCTGGACAAGCACATATGTGCAGTACGTGGCACTGTAGACCCATCTGCAGCACCACACACTGTACATGCAGTCATTCCACATGCTGCTACCTTGCACCTCAGGAGGGATTTTTGACCCCAGAAAATCCTGGAGCCAAAAAATCCATGCCAAAAAAAGCAGGGTGGCACTCGTGGCAGCCAGTGCATGACACCCAAAACCAGAACCTGGCCAGCCTGAGCCACACTTGGGCTGCTGACCAGGCTCCCCATCAAGGCAGCAGCTTCAGGAGGTCCCCAGGACACCATGTAAGTCTGCTGGGGCCAGTACAGTTGCAGGCCCCAGTCTCCCCTACCCCCTCAGGTAACCTGCCACATGTCCCCCAGGGTGTTCCTGGGGACAAGCAGCAATGGCACAAGCTGTGTTGCTGCTACTTGTCCCTGGGGAAACAAACATCCATGCTTGTCTGGATGTCCCCTGGAAGTCCTGTTCCAGTTGTTGCAGATAATAGATCTGAGGTCCCCATTTTAAACAGTGCTGCCCATTCAACTTATGTAACCTTTTTCTATTTAGAGCTACTAGCCTTTAGTTCCCAGCTCTCTTTACGTTGGGCTAACTTTCATTACAATTTAAGATGCTGTAAAAGCAAAACAGCATCATAAACATGTATAAACTCCACTGAGGGTTAAGTGAGCATAGACCTAAGACCTAAGTCCACAGACTTCTTTATGTGTACCTATTATTATATTTACTTATTAATACTTATGTTACACTGGAGTCTTGAGGGCCCTTGCCTCTTCACCAATGGAACAAAGCCCTGCAGCATTCAAATCTTTTTTAGAGGTTCAGCTGTGCTTTCTGATTCAGATACAGTGACTTTTAAATTCTAAATAGTAGCATATTATGCCTGGTTAGTCAGCAACAGTCTCAAGTTGCAATAAGGAAAGTTTAGAAGTTTGGAAATTAAGAAGAATCTTCTCACTAAGAGGGTAGTAAAACACTGGAACAGGTTACCCAGAGAGGTGGTGGAAGCTCCACCCTTGGAGGTTTTCAACACCCAGCTAGACAAAACTTTGGCTGGGATGATATATTTGGGGATGGTTCTGCTTTGAGCAGGGGATTGGACTAGATGACCTCCTGAGGTCCTTTCCAACCCTAACTTTCTATGATTCTATAATAAATCAACACCAGCTACAGTCATTTTCCTTTTTTCCTTGTGGCAGATGTTACCCTATGAAAAATGAGCTAGCAGCATAACTATTAGAGGAGTCTTGTGATCAAGGCTGTGCAGGTTCCATATGCATACATATTCAATTCATCTCTACAAAAAATATCCTTAAATCTGAGGTAGAAAACTGATAGCAGAGTTGCCTTAGTCCAATGAAGGCATACTGTACAGGGGTGTGCGAAGTGGGCCCTATTTGATTTGGATTCGGCCCAAATCAGGGACAGTGATTCAATCCGTTGATTCGGATCTCTGTCTCTGATTCAATTCAGCCGAATCCAAATTTGAAGATTCGATGCTGATTTGGAGAATCAGCAATTCGGACATAGACTCAGCTTTAAAAGTTTTTTCTACATACCTTGAGGTAGCTGGTGTGGCTTATGATTGCTGCGATACTAGGGTTCATGGAGCATCCCACAGGAGTGTGGGGGGGGGGCAGCTCTCCACATGCTCAGTGTCGACCCTGGAAGAGGACTGGAAGTACTTCTGGTCCACTTCCAGGTCTGTCAGAGGGTATGCTGGGGCCCCCCCGTGTCTCCCCGGCTCAGTGATCGGCCACAGGGGGACCCTGGGTGGCCCCCCCAGACCCAGGAGACAAGTCACCCCAGGAGGGTGTGGGGGGGTCTCCCTGCGCTCTCCCCGGCAGACCCGGAAATAGACCGTAAGTACTTCTGCTCCACTTCGGTTCTGCTGTTGAGCACACTGGGGAGCCCCCTGTACTTCTGTGGGACACTCCATGCACCCCAGGATCGCAGCACTCACGAGCAGCCTGCTAGCTAGAAATATGTAGAAAAAACATTTAAAGCTGTGTCTATGCCCAAATCTCCAAATCTTTCTGAATCTCTCTGAATCAATTTGGAGGGCTCTGATTTGATTTGGAGAGATTAAGGGGTCCTCTGATTTGATTTAGAGATTCGGCCACCGAACTGGGCCGAATCTCCGCTGAATCAAATCAGGAACCAAAGCTTCGCACAGCTCTAATACTGTAAAACTGAAATAATGCATTTACTCGATTCCAAGATGAGGTCCCCTCCCCAATTCAACACAGAGAAAACCATGGTCTCATCTTACTGTAGAACAGGGGTAGGCAACATTTTTTGGCTGGAGTGCCGAAAAAACCACAATATCTACCTTGGAAGGTGCCAGAAAAACAAAATGAGGGCTGGGGGGGGGGGAGTACATGGCAGGACACACTGCATATTAGTATATTTAATAATCATAAATGCTGCCTTTGTTGTTGTGTGTTCTTTGGGAAGGAACAAGATTTGGGTTCCTTGTTGTTGTACAGCTGCCTCCATCCCACTGTTTTCCTACCCGCATGTTGCAGTGAGAGAGAAATAGGGGGGAGGGGAAGAGAATGAAAAAAGAGAAGAGAGAGAGAAAGAAAAAGGAGAGCAGAGAGAGAACCAGACATATATCCACACACACAAAACCACATGTGAACAGACATAGA
>NW_017729025.1:63025019-63053482 GCF_001723915.1 Gavialis gangeticus
CCCGAGCAGCGGGTCTTTGCTATGCCTCCCTGCCTAAGGGCAAAGAGGGGGTCATGGTGGCAGCACCCCCTCAGCCACCCATCCCTGATGCTCTCCAGAACACCCAGCAAGGAGGGGGAGGAGGTGGGCAGGGAGTGAGGGGAGTGGGGTAGGAGGAGGTGAAGAGGGGGTCCCAGTGGCAGCTGTTGTCAGGGCCAGGTGGAGGGGAGTACATGGCAGGACACACTGCATATTAGTATATTTAATAATCATAAATGCTGCCTTTGTTGTTGTGTGTTCTTTGGGAAGGAACAAGATTTGGGTTCCTTGTTGTTGTACAGCTGCCTCCATCCCACTGTTTTCCTACCCGCATGTTGCAGTGAGAGAGAAATAGGGGGGAGGGGAAGAGAATGAAAAAAGAGAAGAGAGAGAGAAAGAAAAAGGAGAGCAGAGAGAGAACCAGACATATATCCACACACACAAAACCACATGTGAACAGACATAGAGAACCAGAACACACCCAGAACAGACACATGCACACACACATCTAGAACCAGACATGTGTGCGCACACAGAAACAGATGCACAGGCTCACAGAGCTGGCTGCTGGGCCACCGGACAGAGTCAGACACAACAGTACCTTGGACCCACTGGAGCCCCTGTGCTTCCCCGGGAAGCCAGCCCCCGGGCTGCAGCACGGCTGGCCAAGGCTCCAGCCCACAGCCTGACCATCAGCCCAACCACCCACCCACTCCACACAGCTAAGGCCCTAAGCTGGCAGGATCATTCGGGACATCTAAGCCGTTATCCCCAGAGAGGCTGGGAGAGCACACAATGGTGGAGCATCCCCACCACAGTCCCTCCACCCTGGTGCCAAGGCAGTGGGCGTAGTGGGGCATCAAGGAGTGTTTTCCCTCAGGAAAGCAAACCAGACTGGCTCTAGACTGACCTGGTGCATATACAGTCATCGCCAGCATGGAGCTGATGCTAGAGCTGTGGAGCCTGGCACAGCAGTTTGCAGCCTGCCTGCTGCTTGCTGCCCAGAGCCCAGGCTGACCACAAACAGCTGCGCCGGGCTCCGGAGCCCCGCCATCAGCTCTGTGTTGGGAGCAGGAGAGAGACCAGGGTTGCATTGCCTCACGCCCCTCCCCCACTTCCCACTCCAAGGTGTGCATGCACACATCAGTACAGAGCTGATGCCTGGGCTCCAGAGCCCGGCACAGCTATTAGCAGCCTCCTGGCTGCAGCCAGCCCTGGCTCTCAGTAGCTGCTGCCAATTGTGGAGCCCGGGCTGCTTGCAGTCAGGGCTCCGTGGCTGGCAGCAGCTACCCAGAGCTGGGGCTGGCCTTGGCAGGCCGAGCAAAATGGCCTCACATGCCATGCTCAGGATGCATGCCAGGAGTTGCTGACCCCTGCTATAGAGTATCAAACCACTCCAGCTGGGAGCTGTGGGGAACAGCTGTGTAGAGAGTCTGGCTCAGGTGGGGAAAGCATCCGTAGCATGCAGGTTCCTGCTTCCTCTCCCTGTCTGCCTCACTGAACAGCAGACGCCTGAAGCAGAAACCTACATGATGCTGCAGTTCCCAGCCCAGCTGGGATCCTTGCACAGCCAATCCCCACAGCCCAACTCCCAGCTGACACAGGCATGGAGGGAGCCCCTGAGGTGCTCCTGACCTGCTCATGTCCCACAGCTGCCCATGGACGAGCCGTGGCAGCATGCAGGTTCCTCCTTCCAGACCTCTCCTGGGAGTCAGGCTCTCAGCTCAGTTGCTCTGTGCAGTACAGGGCAGGAGCAGCTCTGAGGCTCCCTCCATATCTGTGTTAGCAAGGGACAACAGCAGTGTCATGTAGGTTTCTCTTTCCAACTCCTGCACCCAGCTACTGGTGAAGAGGGGATGGGTGATTAGGGGAACCAGGCACAGAACAGGAGCTAGTAGGTGTGCCACCCCGGCTGTCCCTGACTGAGCTGGGCTCCCTGTGCAACAGCTGTGAGGCTCCCCCTGTGCCTGGATCAGCTCAGGATAACAGCAGAAAGGGATAGGGGGCAGGCGGCAGGGGAGGTAGTTTGGGGAGGCAACAGTGGTCAGGTAGGCATGGGGGAGGGAAGGGGCAGGAGTCAGGCTGGCTGGTGTCCTACTGCTTGCCCCTCTGCCCCCTTTTGTTACAATTTACACTGTGAACTGCACAGATGTTGATCAGTATTAGGGCTAACTCAAGTTTGGAGCAGTCGCATGATCAGGCCAGCAGAGGCCTAAAGGACTGAAAGGTAACAATTCCTCACTTAGGCTCCAGACTCCCTCCGTCCCATTTACCCCCTGCTCTTGGGGCTCCCTTCTGCCTTCTGCCTCCCCCTGGTCCCAAGGTGCCCATGCTGTCTATCTCAGGGTAGCAGGCAAAGAAGACTTAACCTGCCTGCCCTGTCACTGCTTCTCACCTAGAAGGCAGCAGTGGCTGAGCAAGCAGGTTAACCCTTCCCTGACTGCTCCCCAGGACAGACAGCACAGGCAGCTCACAAGTATAGGAAGTGGGGATTCTGGGGTGCTGGAAAGGGGCAGGGGGCCTGATCTCAGCCAGCAGAGGAGAGGGGTTGGTGGGGTGTTTACTCCAGATGTAGCCTAGAGTGGCTACACCTTAGTGTAACATGAGCTGAGTAGCACAGATGGGAGATAGTTCTGCCCTGGAGTGGCATAGCTTTGACGTACATAACAAGTGCTCAAAACTAGTTTCAGGTATTAATCTGCAGACAATCTAGGGGTTAAGAGCTCCAGGAGTCACCCAAAATTACTATTTAACAAGGCCTAACATTGATTAACATTTAAGCAGCAAAAAGTGCAATGTGTAACAAGGCCCTAAAAGAATCCCTCCCCTCCCGCTCAGATTCAACCATGGAAAATTGTAAAAAATGTATAACTTTCCATGACTAGAATCTAGTTATTGGGGGGGAGGTACCTTAAATTCAAAATTGTGGATCTGGGTAAATATGGTATGGATCTTTTCTTTGTTGGGGACCTATAACACATTTTGAGTGTCAACCCTCCTTTTCAAAACTGTCCTGATATGAGTTTTGAGCAGTTAGTATTTAGAGAGTTAATACCATCCAAGATTACTGTCTGAGTAACTTATTCTTCTCTCATCGTTAATCACTATTGTCACTCCCCTGATCCAGTTGCCCATAATGTACTAACTGACCATTTTTCTATTCTTAAAGTTTGTGATTTGTTTTCATAATTGTAATTCAGATGGTCTTGCTTCATCCTTCCCAGTTATAAATTTTATTTTCTTATGAACCTAGACTTGTTTGGGTTTTCTTCCCCCTTAAAATCACCATCTTGCACGAATCCCATCTGGGATTACCACCTCCCATTTATGTCAAATGAGTTGTTCTTTTTGCATTTATATCCAGGTATTACAGGTTTCAATTCACTCTTGTTATCCCATCAGGTTTTAGAAGTACTTATTATGCCTAAATTGCTTTTTGTTGGCAGGTATTCTTAAGCAGTGATTCTCAACCAGGGTGTTGTGGCACCCTGGGGTGCCTTAAAATCCTTGCAAGGGTTCCACACGGTATCCTGCAAAATTAACACTGTTAGGTGTGCAAACACATTTCACAAGATAAATTCAGAGTTTTCGCACAGGAGTCTATAATATTGAAAACATTCTGATCTGTTATGATCTTTCTCAGTTCTTTGCCACAGAATAATCGCCCAGTTATTTTTCTATAGTTAAAAAAGAGTGAAAACCAGGAGGTGGAATTGTCCAAAGGGTGCCAGAGCCAAATAAGGTTGAGAAAAACAGTTCAAGACCATCTAGACCATCTTTTGTTTTTAAAGGTTGGCACAGGAGCAGAGAGATTTTTAGTTTTGGTTTCTAGCTGCTTATTTTTTATGCCACACCTTCCTCACATTCTAGTTCCTTTCTGAATGTACCTCTATGGACTTAACCTGTGTATCCTCTATTTTCATGCCTAAACGCTCTGGATGTCATTTAAATACAGAAACAAGTCTGATAACAGTGAATTATGTGTGGCAAAGATGAGATTAAAATTCAAAATTACAATATACAAAATATATTATATGAGTGTCTTATGGAAATCACTCCCCCATGGAGACTTATATCATCTTCAAACCACTTCCCACTCTACCTTGTCAGTCCATCTTGTTGCATTATATATGCCTTTTAACTGTCAAGAGAACATTAAAGACCACTTCATTCACTAGTTTAAACTGCAGCATCTCTCAACCGTTAACTTCTTTTTTATTTTACTAATATATAACTTTGATAAGGAAAAAAAATATGGTAGGTCACCTTTTCTTTCAGCAAGTCCAGAGCTCTGGCCAAATATTTGAATAGGAGGACTCAAGGTTTGCATACTCTTGCATTTCCATGTTATGCTACGTCCTCGCACAAACTTGCTAAGAATCTGTTCTCATAATAAAACATAGCATTGTAATAAAACAAGTGATCACCTCATCCTTATGTACTGCACCCCTGGCATAAGCAATAGCAACTGTTATTTCTTCTTCAAAACTCCCTCTGTAGAATAGACTCTTTTCAGCTAATATCATTTCCTAGCCTGGCATAATCATCTATATATTTCAGAAATACCATCTGCTGCTTCCTCACCTTTAGTCTCATGTCACCATTGGTATGCTGACCAGTGTTGTACAGAGTTCACCTCATTATGTAATACTTAGAGTTGTTGAAAATCATAAATGAAAAGATGAATCTTTTTTCTAATGCTTTACAACATGCCCACACCTTTCTATCTGTTTTTAGTCTCTTCCAGTTCTCATGTCAAGTAGGGCTCATTGTGCTAATGTGAATCTTTGAAGAGAGTAGATGTCTTCTACCACTCCACACAGCTCCAGCCTCACCTATGAACAAGATAACATTTGTAATTCTTTTCCTATGATTGAAATCAGATTAAGACTCCCCAAAGCTCTATAGCATTCAAATACCTGTAGCTGAGCCAAAAAACAAATTCCTTATTTTCTGGTACAACTGTAATTTTTCCCCATTTCTCCGGTTTCAACTCATTGCAGTCTCTTTGCTCCCATGACTAAGTATCACTGCTTGTTTGCACTCTGGAAAAGCATTTTTTTTTGCTTCCAAACTGCATTATTAACGTGTGCAACTCTTGTAACTTTATCCACAACCTTCCAGTACTTCAAAAAATGGAGAGGACTTGCTGCTCTGCTCACTGTTTTTTCTTCTGCCATAACAGTAAACAAACACAGATTTTGTACAAACTTAACTGGAACACATACATTTACAATGTATTGGAAACTTTACCAGCAAGCTTGCCAAAAAAATCTGTCGCCTTCAAGATGCTTAGTTTAGAGAACAAATAAATAGTGTCCTATTCTTATTAACCTCTAGGTGGCAATTATAAATACATATCAAATTCTTATAAATATTAGTATGTGTCTTAGTAAAAATATATTGTGAACGCTCTCCAATTTTTAACTGAATGACAGTGTCCTCCTTTTGGTGCAGTATAACAGTACTGCAAAAATATAAAGAGATATTGAAGACAAAGCCTGCTACCACACAGAAAAAACTCTGCTTTGGAAGTTTAAAAAAAATATATTATTTTTTGATGGAATCCCAACAGGTTCATACATTTTAGCACAAATAAATATTCACCCCAAAACTCATAACTTTGTTATTCGTTGTTTCTTTGGTTTTCTTCAAATTAAAACCATTTCAATCATCCAATCAGAAAGCAAAAAACTATATTATGGATAACATTTTTTTAAAGTACTTTAGGGACATCGGAACCCAAACCCCATTTTCAGGACTGATACAGGCACATATAGACAGATGCAAAGAAAAAAAAAAGGACTAAACATCTAAAGCATTATTAAAATGACCAAGACCAAAACTGCAATCCTGAAGACCCTTACTTCAGCTGTCACCTAACTTGGGAGGTGTCTAATGCTTTTTGTGTCTTCCTAATTGATTTTAAACAACTGGCAAACCTGAGGCTAGCATGTCTGCATATACCCCAACTTTAATAGACTGGATCTACAAACTGGAAGTTCCTCTGCCCATCTCCCTGGAGGGGTTCAATCCTGTAAGTGTTCTAAAAGCACATCTAGCATTGACAGGATTGTGTCTTTACCAAATGCCTTGGTAAAGACACAAATGCCTAACAGTGGTTCTCAGTGTTGTCAGACTCAGAAAATGTCAGCTCCTAGCTTTCACTCATTTGTTGCAAATAATTCAGAAAGACCGCAACAGGTCTGAAAATGTTTTTTGACACTATGGATTCCTATTTGAAACCTGCGGGTTTGTCTTGTGAATCATGCATAGGTGTCTGTACATTTAAGAATGCTAATGCTGAGCTGCACCCTTAAAACGATATCGCAGCACCATGGTTGAAAATCACTGGTTCAGGAAGTTGGAGGTCCAGGTGCCCTTCCCTCTCCTGGCAGAGAGGAATCAAATCCATATCTCCAATCTCCCAGAACAGTGCCCTAACCAGAAGCCCAGTTTCTCTTAAGTCAGTGATTCTCAACTGGGATGCAACAGATTCTTTGAAGTGCACTGCATGGTGTGAAGAGATAAACACAGACCCATGCTCTTCCCTGCCTGGCTGCTCCCTTGTCCCCACTGCCTGGCTTCTCTGCAAAGCAGTAAGCAGAGTAATAAATGCGTTGATTTTTTAAATGAGGTGCCACTCGTTTCACAAAAGTTATGGAGAGGAGAAATGCCTTGAGTTTTAAGAGATTCCAAACCACTGAGCTAAGTGATTGTGTTTTTGTGGACATCCAGGAATGATTTGCAAAGTGCGAGTATTAAATTAGTGGGGGACATCATTCTCAATTAATAATTTACCAGGCTGAAGGAACAGTATTATTCCATATAACATTATTACTATATTGCATTTGTTAATAAGAAAAAACCAATGTTTGTTTCTTCAAACCAGTGGGTATCAAGGACACTTCTTTGCATTTCAGTGAAAGGAAACTTTTAGCAAATACAGAAGAGTCTCATGGAAAAGTTTAACCCAATACTTATGTAAAATGTTGGTAACAAGACAGCGGGTTTCTTATACTCATGGTAGCAACCATAGGTGATTACCATTTGGTTTGGTTATTTTAAATGCAAAAAAGGTGAAGTAAAATCAGTACGTCTAATGACCTTTGGGATTCTACAGGATGGTGTTAAAGAGGATTAAGCCCCCTATAAGCGTTACATGTAGAAAAAATTCCCTAACAGTGCATTATGCGGTTGGAGTTTCCCTAACCACAGAAAATGTCACGAAGTGTACAAACATAAGAAAATTCCCTGACATCCGTTGGAGGCCAAGGACTACTGCACTGAGGCTCTCATAAGACAGCAACCCTCTGGCCTTGGCACTTGAAAATGTATCTGCTACTGAGCCATGATGCTGAGAACTCCCTTTGTCTCAAATGCCCTGGAGAATTGTCTTAGAAGAGGGAAACAGGCAACTCCCAGTCAGGGGACATGCAGCATAGAATGGATTCATTTTCAGATACTTGTGAAGTTGTTATGAGGAGAATGCACATCTTCTGGACCTGTGTCCAGCTAAGAAAATCCCTTCAACAACCGTCTATGAAGCCTGGAGGAAGGAGGAAATACTACCTGGAAAGTGACAAAGTCCCTTTGTGGCACAAATGGGGAGTTCAGTACATCAAACACTGATCACTGGAGCTCCATGGTTGTGTTCCTTGGATTCAGAACTTGTTCTGTCTTCTAATGCGCCACAAGTTGGCAAGTAGTTTTTAGTTGGAAATAGGACAGTGTTCTCAACCCATTTCCTTGTGAGCAACTCGGCATAAACAGCAATCACCAGCCCAACTAAGTATTCATCACAAGGAACACACTGACTAAGGCCTGTGGGAAAAAAACAAAACAAAACCCAAGGCTTTGGTGCATATAGAAAAATGAATATCCTTCTCATTAAAAGGGATGGTGCATACAAAATTGGACAGAGGTACACTGGTAGATCAGTGTGTGGAAACTAATGCAACCAATGCCTATGCTATTGCGTATGGTAATTTAATGCACTATTAAAGAATTACAGTTTCTCAAGAGTCCATCAGGCTCTGTCAAAGCACTGGCTGCAATTATGAAAAGTTATTGCTGTTATGGAAAAAGGACACAGTTAATACCAATCACATTTAATGTAGATACAAAGTCCCAATTATGACTGGATCCTTTCAGTTCTACTGCTACATTTAAAACTTGTTCCGGGGTGTTTAATCCCAAATATTTGTATTTTAATAAGCAGTTTTAAGAATAAAAACAGATTTAAGAATTTTTCTAAAATCTACCTGAAAATACTGTCAACTTTACTTCTAATTGTTTTACAGTTCAAATCCTAAGGTGTGTTCTTTTTTGTTCAAGAAATTTTAAAAGCTACTAATTTAAATATGCAAAATTATCTTGAGTTGTTCATACGTGAACTTAAAAGCCATGCAACACAGGAAAATTAAGTAATTATGCCTCCAAGTTATTTACTGCAATTAAGCTCATTTATCATATGCAAATTAGTGCAAACTGGTCTCATTAGTTACTAAATTACTCAATATGAGCTGAACAATGTAGCACTCCAGTTTGTAATGAAAAATCCCTGTAGAGGCAAGCAGTATCAATTAAGCTAATTTGCATATGCAAATATATTCACTAACTTTTCCTTTTCTCTATATTTAGTTCTACATTTCCTGATCATTCTTGATTATATGAAAAATATGGGGGTCACTGACCCTTTTCTTTACCTTAATAGTTAGAAAGTTAGAAGAAATATCAAGAGGTCTTGTATAAATAACCATAGTCTTCTTAACTTTTAAATGTGGTTTGAGTTAAGTTTGCCAATAATTGCTACCAGAAGTAGCTCTTTTTTCACAGAACTTATACATTAATATACACACACATATGCTGCAAAGTTTGAAATATTTTACAGTGCAGCGTTACCTCATTACAACATCACTCTGAAATAGAAGAAGAATGTGGAGTATAATGAGATACCCACTATGGAAAGTCTTGGTAAAAATTAATGGGCACACTCTCACATTACCTAGCCTCTCTTCTTTTCAAGGCAATCCCACTACTTCTTCAGCCAGGTGAACAACATTAAAAAACTTATTTTCTGATTATGAAGATACTGATATAATAGCATTTGGGGGCATTTGTCTTTTTTCATGAGTTTATTGTGGATACTTTCTTTTGGCTGTAAACCTACTGGGAGAACTGTTTCTTCAGTGTGATATACTTCAATTGGCTGTGGCTTGGAATTTTTTGACATGATTGATTGAGACCACTTGCTTGTAGAATCAAGATTTAAAATGTTACAAGATGCTGCCCCATTTCTATTTTTATAACATCACTTACAAAGAAACTATGCTCGTTTTTTTAACATAGACTGTATTATAGTTTCTCGTGTCTATCAATAAATTTTGAAGTATAAAAAATTATGAGGGTTAAAGAGTCTCTTTAATTTCTGAACTTACTGCAGGCTAAGACTTTAAAATATTAATGAGAAGGAGGATTAAACAAACTAACTATATATGTGGCTTCCTCAAACAGTAGCCTGAAAAACATGGGAGCTTCCATTAGAATAGATTTGTAGGTTTGAAGTTACATCTATGTTGATCTCTCACTCAAGTACCGGTAGTAGTTACCACAATATTGACTTGAAAATCATTTCTAGATGTAGTGCCCCAAAGAAGCAATTGTTAGAACAGAATTCCAGTGGATTGCTCTGGCTGAATGTTTGACATCTTACTAATATTACCGACTTCTCTAGATGTTTTTTCTAACCAATGACATCAACAAGGTGACATTATGAAGTTCCTGTAGATATTTGGCAGGTAATATATTTCAGCACTGTACTGAATGTGCTATATACACATACTATGTACATTTGTACGATATACATTTTTACAGAGGACTGTACTTATACTGCTAAACAGAGGTTTTAACATACCATGACTAACTCACATCCATTACTAATTCATTGGTCCTTTATCCATCATCAACAGCCTATTCTCTTCTAAAACATCAACCCTGAACTTCCTACTATCAACTGGGCTAAAGATTAATGGGAGCAATCTGGTAAGACCACTACCCTCACTGAAAAGGCTATACCTCAACAGATATTCAATATGGTATTGATGGTAATTCTAAGACAAACTCATCACCTACATGTAGAGATCCTGTAGTGGCTTTTTCTAGCTCTATAACTCTTACATACTGGAAATGCTGTAGCTTTTCATATAATAATAGGAAAATGCCTAAAGAAAAAGGAAATCTGCTTTAAATAGATAAGAAAATGATTAAATGTCTTAAATATCCAATAAATGAAAAACTTAGATTCTAAATGGTTTTCAGGGTGGTAGTCTCAGATGCCTCACATAACAACAGAATGAACTGTACACATATTATAGGATCATGCATAAGACCTGGATAAAAACTGTATACAAATCAATTTCAATGAGGTTTTATCTAGATATTTGAAAGAATACATATTGTAAAAGTGTACCTTTAGGATATACAGTATGTGTTTATATATTCATAGCAACATGCTGACAAATTACATAAACTGAAACATCACACAACTGCTGCTTATTTATTCATTTTTTACATCTATGAGGCAGCATAACAGCAGTCCTGTCTAATATGCAAAACAGAATGGTGTTGATTTTACATCCTTGGTACTATAACTATAAGCATTTGCTTACAGAATGTAAAACTTGAACCTAGACCTCTGCCAAGGGCATGCAAATAATTAAATCACTCCATTCATAATTTTTGTACCTTGGGGAAATTCATTCTACTGGTTAATTTTATGTTTTCCTAAAATTATCTTTGTTTCCATTTTGCATTTAGTTAACTTTGAAAAGGTATGAAAAATCTGGACGTTATCCCATAGCTCTTTTGAAAGCCTGAACCAGGGTAGTACAGAGAAATCTCTCTCAATTGTTTCAAATTAAGTGGAATATTTCTCATTATAATATCCTAATTTGCCTCTCTTGCATATCAAAAGACAATATTTCATGCTGTACACTTGGATTGAGAAGCACTCTACACTAGTAAATAGCAGCAGTTGCTTAGTACTGCAGCTAAAAAAGACCAGATGCAAAGCAGGTTTCTTATTGCCATAGGTTTGGGATTTTTCCTTTTCTTTTTTTTTTTTCTTCGGGGGGGGGGAGGGAATTCTGTCTATACTTATAAAACACACCCCATTTTGTCCATATTGCCTTTGTTAACTGCTTCTATTCCATGTTTCATTATTTAAAACCTAAGAAAGATTTTGTGGAATCACCATTCCTTGACAAAGCAAAACATATAATGCATATGATATTTCCATCAGGTCATTTCTGTTCAATCTAGTCTTTCTGACTACTGTACAGTGTCATAAAATTCTTAGGGAAAAATCAAATTATTGCACATCTCATTTTAGCTAAGACTCATGCTGTTATTTTTTCTCTATGAAGGCTGTTGTAATTTGCAATGCAACACTCATGACAATTGGGACTGGAGGTAGGATAAACTAAGAGGAGAAAAGAAAAACTAAGTCTGTACAGGATACACAAGAGGGGGAAAAAAATCAAATTATTGATATAAAATTGTGTTGTGCACGTGCACATGTGTGCATGCATATACACACACAGTGTAATTATGTGAGCAAACAACACAGCACAACACAGTACAATACAACTAAATAGTGTGATTCATCTAAATTATTAGAGCACAAATAATACTTGCCCACCCACTCTTATTAAAACTCTCCCAATCATGTACTTTCTAAAGAGAAAACATATGAGTATGTAAAAATCTCATAAATATAAGTTTGGATAACACCAGCATTCAAGTAATTGACAGAAATATTAGCTATTGTTACTATTTATAGTTATCTTAATTTTTTCATGGAAAAAAACATTTGCTTACCTGCAAAATGTGGCTTCCCAAATGTGATTCAAATACTTCAATTGCAAGGGCACTAGGGCTTCTCCTGCGCTGGGCACCTATAACTGAATAAAAAAACCCCAAAAACAATTATGTTGCAATGTCTGTACATTTGACTGTAATAAATCTCTAATCACAACACCGGACGTTTACTATTTAAATATAATCTTGTATTTTAAATACCAACAGTGTTAATTTCAAGTTTGCCTAGCACTAAAGTAAATACAATTGCTGTACAGTTTTCAGTGACAGGAATTTCCAACATAAAACTTCTTTTAAAAAATCTGTTAACATGCTCAGAAACCTACGAAAATGAACAGGCTATACAAATACATCCCAATCCCCTATACATTTCTTTGTTCAAATTACTGAGAATATGCAGCAGGTCTGGTAAAAAGAAACAAAAGGAGATGATATATACAATTCATGTGCATCCAAATGTGTAGATGAAAACTAAAAGTTAGTTTGTAATTGTAAATGTGTTTTATGTTTATCTTAAAAAGTGCTACCTTTATCACTTGAAATGAATGGGGCAGCCACCTCTAAAAGTCACCATTTTCCAACAATCACTCCATCACAGTATCTCAAGTACATGAGTTATATCCTATCCTAAGCATAAGGAGATACTACATAATGCCAGATACCACAGTTAGGGAACAGCCGGTAAGTAACATGTATTCAAACCAAACTATTCTTAAAATTAGGAAGCAACACACAATGTCATTTTCAAAAGCAATGAGGAGTAAAAAAAGAAACAAGAAATTACAAGACAAGACTTTCATTAATCTTTGTGGGCATCTATAAATGTGCCCAATACCTGCGCCTGTGCTAATTAGTTGCATCTGCTAGAGCATGCTAATTAGCATGCTCCAGCATCCTTGGCATCTCGTGTATTCAGTGTCCCCACGCTTCAAAATGGCAGCAGGAGCACTTTAACTAAAGCTCATCAAATGAGTTTCAATTAAAGTAATGAGCTTTAATTAAAGTGTCCCCGCCGCCATTTTGAAGCACAGGAAGCTGAATACGTGAAATGCTGTGGGCACTTTATTTAGAGCAGCTCTCAAAAACACTAATTAAATTGCCCTCCCCCCACCCCTTCCCTTCCACCCTGGAGCATGTGTAAAGATGCCCTGTGGGCCAGAACACCAAGCTGGTAACAGATGTCTTCATATAGTCAGAGGGGAGAACATCACCTATTGCAAATGTATGATTTTTTTCCTTTCAGATGGTATCTGCTTCAATGAGAAATGAAGAAAAAAAAAAAGGATGGCTGAACAGCCTTTTCTCCCTCCTATGCCTCTTTGAACCAGCTATATTCACACCAAAAGAAAGAAGGCGAAATTGATGCTGGACCTTCTAAAATTATGTAATGGCACTACTCTAGCCTACATGCCAATATCCTTACTGCTATAGTTTCTGGGGAGCCATAGTGATGGTGGTGATTTCTTCAAACAGTGCATCTTAGAGACACACTCTGATTCAATGTATTTGTTTTTAGTAAGTAACAACAAACATAGCAAAGCCATTAAATCAACAAAATTTGATTTTGAGCCATTGGAAAGAATAACTCAAAATGCTGATTATCAGCTGTTTAGAGAAAACAAATTTTAGAGCAGAATGTTAAGTCCTCTAAAGCTCAACCTTTTAGTGTCACTGGCTTAATAAGTGGTGCAGGTTGGTCTGCAGCCTGGATCAGGCCCCACACCACCTCCAGCTGGCCCCTGAATGCCCAGATCAGGTCCCTGCCACCTCCAATCTAGCCTGATATCTGGCCCATGGAGCTCCCCACAGGTCCAGAAATTTGGCAGTGGCAACTGCTGCCACCATTCCCCCCCACCAGAATTTTTAGACCTGTAATTCTGGACCTGTGGGCAGGATGGCATGGTTCTACAGACCAGATCTGGCCTGGGGTCAGGAGTTGGGCACCCCTACTCTACAGTATCAAGTGCCCAATATAATGTCAGCACATACTGATATTTGCTTAGTAATGACCATCCTGTTGGCTTAAAATTGCAATACCATTCTTTAGTGAAGCTTCATGTAATTCCCTTGCAGGAAATTCTAAGCTATTTATATTGGGCAAACAGGTGGTTTCAGTGCTAATCGATTCAAGCAACTGCCTACACCAACTACAAATGGTGTCTGCTCCTATTCCAAGATTTTCCATGTCATTTTCTGCTTTCCTATAGAAGTCCAGTGACAGTGATAGCTAGAAAAATGTCACTCTTTTTCACATTGTTACTTTATATGCACTGAATTAATTTAGACACTAGACTTTTGTCACAATAATTTATACACTGTTGTTCCATTCAGTATCTGAAGATATATCACACACCACCTTTTCTTTTCCCCACTGAATTTAGAATCTTACTAATGAGTTCATTTGGAGTTGATGTATCTTAAACTCATTCCCATTTCTCTGTCCCTAAGTCACTTTGCTCTTCCTTGTTTTTGTTATATGTTTCCTATAGTTACATTACTGGACTAACAAGCTGTGCATAGTGTGGAGACAAAATCCATAGCACCCTAAATTTCCTATGTTTACTGCAGCCTCCCTCCCCACTCAGGATTCCCTGCATCCTCCAAACACAAACTCATATTGAGAGCTGAAATCTCCTTCCAGCTTACCTAGCCCCACAGAAATATTCTGAGTAATTCACTTGAATGAGAATTGTGGCCATGTTTCCGGGGAAAACTTTAGCTTTAATTATGGGAGTAAGTACGATATACAATATTGTAAAGATTATCAAAGCTCCTATCATGATTAGTATTGGTAAGAACTGCATTTGGTACAGTGATTTAATTTAATTAAATACGAAGTGTAGAGAATCCACAGATTTAGTACCATTAGGTATCGTTTCATCTGACTCCTTACCTTAGCATTTTTATAAACAAACAAGCAAACAAAAAAACCCCAGGCCCTCAAAACCAAAACCACTGATTTTCTTTCTTCCATGCAGATTTTGTTATATTTTTCATACAGCCTAAAGACATCCCTACTCAGGGTTGATTCTCTGATTAATTTTCTATTTCCAGAATGTACATTCCTTCCCTAAAATCCACTGGCATTTTTAATGTAGCTATCTTCCTGAATATTGCTTCCAATTCTACAATGTTAATTGCATATTATGGTTGCTTAGCAGGTGAATGACACAACCTGAATAAAGTCTATGGAAGTGGTCAAACAAACATGAGTAAATGATCTGCTTGCAGAGTTTTAAAATAATATCTATTATTTTGAAGCCTGTTACATAATAATTCACCTGTCCTTTCAGGCTTTAGACACTTCAGCTTCAAAATTCAAATTAATATACTTCAACATCAGTGAGTTAACTTAGAAAGTATATACAGAATCAGGTAGTCGTTGCTTTAATATCTGTCAATAAAATCTACTAAAAGTCTATGCATGCATCCTGGTATCCATATACGCAAATATCTTGTAGTAGTTTCATGCCATTCAGTTCAATGTCATTTTTATGGCACTGGAACTCCTCTTGATTTATGTGTTTTGCACTTACACAGGTGATGTGGGGCTCTACTGGCAGTTCCTAATTTTACAACCAACATAAATATGTTAAACAGAAAACCATTACACTGCTGGTAGGCAAGCTCCAACTCCAGTATTATTAGTAACTGAATAGATGTTAAATGCATACTTCTTAAACTTGTACTTTTTTTGCTCTCACTATCATATTTGGCATTTTGAAGAAGGAGACAATATCTGCTTGCTAATCCCACAACAAGGAAAGCAATGTTACTTTCCTCACTGTTTTGACTTCACTGCCTCAATATTTTACTTTTTCCAGCCTCCAGCAGTTGCTTTCATGCTGTTCATCTGCATCAGAAAAATAACATTTTGGTACACAGATTGGTATATTTCAGAAACATGACAGCTTTCTAATACAATCTGGTAACCAAGCTGACATAAAAACTAACTTCTTTTTGCTGAACAGGTCATTTATTAACATTAATCTATAGCTTTATTCCCTTCATCTACTTATTCAATTAAAAGAGACTACTTTTTAATGTCACTATTATCCAGAGAATGCTCAGACAGCAGTGCAAACTAAAATAGTTAGTTGTAGGTTAGGTTTTAATTTAGTCCTATAGGCATTCAGGAAACTAAGGGAGAATAAATCAGTCCTCACTTGGCAGGCACAATCACAGAAAAGCCAGGTACAGACACTAGAGGTGCACCGATACATCAGTCCCATATTAGATTGGCACCAATATAAGGAAAATTGACAGTATTGGCAATCAGCTTTTTTTGGCTGATGTGGCCGATAATGTGGCTGATAAATGTCCCACACGTGTGCATAGCTGCAGCGCAGCATGCAGGCAGCCAGAAGCACAGCCCCACAGCATGGAGAGCAGCCGGGTCTGGCTCGTAAGTCTGTTGTGGGGGAAGGAGTGTGGGGGGAGGGGGCAGATCGAGGCCCCGGTGGTGAGGGAGGAGTGGGGCTGAGGCTGGGGCAGGTGCTGCACAGCTGGGGCGGGGTGGAGACAGAGCCGTGAGCAGCTTGTCTGGGGCTGTGGGGAGGACTGGGACAGCCCCCACTGCTGAATGTGCCCTGGGAGGGCCTGGGGGGGCCCTGGATCTGTGTGCGGGGCAAAAGCGGGCAGCCGCTGTTGGCTGGGGCAGAGACAGCACCAGGACCTTCCTGGCAGGGGGGTTGAGCCAGGGCTGTGTTCAGGGCAGGTGGCAGCAGTGCTGGGACAGAACCTTGGGGGGAGGCTACAGCAGCCCCGGCCCCAGCTCGCAGCGGCACCCTCACCCTGCATGCAGATCCAGAGGCACATACTCCCTGTGCCTTCCCTGGGTGTGTGCTGCAGTGGAAGCCACACACTGCTCCCTGGGTGCAGGAATGGCTGGAAAATGTATAAGAAAGAACAAAAAAGTCACAGATGAAACTAAATTAAATGCTTTCTTGAAGATTCTCTGTTCCTAGCATTAATGACAAACTTGTATATTATTCCTTTTGCTACCCAGAAGTAAACAATAATTTCAAAATGCAAATGAGAAAGTACAGCTTAAGTTGTAACTTTTCTAGGAGGTCAGCAAGCAAAAAAGGAGTATATTGTAGGAAGCAGCTGCAGTATTTAAGGGCATTTTTACACAAGCAAGTACCATAGCACTGGATGCTTTGAAAAATGTGTATAAGTGCCCTAACTGCTGTTTCCAGAATCTTATTCTTTTGAGGATTTTTTCATATTTTTCAAATAGAAGAAATAGTCCAATGGAAAATATAATCTACTCAAGTTAATAAGATATTAGACTGGAAAAACCTGCTCAGCCATCAGTTCAAAGCCCCACACTTTTTGCTCAAAAAGTTCCACGAGGACATCCTTCTCACACAAGTTGCTCTGTTAACTTCACAAGGATGAGGAGACTTATGAAGATTGTGGGAAACGTATTTCTGTGGGTTTGGCAATTATTGCATTCCTAAGCCAAAGGATAAGCAAGGGTTAAATCAGTCTTAGTTACCTTTGATCACTAGGGCTAGGGCCAGAAGCTACACATAAACCATTTTAAGTGATCAGAAACTGGTTTAAACCTGTAAGAGAAAAAAAGTTCACTGCACATAAACCAGTTTCAGAATGGCCCAAACTAGTTTAAGATAAACCTGGTTAAATGTATCAAACTTAACTGATTGAGGTCAAACCAGTTTATAGAACTTCAATCCCAGTCCCCTTCGTGGTTTAAGTTAAATCAGAGTCCCCCAGCATCCCCGCATGCTTTTCAGCCCTGGGCTGGGCTGTGCTGTCTGCTCCAGAGAGCAGGGCTGGCTCCACTCCCCTGCTTCCTAGCCACAGCAGGGGCGGGGACATAGCCAGACACCAGCTGGCTTGGCTCCCTGAGGCAAAGGGGGCAGGGAGAGGTTTTTTTCCCCCCTCCATCCTCTCTCCCACCGAAGGACTACAGCTGGGGTTTGCTAGCCCCTGGACACCACCTCCACTGCTTGCCCCTGGACAGACAGACCCTGACTGGGGTCTGCCAGAGCGAAAGGGGAGGGAGGAGGGAATAAACTCCACCCTTACCCCTTTCACCTCATGGGGCCATGCTGGTTGGTGTCTGGCCACACCCCCGCCCCTGGAGCAGCAGCCCCTGTAATGGTGTCCCAAGAAGTGCAAGCCTCTTCCTGGTGGGGTCAATGCACTGCAGGTGGGAGCGGGGGTAGGGCTGCTGCTGCCTGTGTGGGACAAGCAGTGATGGTGCTAAGGGAGGTCTTGGGGGTATATGGCCACCCAAAATTTGGCTTAGCCCCTATAGCCACCCCTCCAAGCCCCACCACTGCCACTTGCCTGGCAGCTCTGCCCACCCCACTCCCACCTGCAGCGCAGCAACCCCCACACTGGGAAGAGACTTGTGCTCCCCAGGACACCATGACAGGGGCTGCTCCAGGGGCAGGGCTGTGGCCAAATGCTGGCTGGCATGGCCTTGAGGTGAAGTGGGCAGGGAGGGGTTTTATTCTCTCCTCCCTCCCCTCTTCCCCCAGGGGACAACAGCCAGGGTTTGCCTGGCTGGGGTTAAGCAGCAGAGTCAGCAGCCAGGGCTGGCAGACCCCAGCTGTGGTCCCCTGGTGGGAGAGGGGTATAGGGGGGAATAAATCCCCTCCCTGCCCCTTTCACCTCAGGGAGCCATGCTGAGCCAGCCTCTGGCCAGGGTCTGGCCATGCTCCTTCTCCCCCCACAAAAGTCTGGCAAGGGCTGCTTCCCCCCGCTCCCTTCCAGGCATACCCCAGTTGAGGTCCCTGCAGGCCAGGGTGGGGTTTAACCGCCCCCATCATACTTAGGCCTGCCAGGGCCTGGCCATGCTCTCTTCTGAGCTTGACGTTGCTCCAGCCTGGCCACTTCAGAGAAGGGAGGGCTCACTCTAGCAACCCATGGCTTCTAGCCAGAGCCACTACAGGCATGTGCCTGCATTTCTGGAATGAAAAGTGAATGTCTATTCACTTGCTTGCTAGTTCAATCTATGCAGGTTAGAGTAACCTGCAAAGATTGAATCAATTCAGGCTCGGGCTTTCTGAATGTCTGTATTTATCCCAGGAAGCAAGGGCACTTGCTGTAAGGCATCCCCAATTATCATTTTAGGAACAAGATAAATCCTTTGAAGTTTATATCCATTAATTTGACATCAGGAGTTTGGCTGGTCCTGCCCAGCAGAGAGAGATCCCAGATGGGATCTAAGGTCTGTTCAGGTGGTAAGTCTGAACAAAGAGTCTGAAAGTGGCTAAAAGCTCAGCCTCTGAGGAGACCCGAATACTGGCTGGGAGTTGAACTGAAAGAGCGCAGTTTGCCTCAGTGCATGCACCTAAGCCATCAAAGGATGGGACTAAGGAAAATGAAATGGGAAAAAGCCTGTGCCACAAGTCGCTAGAGCCATTATGTTTCGGTTGCAATACACATAGAGTTATCATGCCATGTTTCACTGAAGCAGTCCCTAGTATAGTCATTTAATGGTACAGACATGCTCTTTAAGGCTATGCTTTATTCCAGTCACCTGAAACTTTCAAGGAAAGGCTCGGGGTTTTGATTAGATTAGATGTGACTCTTGTTGCTTTTATTCCTTTTACTTCCTATTTGTCCACTTCCTATGGACAAACAGGGATATTTTTTGACAAGCTGCTCTCTATCATGGCATTTTCCTACCAATGATCAGTCCTAAAATAAAGGTACAGGAAAAGTCAAAATCCAGTTGGACTTGCTGAAAACATGGTTTACAAGTAGGTGATGGGACCTGGCAACCCAGTCTAAAAGAGAGAAGGACCAAGAGGTTGGATTCTGAAGTAAATAAAAATGCAGTCTTGTCACTTGGAAAGGATGCTGATGGAGAAACTGAGTGACAGTACCAGGGTCGGATTAACCATTTAGTGGGCCCTAGGCAAAAAAACTCATGGGCCCTGAGCTAGTTGAGGCCCCCCCCCACCCACTCCATCACTAATGCCCACGAGGAGGCCAGCAAAGGGAAGGGAAGGGAAGGGAAGGGAAGGGAAGAGGATGGCTATTTGTGCTACTGCTGCAGAGGGAAAGACCAGGGCCCCCTGCAGCTCAGGGCCCTAGGCCATGTGCCTACTTTGCCTATCCGTTAATCCAGCCCTGGACAGTACTTTAACTTGTTGCAAGATGTAGAGTTCTAGATACCGTCAACAATTCTAGCTGGTGGTAGCCATGGGATCAAAGGTTTGGGTCTACAAATAGCAAACTGGTGAGTGTCCACAAGGGGGATCTCAGGTAAAAGTATAACATTTGTGTCAACTCTTTCAGGTGCTTTAGTAAAACTATTAAAATAACTAGCCCTGAACCATTACCAGCCATCACAGCTATAAAATATTTGAACTAGTTTGTCACAAAAGGACTCTGTAAGATGCCTAATGCCATATTTGGTAAACAACTTAAAATGCAAAAAATGAAATTTTAAATAATTTTAACATGGATTAATTTCCACTGTTCAAGTTATATGATGACTGCTGCCCATCCTCCAGTCATGTGAACATCTTTGTAAAATATGTCCATTGTTGTTGAAGTAAACTGGAATGTTCAACAGAATAACAAAAGAGGTGTCAAGAATGCATTTGTTACCATGTCAAGAAACGATCATTTAAAAATGGAAACTACAGTTATGTTTTATTACTTATTCACCTGTCGAACTGCATGAGTGCAATAAGAATTTAAAATGTTTTTATTCATAAGAATAAAATCCAGAATTCAACCTCTTGCAACAAGTTAAACTGTTGTCAAAGTTTGGCAAGTGCTGTATCATTTTACTCATTGTTAACTGGACTGGTGACAACACATCTTAAGTCTGCATTCCTTTCAGTTACATGTTTGCCTTTCCCACCCACTCAAAAGCAGCTAAGATTCAAAGTCATTAGGGAGGGGGAAAGAAGTTAGATGTGTGGCTGCCTCACCACAAATTTTCATCTGTTTCATGGGCCTTCTCCTGCCCTGATTATTCCAGTGAGAGCTGCATGAGAGAAAAACAAAAACAAGATCTGGCCCTAAATGCTTCTCTCAACTTTTTTGAACTTCTTAAATTAAAAATGAACAGCTCTATGAAAAGCCATGCGAGACTTAAAAACAAGCACTTGCAAGATTTTAATGCATTCCATGAGGCAGGTTTCTTTTTAATTTGTACTTATGCATACATTTTAGAGAGTATATCTCAAAGACTGTTCTTTTAACTGTGAAGGATGAAGGCTTTTCTGTGCAAGAATTTCTCCTCATCGAAGTGAAGAGAGTTTTCCTTCTGTAGCTGGGGGAGGGAGCACTGGCCTTTCTCCCACAGTCTAATAGTTACTATAGGAACTATTGTGCCTCCTTCAAAAGGGCTACAGATAGGGTGATTAAAATTCTTCATGGGAGAACCCCCACTCCTCTCCTTGACAATGAAATTCTTCAGGGAGAAAGCTAAGCTTCTAGTTCAAGAATGACAGCACCTGAGGGAATGATGTGGCAGAGAAAGTCACCACTGTTCAAAACTCAAGTACAGGGGAAAACTGAGAGGGCCTGAACACTCTCTAGCACCTCAGTAAATGGTGATGTGCTCTAAGGCAGCTGCGGGAAAATCCTAAAACTAATTCAAGGTAAAGAACAACCGACAAGATTTCTACTGCCCTGAAACCCAGTGGAAACTCCCATGAAATAAAAGCAGTAGAAATAACTTCAATGCGCGACATGACCTCTCTGAGATAATGTGTTACAAAAACTTTTATACTATTTGAGGAGGCAAAGAACACAGTACATTTTTAATTAAAACTAAAATTAGGGCAATTAGTACAAAACATTACATTACAATGCTAGGGAAACAAACTGCATCCCCAGTATTTGCTTTAGTCATCAGTCCAGTACAGAAGAGCAAAATGCACTCTGATGGTATCAAAGCAGGGTAACCAGCTTACTATTACTGTTTATTTACATTATTATAGCACCCAAGATCAGGACCTCATTACACTAAATGCTGTACAAATGCATATAATTATTTTGTCCCTAGGAGCTTTCCAGCTAAGAGGACAAAGAATACAAAAAAAGATATGGGGGAAAGAGACACCATCTAATATATATGATTTTATATATTAACACTTTTTTCTACTATTAAAATAGATACGGTAAGTACTAATTAACCCCACCTATTCCTTATTGGCTGTTTTCTTTCTTAAATAAGTACCATTGCAGACATAAGTCTTAAAAAAAAAAGAAAGGGAAAAGATCTGAAGAAGAAGGAAGTGGCTTTGTCATTCAGCCCAGGGAGCGTAATTTGCAAATAAGGGGCAATGCAGAGGAGGCAGGAAAAGAGTTTTGAGAGGCTGACAAATTGATAGATAAGGAATGTTGTTGGAGGAGCAAAAAAGTAAGGATTGGAAAAAATGTGACAAAGGATGATGTGACTGTTACAGTGCCAGAGAAGTTAGTTAAAATAATCAAGATGAGATAAGGGACTATTGGAGATTTTTTGGCTGCTACAGGCACAAAGAAAAAACAGTTCTTAGAAATGCTATGGGAAAGGAAATGGCGGGATACATCCAGCTGGATACAAGCTGGCTGCTTGAGGTAAAGGAGAGGAATCAAAGACAGGGATCCTCAAATAGTTTGGAAAGTTGACTAGAGTTCAAGTTAGCATCCAAAACTATGGATTTTGATTGAAAAACTGAGCAAATAAGCCAAGACACCAAAATATATATATATATATCAAAATTATCACGATTCCTTAAATTTTCGATTCCTCCAGGACGAGTGAAGGCTCTAGTTTACTCATTAAAGTAAAGATACTGAATGTTTGCAAGATACTGAATGTTTGGAATAACAGTGCTGCTGTCTTATTTTCAAACTAGTATTAAAATTCCCCTGGGGAGAAAACTGCTGTCACCCCTCTCTGACTTCAGCGCTACACAAATTGTTAGTGTCACTGATTCTGTTCTGGGAAGGAGGGTAGGATATTAACATCAAGCCTGAACAGTGTTATATAGTGTCACACTATACTTGCTGGTAAAACTAAGAGGCCTACATCTGTTGTCTTGCTTTTTTCAGTCTGATCCCAGAGGTTCATGTTATGACATTTGTAACATCTGCTACAAATGCTGAGGTAAGTCAGGCACAGCCTTATTACTTCCAAACTAACGCTCCATCCATCCACAGGGCTTTCATATGCCACTGGTATGTCAAGGGGGCCAAGAGCCGCTAGATCTACATGAAGCAAGATATAATATATATATTACTGCAAGTCAAAGAATGGAATTTTTTCTGTTAAATCTTCCAGGTTTTTTGTTGTTGTCTATTTTAATGCTTGGCACTGGAATTTCAGGATCTTCCTTTCTGCCAATGAAATGAGCAAACAGCTCCCTCCTGACACCAATACAAATACTTTTTTATATATTAGGCAGACATGTATCACAGTATGAAGAGGCTACTGCAACATTTTCTAGACTTCTATCACTTCAACAACACAGCCAGTCTCTGCTTACCCAACTCTCTTACACAAGTCCTCTCTCAGGCTTGATACTGCCACATTTCCTTCCCCCAATCTGTCAGCACCTCTGACTCTCGCCATTTCAATGGATGGGCAATGTTCAACTTTTAATCCCCGGTATTTGGAAAAGGCACTTCTGACAGCCAAAAATTACTTGCCTCTGTTGTTGTAACCAAAATAGAGTTTACTCTGAAATAAAACACTGAATAATTAGCAGGCATTTCAACAGTTTAATAGTGCCATCACTGGTATGATAGAGACTTCTATTTGATATATTCAGACTAGAGTTTTTTTAAAACTTAATCGTTGACTTTGTATCCTATAGTATGCTACTAGGGCTGTAGTATCACTGCAAAATGCTGTATGCCAAAATATGTCAGCCTTAAAGCAATGTAAACATTTCAAAAATACCTTGACAAGAGGGCAACCTTTCACTATGTTACAGTTTTCCACTCCATTTTCTTAAATATACATGATCTCCTGTAGCAGACATATGCTATTAGAAATTAAACATTTTTAGATGTTATTGAATTTAAGTATTATTGAATTAGTTAGCATACCGTGGTCAACCACATCAGAAAACAGAAAAAAGACATATTCTGTGCCCTGTCTTTTAACAAATCTATGCAGATTTGTATAACAAAAACACACAAATCAAGCTATTGCCCCTGATATTAGTGGAAGCTGTTTTTTTCCTTTTAGACTTGCTACATATTCACTTTCCCTCTCTGACATATCATGGCCATGGGCTAAGTGAAATGAACCATTCCATCCAAGAATGGCACTCTCATTTGAAAGAAAAAAAGACAGATCCCATCAGCTTATGTCTATAGTGAAGATTTAGAAATACACTGCACTATTGTCACTGAACATAGGAACGGTTTCCAATACCAGAATTCAAAACCAGCCATATTGCAAACACGCAGCACAGTAACTAAATAGGATGAATCACTGTCTTACAGTATAAACAGGCACTCATTTGAAACAACATACACAAACTATTTATTAACATTACTGAGAACTGCAAGGCAGAACTGAAGGCTTTGCAATCCTCACAGTCTTGGTTACCTTAGTAAAGCACCTAGCTAGCTGGTTCATTTACACTCCTTTTATGCTCCTTTTATTTTCTCCATGATGCAGACAGTCTGGGAGTGAAATGGGACTGGGTACAACTGTGCAATCAACCAACATGTCCAGTGAAGGAATGTACATCTGTTGCCAAAACTGAACTAATTAACTCAGGATCCTGGTAAGAACTGACTGTGCCATTGGTCAATTATGTTTGCTGATCTTCCTGCTGCCACTTCAATCTATTCATAATACAGTCTGCAAGCAAATGCACCTATTTGAATATACGACTTTCACCTGAAACTAAAGGAGACAATCACACCCATATATGCAATTCTGTAAGACCTGTGGAACTGTTTTTTTAAAAAAAATTTCCAGGAAGAAAACCTGATCAGAACTAGAATAGAGAGACAAAACTGTCAACAACTGAAACATATTCAGAAACAATCTTTAACAGCTTAATGACACATTTCGACCCTCCCCAACCCTCAGAGAACTGCTGGGAAAGATGTGGTCTACAAAGAATGTTGCCACCACACTGTTGTGAGCCCCTGCAGTGGGAAATAGAATCACTTAGTCTTGAAAATACTGCTATGCCACACACAACTAAATTGCGGGCAGATCCAAGGCACAGTGAAATCAGTTAAAAGAATCTCCTTTGCTTTGGCCTGGGTTGTTAATGCACAAAAGTTTAGACACTTCTTAAGAGATTTCTTTAGTTGCTAAGAAACAGAATCATTTTCTCCAAGATTACAAGAAGCTATAGGAAATATAGTTAAAATCTAAATCTTCTGTGCAGGAGATAGTGATATGTTTAATTCTTTGCCCAAGGAAAACAAAAAAAAATACAATTTAAGATGAATGAGTTTGAAAATAAAGCGGAATTAGAAAGTTAAAATAGTTTTTCTCCCCAAGAATGCTGAATCCAGGAAGTGAGTGACAGTCTCCTTTTTAATAGCTTCAGGATCTTTGAAAAGAGCAGTACAAGGGGAAGCCAATTTCTTTCATCTCTGCAAAGTTAACTTCTAGGGGGAAAAGTCTGCTGATTGGAAGATACTCAGAACAGTTGTAATAGGTGACAGTTTGGCAATCAGAAACTAGGAATCAAATTCACTGCTGCTTCAAGTGGGTGAAAAAAATATTCACTTCAGTGTATTTACACTCATTAAACTCAGCAATGAACTTGATGTAAGGATTCTTTCTACTGCAGGAGGGAATTCTTATTTCTGTTTGCTAATTCCATAATTGAGGTCCCCTTTATACTGAATTTTAATGTCAAGTCTCTTCTATTGTGAAACAACAGGTATGGAAATTTCAGATTTAAAATACATCTAAATTGGACAGCTTACAGTAGCCAGACATTTTGGTTTTGTTCAGCACAGGTACTTAAAGATCTGAGAAGCTGTTTTAGACTCACTGCTAAAAGAAACAGCCATAGGTACAGATGGACAACTCATCTTCAGAGGAAATATTTGTTTTGCAATATTTGTTTTAATGTCTCTTTTTGGAAACATTGATAATCCTGGGTTTTTTCCAAACTGAAAGCAAAAATTAATTCCTCCAATGTACTGCATGTAGGTATGTTTTGGTTATATTTCATTACATACTCACCAAACTGTATATGTTTACACATTTGCACTAAAGGAAAAAGTTTTCTTTTTATAAGCAATTCAGTGTTTTGTAAGAGAAAATTTCTCTGAATCAATATGCCTATAGCCCTATTCTCCATAGTACCATTATCCTACATTTTCTTCTACAACTCAGCCATATTTTCTCTTTTTTGCTGCATTGGCCCATCTATAAGAATCAATTTGGATCAACAAAGCCACAACTGTAGATCACCAATTTTTTTCTTTCTGGGTGTGATGTTTTTCTTTTCAGAGATTGTGAGGTTATTTTAGTAACGATGATAGTAGAAGAGTTTAACAAAAATAGCTTAAACTACACACTGTACACTGCTTTACTTTCCTGCCCTGCCCCTTCCACCGTGCACCCTATTTATATATCCCATTGGTGTATACAGGTGCTAATGAATAATGCTTGGAATTGTTTGTGTTTTTATTATTGCGTTTCATAAGCTTGTGGGAGGCGGCTTGTATTCTGTCATCTTTCATTGTGAGCATACTGATTTTCCGGTGTTATTTAAAGCTCTCAGCATTATTTTCTGCATGCCAAACAGTGATGGGTTGTTTTGTTTATGATACATTCAGTTGGGCTTCAGGTAAGTGTTTAAAAAGTGCATTGCAGTTGACAATGTCCTTGAACAGGAGTTCATTTCTAATGGGGAAAAAGTTTGAGAAATTTCTTCAGCTGAAAATTATTCTGGGAAGAACAATCATTGCATTCCCCAGACTGGCAATCCAGCCCCAGAGCGTGCACAGCATGCCTTCTCTTGGTCCCAGACAATTGGAGTAGTGGGGAAAAGCCAACCCTTCCCCCAGTCCCACTGCCATGGAGCAGCAGGCATAAGTTTTGAAGCTGCTGCACAGAGGGAACATCTCCCCAGCACAGTGCTTCAAAACCTGCATGCAGTGCTGCAAGTGCCGCAGGAGGGGAGGGGGCAGGGAGGTGGGAGCAGCACAGTAAAGCCCTCCTGATTCATCACACTGGGGACTTTTGGGATAGAGCACTTGGCCCTAGAGTTTTGCAATCCCCTGCCTCCCTTGACTCAGATGGATAGTGGGGGTGGCACTAGGAAGCTGGCAGGGGCCAGGAACCAGGTTTGAGGACAGCCACCCCAAACCCGATTCCAAGTTCCTGGGCTTTGCAGTCTCTACCCCTATTACTCAGCTGGATGACAGGGATAGCAATGGGAAGCCAGCAGGTGCTTGCAAAGCTCCCCCACCAGTCTGGGGAAGAGGCAGGGAGCAGTGGCTGCTGGTCCCCTCCCTTCCTACACTGGTCTAGAAGGGGAGGGGAGCAGTGGGGCCAAGTTTTATCCCATTCCCCGAACTGGGCAGTCCCTGGTTTGGGGAAGAGTTGGGGCAGCTCATAAGGGAGCTCACAAAGGAACTGTTTCACAAGGGAGATCTTCTAGGTTGAGACCAAGATCTTCTCCCACGAGGGGAATGTTTCCCCTAAGAGAAATTCAGTGAATTCTTGTACACTTCTCATTTCTACCAGAAGAATGGTAATTCTCCCAATAGAAATGGAAAGCCTGTATGTAGCCAATGGTATATACGGACAAATCAGAGGTCCAGCAAGTTATACTGATAAACACGTTCAAGATCACGTCTACATGAGATGCTGACTGTGCAGTAGCCCACGATTAGTGCACAGTAGCGTTGTGTGGCAGAAAGCATGTGATACTACTGCGTGGTAGTCTTGGTCTACTGTACAGTCAGCATCACAAAAAAGCCATCTGGTCCGCCTTACAGTTCCATTTCCAATGTATGCTTCCCTTCTCTCCATAAACTACTGCCAAGGTAAAACTTCAGAGAGTATGTTTGCAATGAATTTAAACTTTTACAAATGCAGGATCCCTGCTCTGAAGTGAAACGAAAGGCAATCTTTCAAACTTCTGTATGAACATACTGACATTCTCCTTTTGGTGAATGGAGGTAAAGAGAGTAGTGGACTCTGCATGTTTGGGAGAAGCAGGAAAATCTCTGTTGTGATAGCTTACAGGGCACTCTGGGTCCACAAAGAAAAAAAAAAGATATTTATATGTTGTATTTGCTGAGTTGAAGCAGAGGATATTTATTTTAGAGGTCAAAACAAAGAAGTAGGTGTTAAGAATTACAGATTGCAAACCAAATCACCTCTCTCCCAAAGGCAAAACAAACTCATTTCACAGAATGAAAACTGAGAAGGATTAGGTAGGCTTACCATATTTCCAGTTCCAAAAAAGAGGAAACCTGTTGCACAGGGGGAAGGGAGATATATGACTCTGGAGGAGGAGGCAGTGATATGGCAGTGCCCTGCCTCTGCCCATTATGTTGCCCCTCACCCCCAACTCGCAGACCACTGGCCCTGCCAGTACCCCTCACTCCAAAACCACAGTACCTTGTCCCTC
>NW_017729025.1:63058482-63063694 GCF_001723915.1 Gavialis gangeticus
CATGCAGCCCAGGAGGGAATGGGGGGAATGTACCCTGGAATCTGTGTGAGGGGCAAGGGCAGGCTGCTGCTGCAGGCTGTGGTTAACAGCAGCACCAGGCTCTGCCCGGTGGGGGGGCATTGAGCCAGGCTGTGCTCAGGGCAGGCAGCAGCAGTGCTGGGAAGGGGGCTACAGGATGGGCTACAGCCACCCCAAAATTCGCCATAGCACCCCGTCACAGCGCCACTGCTGCCCCCCCACTGGAAACAGCCCAGTGCTGCCCACAGCCTGCAGCAGCAGCTGCCCACCGTCACCCCGCACACAGATCCAGGGGGGCACATACCCATTCCCTCCCTCACTCCTGACCCGTAGCCCCCTCCCCCAGCCCTGCCCCTGCAAACACAGGCACTGACCCCGGTGCCGCCAGTCCAACTACACAGCTCCCTGTTGCCCCTGAAGGGCCCGCCTGCCCGCTTCTCCCTCTGGAGGGGCAGGCACATCTCCTGCCCTGCTGCAGCCCTAGACCCACTCTTCCCACCACACACACAACACCCCCACCCCCCACAGACTTACCTGTATCCAGCTGCTGGGCTGCTCCCACACCCCTGCCTGGCTGCATGTCAACCACATGTGTGTGGACCCTGCCTCCAATTGCCCTGCCCCCAGCTCCGAGCAGCTTCTTGCTAGGGCAAGCCGGGAAGTGCTGGGAAAAACTTTGAAGCTGAGCTGACCAAAATCACAGACATTTGATCATATTTGAAAAAAACAAAACAAAACAGAAAAAAAACAAACACACGGACCAAGATTGGGGGATCTAAAGAGAGAACATGTCTGGGAAAATCCAGATGTACGGTAACCCTAGATTAGGGGAAATCTAAGCAGAAACCTTTAAACTGCTTACTGAGCATGGTTTGCAATTCTCAGTGCTGTGTGCCGCTAAGGCAGAGTTACCAAGAACTAACTCTGTGAGGTACTCTAGATTGAGAAAGCAGTAACGTCAACAGTGCAGCACTATGCTGCACTAGCTCAGCTGAGTAGCAGGACTAGTTAGGCCACAGGCAGCATTATACCAATGTGGCTATGTCACTGGGTTACAGAGTTAGTGTGTGCAGAGTAAGTTTGAGGACTCTTTGCAAGGTGTTGCCTTGTACTGTACAGGCAAGTCTTAAGAGCCTGTCTTCAGAGCTGAAATAGCTTTAAGAATAACTCAAGTTTTGACTCTGGTTCACACACCAAAAAAATCTCACAGCAACACAGGAATGACTGAGATTACAGTGACACAGAAGCTAGTGATGTAGACCCAGCTTGTAAGACTGGTGAGAGGGTCTGTGAGTGCTGTTAAGTAGGAAGGCCTGCCTGGCTTGAGCTTGCTGGTGGGAGTTTTAGTTCGGGAGCCATTTTGCAGACTTGTTTGGAGGAGTGGGCTGATTCTGGCTGATTGCAGTGCACACAAGGACATGGTGCTTGACTAAACAGAAAGCTTAGGCTTGCCAGATCACAGTAACAGGAGTGAGTGGCACAGGACCAGAGAACAGGCCAGCAAACATGGGTATTTGAGTAGAGAGTTCACTACTGGAGTTCCCTTGGACATTTTCTCTCCCTTTCTTCCTTCACTGTAAGCTTGCTGAGTACAAGTAGGCAAAAGAGAAAGAAGACATTTTTTTCCAGGACATAGCAGCAGCAGCAGAAGCAGGAACTATCAGAAGAATCACCAGGATGGCTAGAAAACATTGCAGTTCCAAAGTCCCTGCCGCTGCCAGCTCCACCTGTGCAGGCTGTGTCCAAACATGGCCACTATCTACTGAGGCTTCCACCCAGGTTATGGTCTGGCTTTGCAAGGATGGTGGCCTGAATGTTCGTGCCAGAGATTACCAGGTGGGGAAATACTTCTGGTGTGAGTTTTCTACAAGTGGATTCTCTCAGGTATCAGGTAAGGAAACTGCAGGAGGAAGTGGATAGGATCACATGCATCTGTGAGCATGAGAACATCACCAACTCAACGAACAAGAAGACCTGTGGCATTATGTAAGAGGGACAGCCAGAGAAGACACTGGAAGACACAGAGGATACAGATACACTGGAAGACAGCACTCCTCTTTTGGACCTGTGACCAACCAGCTGAAGAAGAGGTATGAAGCCAAGGTATGGGATGAAAAGGATCCTCCATCCCCTGGAAAGGGAGGATCAAGACCATGGCTACCAAGAGGAAATGATGGGGGGATGATGGCTGATGACTCCTAGAGGGCATGGAGGCTATCATCCATCTGCTATCTTGACCTGTTAGCTTGTGAGGTCTGCTACCTGCTAGAACCCTCATATAAGATGTCATGGAAAGATTTATGAGACTCATCTGGCCTTCTGACTACTATACCATGCTGCTCATCCATGTGGGCACTACTGATATACCTCGACTTACTTTTGACATTATCTCCAAAGACATTCTCATTAACAAGCTAAGGAAAGTACTGTAATGTGGATACATAACTGGTTGAAACATCATACTCAAAGAGCAGTCATCAATGGCTCAGCATCTAGTTGGGAGGAGGTATCAAATAGGGTTTCCCATAGGTCTTCCTGGATCTGGTATTGTTTAATATCCTCATTAATGATTTGGATGATGGGACTGAGTGTACATATAACCAATTTGTGGAAGACACTAAGTTGAGTGGAATTGCAGACACATTGCAGGATCTACAATGACCTGGAGACTGGAAAAATAGTCTGCAGTGAACCAGGTGAGATTCAGCAAAGACAAGAACAAAGTCCTGCACTTGGGATGGAATAATCGCATGTGCAAATCCAAACGGGGAAATGAGTAGCTAGGTTGCAGTATTGCAGAGAAGGACCTGAGGATTACATTAAACCATACACTAAATATAAGCCAACAGCAGACTCTTGCTGCAAAAAAGCCAACAGCACACTGGGCTGAATTAGCAGGTATCATGCAAATCAAGGAAAGTGATTCTTCTGCTCTATTCAGCACTCCTGAGGCCTCACCTAGAGTACAGTTTTGGGTCCACACTTCAAGAAGTATGTGGGCAATTTGTAAATAGTCCAGTGCAGAGCAACAAAAATGATTAGGGGCTTGGGAAGCAAGCCCACAGGTTCAGATGAGTTTGACACCCATATTATGGGGGACAAGACTAGGACAACGGCCTCAAGCTTCAGCAGAAGAGATGTAGGTTGGAGATTAGGAGGAACTTTCTGACTATGAGGCTGATTAGGCATTGGAACAGGCTACCCAGAGAAACTGTGGATTCTCCATCCTTTGAAGTTTTCAAGTACATGTTAGACACACACTTGGGTGGGATGGTTCAGTCAGGGATGATCCTGGCCTTGAGCAGCAGGCAGACTAGATGTCATGACATTGTAATGTTCCTTTCCAGGCCTATTTTTCTATGATCTCTAGCTCAAGTCACAGTGTTTTGTTTCAAGATCCATTGATTCACCACAGGGCCTGTGCTGAAGTCTAACTGCTACCAACACTGGAGTTAATTGGGAGAGACAGCTGCTCTGAGTTGCTAATACAGTCTATACAGTCTGAGTGCTCCTTGCAGTATAACTGTTAACACTTAAGCTTGGATAATATTAAGTCACAGCAATGCTGCCTTATAATATAGATAACATTGTGTTAGCTTTTACATGGCTAGCTTTGGTACCAGTAGCAGTCTAGCTAAGACAATTCAATGCAAGTGATGCTATCCATCTGAGAAGCAGTGTAAATTAGACCTGTGCTGAGCATCATACTGCTACAGTTAGACTACTACCAATACTCTGGCTAGCTAAACAGCCGTGACTGCAGTCTAGACATACCTATCTTAAGAGGCATTAATGCTAATGTAGATAATACAATAAAGAAAAGCCTATTATAAAACAAAGGGAGTGAAAATAAACTTCTTTCATTCTTGCTTATTCTTCCTATTTATTATATATTTTATTTTTCATTTGTTAGCAGTGTATAAAAGGAAAATCCTAAGTGTTATTCTAAAAAGACACAATTTCCCCAGTGTCTCACCATGTGTTTCAAAAATAAGTTGGGTTTCACAACAGCCAAGTAGTTTCAAGGACCTATCAGCAGGTAGCTACACTCCCATGCCATTTTGTTTCGTTTTGTCATTGGCAAAGAAACCCAACAGGGTCAGGAAATACCCTGACTTCTGGGCTGATGGCCTTATTTCAGCAATACTCTTTCGCTTTGAGGGACATGAACTACATCTTTAAGAATTAGCCTGAAATCATTGAGACATCAGAAAACTGCAACACAGGTGAAATTATACCATGTTGTTTGAGCATGTCTCATAGTAGACATGCTCAAAGTTTCCCTCCCTAGGGTTCATGTTTCAAATGCAGTGAGCAGCAGATAATTAACACAGACACCATGTTTCCTACCACATCTGAATCTGCTTATAGAATTTTTCCTGATGAACAACAAAAAATAGGTTTTGGTCTCCACAGCTACTGAGTATGTTTTTGTTACTTACACTGCTTACAGACATCGATTTAAAAGGTACGACAGAACCGCATCCCTGATCACAACAATTGTGCCTCCTGCCATGCCATATGTACATGCCAGGATGTGTGATTCTGGAATCAGGGATCAGATCCCAACTGCACCCTACTTGGGGGAGCCCAGGTATGATCCAAGCATGATTTCAAGCAAGTTGAAAGCTGGGTGCCCAACTATCAGATGATTGTCAGCTCATGTATGGTCTGGAACAAGTGTCAGCCTGGTCCAGTGACTGTACTGGGGTCTGGAATCAGCTGACTATTGGCCTGGCAGGGACCACACCAGGGTCATATCCAGCCCCTGGTGCAGTCCCAAACCTAGGCAGCTAGAGCTGCCTGGTGCAGGGCTCAAAATCCACAGGGAGGAGAAGTCTCTGCCTCTCTCCTTTAGGGAACCTCTGCTCCCTTCTGCTGGGCTGCCCAACCAGAGCTACTCGGTGCAGGGTTTAAAGTCCACAGAAGAGGCAAGCCTCTGTTCTCCCGCATGCAGCAATCCAGTCGGTGCTCCTTGGCATGGGATTTAATGTCCCAGCAGGGAAAACCAATGGCTCCCCTCCCTCTCCAACCTACCCAGCCCAGGGTTAAAATTCTCTAGCAGGAAAAACCCTTTAGCCTTCCTCCTGCCCAGACTCCAGTCAGCCAACAATCAGTTGATCATCAGCCAGTGGCCACATGTTAAATTTAAGGTGTCACACAAACAAGCCATAAAAATGCTCCACATTATATG
>NW_017729025.1:63063869-63089784 GCF_001723915.1 Gavialis gangeticus
CAAAAAAAAGCCATAAAAATGCTCCACATTATATGTGGAACATTTTTATGAATCATTCCCCATTTTATGGTGCCTTAAATCAGGTTCATGTGTAGCACCCTTCCTGTTTATGCTATGATTAACAAGTTACTTGCAGCATAAATGTAACATGTAGAGGAGTACTAAGTTCAAACATGAGAAATTTGTCAATAACTTTAGAAGACCTTTGTCTTATCAAACAGAAATTAAAATAAAATTTAGCAACTGAAAAGAACTTAACAGTTTAATCAAGTCAGAAAGGTAGTAGAGTATTAAATAGCCCAAACCACTAACCACTTCCATCTCCTCACATCACTATGGCTGAACAGTAGCAGTGCTTTTCTTATGTGTCCCAATTTTCTTCTGTGGTTGATACTGAGTAAAAGCACAAGGCACAGCACTAACTTCTGAACATCCTGTCTTATCCCCAAAACAATTCTTTTATTTTCTCCTTATTAATTTCCTACAAGGGAATGATGGTTACTCTGGAATTGTACAAACATGGTACAGTACTGTAAGTAACTTGGAGAAGCAATATGTTTCATATTTAATATTCATGCCAGCAACAACAAATAAGTGACCAAGCACAAGCAAGTGACTGAGCACATACTTTTCCATCTGTTCGCTCTACTGTTAGAGGGTGTTTCCTTACCTCCCAGCTCATTTCACAGTAGTTCCCTCACAACATTCCCAGTCCCTATCATATTGCATTCAAATCACTGGAAATGCTGTAGCTGGCATCAGGCCCTTCTGGCATCACTTGGAAATATTTAAACTAATCTAGTATTTGCTGCAATATTTTCCTCCCTGCTTTATTGGAATTAAACTGCTTAGGTTTATGAACCTGACAAATGTAGAGAGGGTATTTGGAGCAGACTTACCCAGATAGGTTCTTCTCCAATTCACTCATCTCTGAAAGTAAATAAGTACACAAATAAATAAATAACTTCCTAACCTGCAACTGAAACAGATCTTCAGTGATGTCTCCAGTAACCCATGGCCTTCGGCCAGTAAACACTTAAGCCTATGCTTAATTCTAAGCTGGTAAGAACCAATGCAGAAGTTATGTTAAATATTGAAGTTACTGGGATTACTCATGTATTTTAAATTAAGCATTTGCTTAATTCCTCTGCTGGATTGGAGCCTACCTGATCCATGTAAAATCTAAGAATTGGCATTTCCTCCCATCAGATGCTGTCCTAGGGGAAATGTGCAAAGCACTAGGTTTTACTATCAACAGACATTTTGAAGTATATTTATTTCTAAATGGTTTATAAGTAAACTTAATTCAATTAAAAATATGCTCTGTTTGTAAGTGCATAAACAGTCTGCAGTGTTACACATACCTGGGTATGTAAAAAAATGTCAACAATGCAAATATAGCTGAATTGATAAATAATTCACATCTATGAACAAATATCGTGGATGAAAGCTAACAAAAAGCCAGCTTTGTCTACATTTTAAAAACTGGAATAATTTCTTAGATGTCTAACAGTTTAGGGGCTCAGTATCCTGAGAGCTGCAGATTGATCCTATCCCAATTTTTGTCCATGTAGTAATAATGGCTCTTTAGTTCAATGGGTGTAGAACACAATGAACTATCATACTAGTTTAAACTGCAAAAAGAAGTACAGATTCACAGAAGACTTCTGGAGAGCCAGTTGAATTGTGAAAGACTTCAACTCTGAGATGCATTCACCCAGATACTGCCAACCACACAACAGTGGTGATATAAAGGTCAGCCCACATACTCAGTAGGCAGATAAATAGAGGAAAGCCCCAAAATATCCCCAGAAGCCTTCTGTCCACTCTATTCTGCAATCATGATAGGCTGTGTTGTGTTTATTGTTAGCCCATCTGGACAACAGGTGCAGTACTTAATGGCTGCAGTGTATCTGATTATTGACTAGTGAATATTTCTAAGTGGCACAATAGGCTTTCAACTGACCCTTGGTAACACAGAAACTTCTTTCCAGTTTACACAGGCAAAGTCTTGAAATAAAAGAAAACTTCTTTAGGATTTTAACCTACGTTCTGTCTGGAGGCTTTGAACAGGATTGCAATATACAACTCACATCAGTCAAATAGTTAGCTTGGCAAGCTTGTCTGGAGTCTATTAAAGAAGAAAAGGTGCATGAATTTCAAGCTTGGAGGCCTCTAATTACCTCATGCTTAAACTTTAACTACAAAATTCAGATAAATTGCTGTACTAAAACCATAGAAGATTCTCCACCTGATTTGTGCCAATGCATCTAAAGCTCAGTGATGCTGATCCCAGTGAGACTTTTTCTACTTAGTCCTAAGAGAATTCATTTTGGACCCATTTCTAATGAGTATATAAAGGATTACTTGGATGTTTTGGTAAAGCTACCCAGTAAATTAGTCAATCTGAAATTTTATTAGCCGCAAAGCATTACAGCAGTCATATAGCCAAGGAACTCTGAGGGAACTGATGTTGTATTAGTTATCCATTTAGCCAGGTACCAGAGATCAGTACTCAATACAGGCTGTTAGTTGTAACATTAAGCTAATTGGCTAATAGTTGCAGCAGTTCTTATAATGTTTTTGTACTGAGTGGTGTGACCCCTTCTTGAACCAATTTATGTAAATCCAGGGGGAGTCTTAAATTTATTCCATTTTCATGAATGTATGCTTGGGATTAAGGACCCAAGAGTAAAAAGTGTGTGCATAAAAAACACAGCGTCAACTAACCCCCTAAAATGTGCATGCTGTCAGTCTAAAAACACTCTGTTTAACAAATTACTTAATATGATAAATGTTGAAAACAAACATAACAATTTGGTACTAAATACATTCATATTTTATCAAGTGCCTACTGTGGAGCTGTGTTTTTTCCCTATCCAACAGTATCTTTGGCTATTTATCTAGTTACAAACTTTTATAGATGTGAAATATTTTAAGAAGTCCTTTGGAAATGGCCTGAGGTAATTTCAAACTTAACAGACCCTGTCCCACCAGAGCTCATTACAGTGAATTTTATAACAAAGTACCCTCTACTTAATTTTCAGAGCTTAGCCAAGCGTACTAGAAATGCAGCTGCATTAAGTGCAATTAATGGTATAATAAAAGCAGTGGAGGGCTGTTTAACACTCAAGAACCAGCAGTAAACAGTGGCTCCATGTTCTCTAACAGGCAGTGATATGTCAAAATGCCAGAAGTATAAGATTTCCTTCACTGGGGGAGGGAGCAGGAGAAGTGGCCTGTCCTGCTGGAGTTTAAAAATCTTCTGTCCTTCAATAGTCCCACAAAGATACAGTAGAAAAAAGATGTAAAATGATTCCCTCCAGTTATGCCACCAGCATTCCTCTCTCCCTTTCAGCAGGAGTCCAAAACAATAAATTCATATTCCCATCTGTGAGGAAATAGGCAAATTCAATTTCACAAAAAATGAGACTAATGGTAAGTGACTCATATAATACACAAAATGATCTGGTTTCATAACTAACAAAGTTTACTGTCAAATGACAGAAAAGGGAAAGAAATATCACTTTTGTGACAGCAAATAATAGTAGCTTCTTACTTAAAAGGAACACAACAGGGCTAGTGGCAATAAACCAGGTAACTGCGTAAAATGTTGAATTATCACTTTGGTATCTGAACTCTCTCTCCTGGGAATGGGGGAACTCATTCTCATGTGAATTTAAACAGAGGAAATACTTATTTTTTTGATATCAAATATAGGAGATGACTGTCCTTCTCCTGGGCAAAACTATGATGAAATTTTATTAAGTATTGAAATACACTTTATTTTCTAACCTTGATCCAGTACATTTGTTTTCATTTAACCACTTCAGCTACTCACACTGGGGCAGATTGTAAGCATTTTGATTATACTTGTGAGCAGTAAAGTCATGTGAAGTAAGCCACTGAAAGCAAGCTGGAAATTCAAGAATGTCCTATTCACCACTGCCTTACCCTTAATACAGTTGTTTGAACTGGTGCAAAGTCATTATATAATGCTACTAAAATGGTAAGAGTGGAGAATTCAGAACTGATATTATTTTTACCCTCTTCATTCTTGCTGTAGAGGAGTAAATAATTGGATAAGTTGCAAGACAGTGGGGAAATAGCATAGGTTTTAAAAGTTTTCACTACTTTTCTAAAAATCCTAAAAGAAAATTTTTTCAAAGGAAGACTGTATTAGTACAGGCCCAGTCTCATGGTACTTGTTTGCAGACTAAGATATAAAACTAAGTCTTCATCTTCCATCTTAAAACAGTAACTTCAGGGTTTAATGGGGATTGGAAACAAACAAATTTGTCTTTGCCCCCAAACACATGCATTTTTGATGATACGGGTTAAACTCCAAAAGGAGGCTGAAGCTAATAGCTGTGAAGATGCATGCATATATTGGGAAAGATACCTGCACAAAAACAGATGGGGGGGGGTGGGGACAGGGGGACACAATATTGAGTAGGGTTACTTAAATTTTGGGCTTATATAAAGACTCAAAATTGTTTTGGAAATAAAAATTACTTGTTTCCAAGGTATTTCATTCATCAACTAGCTACAAATCCCGGACTCCTTTTCTTTATTTTACAGAATAACAGAAAAGTAGGGATGAAAGGGACCTCAAGAGATCATCTAGATTCTAGTCCAACTCGCTACTCAAGGCAGGATCATACCTATCCACACCATCCCATACAAATCCTTTTCTAACTTATTTCTAAACTTGCACAAGCAACTCTGTCACACAACTGCAAGGCATATTGCCCCCAAAATACCAATTGCACTCTAATCTGCTACAGGTAAAGCAGGTGGATGAGGACTATCAACATACTGCCACTGCAAGGATGATTAAAATATACTCTAGAGATTCAAGGAAGAGGGCCATGCATCCCCGCCCCTGCTACAGAGGAAGACAAAAAGCCCCACAATCCAATTTGACCATGGGATAAAATTCCTTCCTCACCTCAGATTAGGCTATCAGTATTTGCTGAAGATGAAAGTGAAGTCCTATATACACTGGGTACATCTATACTATATTAGCACATAGCAATAAATTCCAGCACAGCTCATGCTGGAGTTTATTGCTCCCAGGCAAAGGGTTTACACGTGCAGCCAGAACATGTGGAGCACGCTGAGCCAGGGCAGTGCAGCTCTGGTTGGCAGGAGGTCTGGGAGGGTCAGCTTGCCAACCTGGAGCTGATCCACACCAGCTCAACATGCTGCAGAGGGGCTGGCTGGGGCATGAGGGTGCTTCAGTGTATGGCAGGCAGCCCCCACACTGCAGCACCTTCCTGCCCCAGCCAGCCCCAGTCACCATCTACACGTGTGTTTTGATGCACTAAATAACTCTGCCATAAGACAGTACTTGTTCCTGACAGTCCTGTCTTACAGTGGAGTTAACTAATTTATGGTGCCCTAATAGAGGCACATGTGTAGACAATGATGCTTTACTGTGGAGCTAATAAATCAACTCTGCAGTAAAACCCACATGTAGATGCACCCACAGACATTTTCTTCAACAGGAACATAATTCATAAAGAACTACCAGAGCAGTCCATAAGAGCTCTCCCCCTACCTTTACTAGGAACTGGTCAGGCCCTAAGTTAGGTATTAGAGTTTATGAAATATCAAAATTCTACAACTGGCTGACCTCCAAACAAAACTGGATAACAGCATTGAGTTACTACAGGCACATAAGCTCAATTCTCCATGGCTAAGTACAGACAGTCAAAAAGCCCAAGGCTGAACTGATCCAGTCTTCACAGGTTAGTCTAAACTGCATAGATTGAACCAAAAAGCAAATGAGTGGACACTCTCTTTGATTGCAGAAATGCAGCCATATGCCTGCAGTGGCTCAGGCCGGAAGCCGAGATATGCTAGAGCATGCATCCCTGCTTGGCTGGAGCAGATAGCTTGAGCCAAGGCTAGTCCACCCACCCTGTGAAGGGGGGCTATGGGAGAGGTGCAAAGCATCCTAGGATGCTGGGTGACAGAGTCCCCCACGGACCCTGCACCCTCACAGACCTACTTACCCGGTCCAGGTTGCTCCAGTCTGCATCACTGTTTGCACTGCACGGGCAGGCAGCGTGCTGCAGCATCAGGGCAAGAAGCAGGCATAGAGATGCTCTGGCCAGCTAGCAGAGCGTCTCTTTTGAGGACCCAAGCCTCTGGTTGCCTCAGGGCATGGTCCTGGACCATGCTCTGCCCCACTTCTTTTCTGATTTTTTTTTGTTTCTTTTTTGATACCTGGATATCCAGGTATCAAATTTTGAGCCCGTGCTGCAAATATGCATAACACGGAACATTTTTTTGTTCCCAGTGTGCCTCTTGCTATGTTTCAAACTGCTTTGAGATGTGGCAAGAGGCACATGTGGGCTCGTCTGGACACACCCAATCAGTTCAGCCTGATACTAAATCCATTCATCCAGGTTTATCTTAAATCAATTTTAACCATTTTTGAAAGTGGTTTAGGTGCACTGAACTTCTGTTGCATTACAGATTTGAACCAGTTTCCAATCACATATACTAGTTTATGTGTAACATCTGTCCCTAGCCCATAAGATAACTTTTATTATATCCCAATTACAAGAGAGCTAGTGATCAAGTTTAATGCTATTATGCCATTTCAAGGATGTGAAGTAGCCCCAATGGTTGCTAAAGACACCAGAAAATGAAGATTAACAGCACAAGTTTATGTTAATTTTGAGGTCTCCAAGGAATTTGAATCCATATATTATGCATCTTGTATGTTACAATTAGGTGAATGATCTTTGGAGAAGGGTTAAGAAAAATACACTGAATTTTACTGAACCCAAAGTCAGGGTGCTACATGAAGTGATCTGAAATGTATTTCACTCATCCTTTGTCCTTCTAGGAGGAGATACCAAATGGATTAAATTTTGCTTAACGACTGAATGTACTAGAAATTAAGATTAATCGTTACTCACAGGACTATGCCCCTTATAAAGTTGCTACACACTTAACGATGGATTTAGATTACATAGCACATAGCATTGCAATTTGTTGTCTTTATGTCATTCAGTATTTGCCAATTTTTAATTTCAGATGTAATATTAGCCTTTTTACTAGAAGCCATCACCCTCTACCATCTCCCCTCATACACATAGGGATGGAATCTGATGACAGGCAACAAGTTAATTTACAGCATTCTCATGTACATGTCATTATTAAAAGAGAGAATAAACAACATAGCAATGACTTCAGTTGAGTGAGAAAGTCAAAGATGGTGTTATACACTTAGCTATAAGGCAGGGAAAAATAAGCTCATCACATTATTTTAGTGTCTAATTCAATTGGCATTCATAGTCGTACCACTCTTAAGAGCACAAGGTGCATAATATCTTCCAGTATATTAATTAATTTATTCCAAGCAGTAATTGTATATTTTTACCTACCACAGGGCAATACACCACAAATTGTTTCTGAGATAGCATTAACTACAGTGGTATGGACACAGTAAACATTAAAAGGTAGGCAGTTTTTGGATAACTGGACTGAAGGTAAAGACTGCAGCAATGCATTTATAAGGCTGTTTGTGTGAATTAGCACATCTATCAGCAACCTAACAAAGTACAGTTTAGAATGGTTTAAAACATGCTGAAGTATCACATTCAGTTGTCAATTTAAAAAGTGCCAAGGACCATTGTAAACCACACAAAAAAGAGGGTCTGCAGTGATTTTGTGGCAAAAGCACATCAAAAAACAAAACAGCCCTCCAAAATCCCTCAGAATAATCTTAGGACACTAGTTCCACAGAGGTTGTAGGAGGTTTGCTGGAATAAGGAGGAAGGTATCAGAGTGAGGACAGAGTAGGCAATAAAGATTGGCAAGCAGAAAGCTGGGACAATGGCCTTGGAGAAAGCTCTATAACCAAGGCCACATACAAATATTACTCTTCTACCAGGAGAACTGCCCAATCCCAGTAGAAACTCCAAGCATACAAGTCTTCACTCTGTTTCTCCCAAGGGAAACATGCCTCCTTCAGGGAAAGATCTTCCAGGTGAACTTTTACAAAAAACTGCTTTCCCTTTTACGAGATAATAAAGTTGCGTTAGGAATTACAATTTCTAAAAAAGCTTTTATAATTCACATGACCTGAACTTTTTTATTTCATTTTAAAATTTCTTCTTATAATCACAGCAAATGGGCATTTATTTTTTACCCTGGATTCAGACTTACCTGAACCTTCTGGCTTTTGTTTTCATTTCATTCATATCTTTAAAGAAGTGTATAAAGCCAAGGTTAATTAGGTAAAACCAACATTTATGAAAAAGCATGTTGTGCTTAGGAAGACAATGTGCTTTGTTTTGAATTATAGACCCTACACTTGTAGTTAATAAACTATTGCAAGCAAATATTTGATTTCGGCACAGGTTCTCTCAAATGGCCACACAAATAATCAGCTAAGTAAAGTCTTAGATGTTGTTTACACGGATCTCTCAGTTGATATCCTAGTTAGTCAAGTCATATATTTAGCAATAAAGCTGAGTCAACTAACATGACATTAAATAACAGCAAATTTTAACATTGCTTATATGCTGAAAAGTGTCACCAGGAACTATACCGACAAAAGGATTTATACTTTTGTAGTTTTGCTTAATTTGCACTTTAAGGGCCTAAATCCAAATCAGGGATCTTTAAAATCCCTACTGGACAGATGTCTAACCTTAAAGGCATCTAACATTTTTAGGTATCTTAGTTTCCCTCAGGAAATTTCCCCAAGTACTTAAAGGCTGTTTTCTACACATCCTCAGAAATGTTAGTCTTCATAATGCTGAGTAGCTTAATGCCTAGCTTATATCTAGGCTCTGCTCCATCACCATTACCTACTAAGGGTATCTGTAAACATGCAGGGAGGCTGCTCTAACATGCTGTAATTACAGCACCTTGGAGCAGACTCAAATAGTATCACAGTACGTAGGGTCGGAAGGGACCTAAACAGATCATCAGGTCTGACCCCCTGCCCTGGGCAAGAATGGGTGCCAGGAATAATTGAGTCTGCTGGAGCATGCTAATTAGTGTGCTCCAGCAGCCTCTGTGTCTCATGTATTCAGCATCCCCATGGTTCAAAATGGCGGTGGAGTGCTTTAACTAAAGCTCAAAAGAGCTGCTGCCATTTTGAATCACAGGATGCTGAATACACGAGATGCTGAGGGCGCTTTCATTAGAGCAGCGCTCGGAAGTGCTCTAACTAAAGCCCCCCCACATCTTCCCTCCCCCAGCACACGTGTAAAGACACCTTCAGTGTTCATCTAGGTATGCTTGTCTGCAAGGCCCGATCTGGTAGGCATTCTTAGAGTGCCCCTAATGAACTGGGCTCTAGGCTAAAGCAGCAGATGGTAGATTTGCATATTTTACATAAAAGCTATTCATTTTAAAAAAATGTCATTGGGACAAAATGGTACTGAGGTCTCCACCCCTTCCAAGTGCTTGCCCTAACCACTGAGTTAGTCACAACCAGGCTTTCCCTTACTCTCTAGCCTAGGGATTCTCAACCCCCAGTCTGGAAGCTAGATCTGGCCCCTGGTGCGGTGTCATCTGGCCCATAGAACTTCCCATGGATTTCCACCTGGCTCACAGAGCAGCTGTGCCACTCATTTGGCCTGAGGGGGCCAAAACCATAAATACCACTGCTCTAGCCCCATGTTCTATGCAGTGGAACAGCTTCAAGAAAAGGGATCGAAAGTGCTTCCCTACAACAAATCATGCCCCAAAATAGCCTATAGTCTGCTGGTGAGATGTGGGCTTGAGTCCTCTTGGGCAGAAATAAGAATTCCACTCAGAATTTCCATATTGTTGGTTGCGTGCTGTAGCCACTGAATTGCTAGATAAAAGGAAACCACTACCGGAGGCAGTGGTTTCAAAGAAAGGACCCATCTTTGCTTATTTATTGAAAGAATGAACTTAAGGCAGCTAACTTGAAGAAGCAGTTCAGGGCTGCAATTTTTAGGTGGACGGAATCACCTCCCTGCAGCCTACAGTTCAGTTCCTGAGACTGAGCCTACAGTTCAGTTTCTCGGACTTACGACACAATTGGTTCCTGAAAACTGCATCTTAAGTCGAAATGTTGTAACTCGGAACCAATTTTTTCACAAGAAACAATGTTATAAATAGGGGATTGGTTCCTGAATCAAGGCCCAAACCCCTATTTTCACTAAAAATACCTCAGAATTTCATAATCAATTATAGATGAGTAATATAGCTACATTAATGTATTTATATTGTAAATTGCAAGCATATTGATTTGGAAGGACTTCTTTGAGGCGACTTTGCTGGACTTTTTGAAAGGCTCTTGGTTAGTTGGACTTTTCGAAGGGTTCTTGGCTGGAGTCTTCTCAGGAGTCTTGGCTGCAGATTCTTCTGGAGTTTTGTCTGCTTGCTTAAAGAAGGAAGTTTGGACAGATGTTCTCCAGAGAGATGGGTGACACAGCATACTTGTTCGCTGGCATGGCATCACGTCAGATCAAGTGTTGTAAAGTTGAAACTGACATCAGAAAGTTGAAACAGGGTGTCAATTTATAAACATAAGTGCGAAAAGTTGTAACTCAAAATGTAAGTTGAGGACTGCCTGTACAAATAACATTTCAGATGCACCCTGCTGTGGCATTTCACATTGGCCACTTAGGCAACTGCTCACTCAGCACATTGGCTGGCATGATTGTGATTGTGAATCCCATTCTTAGATGTTTAACTCCTCCCATGCACTGTATAAGAAGCCTAGGCATGTAATACAGAATTGTTGGTTATGATTCGGTGCCAGAAATCTAGAAGTTGGACAGTGAAACGCTACGTGTTATGATGCTCATTTTCACTTCAACAGCACTTTTTCTTCTTTTTTCTGTTATGGTAGGTGCTTATGATGGCTCTTATTCCCAATCTCTAAACTTTGGTTGAAAAGCATTTGTCCAATTACTGAAAAAACAGGGCCTCTCAGGTGCCAATAACCAACCATAAAACATTTTTCAAATTCCTATATTGTCCATATGTAGGAGTGGCTCAAAGTCATGCTAGGAAAACATCTGCAAACCCACTGATGGAAAACAGCAAGAATATTAAAGGGAAAAGGCATGGAGAGGAGACTAAACATGCTTTCTAGGAGAAACAGATGGAACTTTGCACAAATCATACCAAGCTGCAGTTTGACAAAAACCTGGGTGCTAAATCATCTTAGGAAACTCATCCAGGGAAGATGTGGATTCAATTATTGAACATGATGGACCTCCAGCAGCAGAGCGCTTCATCGTTGAATTTCAGCGCAAAGTGAATATACAGACTTTGGCAGAAAATCCAAAATTTCAGAAATAGAATGAAAAATAAAAATCCAGATGTAAGAGTCTAAAACAGAACCATGCAATAAATGAAATATATCCTGTGCTTAACGTGGATAATGTCACTTCAATACTTTTAATACAATCATAACAGCTATGTTGAGCATAAAGAACCAGGTCAAGGTACAGAATAAAAGAAAACTGTACTAAAAATTATAGTCACCATAGGCAGGCTGTAAAAGCTGTATCATACTCACTGAAAAATAATTCATTAAACTATATCTCAGCTGGAAGTAGAGAACAACAAAAAGAATAAAAAGGCACTAAGCAGCAGGGAGAAATAAACTTTATGAAACTGTCAAACCATGAACATGGAGGAAAAAATATAAAAAAGAAACAGTAAGTGTATCTGGTTTATTTGTAAAACAGCCATGTTAGGATACACAAGAAAGCTAAATTTAAAACAGAAGTTAAGGTATGGACATACTGTCAATGTCAGTGTATCAATGTAGGCCAGCTGTAGTTCAGTGGAATATAAATGTGAAGTTTTCAGTCTATAAAATGTAATGTAACAGCACTTCAAAATGAGGGGGAAAAGAGTTGTAAAAATGTACTCATTCATGGAGCACCAGATACACTTTCTAAAGATATGTATACCAAGATGAACTGAAAATAAAAGTGACCACATTTCAGAATGTCATGTTTAATCACAAGCACCCAAACATAAAAAGAATGTACTGCTGGCTAGTCTGCAGTTCTGATTTTATAATGGACATTAATATTTTGGACAAAGAGTTTTCCACAAGTCTCTTTTAAATGCTGTAAACTAATTTTCTGGAGACATGAAGGGGGAAGGGCACTGAGAAAGTCTACTCAATATTAAGGAGAAGAAGAGGCATCTCATTTATACTGTGTAATGAAACTTTCTTTAGCGTTTTGCCACCCTAATTTTTAGTCACATTTTCAAGACTGTTTACTGGTTGGGGTTTCTTTGGGGATCTTTTAATCTCTTAACACCTCAATTTTTAGAAGTGTTAAACATTCACAATTTCTACCAACTTTATTTGGAATGATGTATCCCCAGAGTAACTTAAAATTGAATCCTAGGTCTGGGGACAAAGACATCAGTATCTCAAGTAATAGCAGTTGTATTTGGAAACTGTTAAGCCGTATTTTTTAAAAAGGTCAGATTTAAAATACGTGAACGTAGGTATGCAACCAATACAACCAGGTATAAAATATTTGTAAATACTAGTGCTTTTTAAATATATACATTTTCATTTATAAAACCTGGCTTTTAATATATTTTTGAGAGTCTGGAATTTCAAAAATAGCTAAGGGAGTTGGATACTCAATGGGAGTTGATTTCTGGACTTGTTCAGGCTTCTTTTAAGCATGTCTTAAACCAATTATGTCAAAGCATACCATGTCCTTCATCATACATCATCATATCTCATCACTGATATATGAAAATACAGGCCCTTAATCTGTGGGTTACTGATTTTTATTCAATAAATGAACGATTATTCAATAAAAATGCCTTATGTCCCACATATAATTTTATGAATTCTGAGTAACTATACACAGTAGATATTTTCACAAAAAAGTCATTTGCCATTTCCAAAGACTAAATTCTCTGATGGCTAATTTTCTCTCTCTTCCCTGACCTCTAACAGCCACAGCACTAGTCTATGTTATGGGCTAACAATCTGCAAATTTTATTTTTATAAAACAAAATAGTTTTTCAGCTAGAGGAACAAATAAAATTATGTTTGACACATCAAAATCCCCCTTTCCTTTCCCCACTGCTTTTATAACCGGAAAAAGTCAACTAATTTAAGCCAAATTTGATTTAAAAATCCAGCTGAGCTGAGACTTTAAATACCAAGTTTCAGCCTAGAGTGATTTTTTATGGCCATGTTATAAACACCTGAAAAACAGCAGGTGCCACAGTAATATACAGTTTGGGGGTTTTATGCGATTTCTTTAGTTTTAGAAGTCAATCCTAGTTGATTTTTTTTTTTAATTTGTAAGGGATATTAAAGTTTCAATTAAATGCAAAAAAAAAAGGCCTTGAATTTATCTACTTATGCATTATATGCATTTGTAGTTTATAAACATGATCTAATTTGTTCATTTACAGTTTGGCCAGGTTAGGAAGGGACGTTAGTCAAGACTTTATTGGCAGTGATCATGAAATCCAGTGTCTGCAGAGAACTTAGTACCGTAGCAGACTGGCTGGCTGACCTGAAATACAGTTCAGTAATAGAGGCTGCAGTTTAACTAAAAATGATATGGTAGAATATTAATTTATGTATTTCTGGATTCATTTCAGAATCCTGTTAAAATGGCAATTTACATATAATATTTAAAAGTATCAACAATAATCATAATTTTTAGTTAAATGCACACACACTCCCCTTGCTTGGCTGCTCCCAGCCACAAAGGGCATATCTATATGGGGGGAGGCAGTGCAGTGAAAAGATATCCTGCATTAGGTCTGTACCTGCTTGCTGTGGGCTAATCACCTTTGCTTCTGGTTCTGGAGCTCAGGGGTGCAGAAGTAGTGCAGGTTTCTCTCCATGGTGCTGCCATACAGGTATACCCTAAACCAGGAGGATCCATGGGAGGGTGCACTGGTAAACTTGCACCCCCTTTAATTCATCTTCCATCCAGTTTTGAAGTCAACTGCCTGACAGCGTCAGCAGCAGTGAGAGTCAATTGAATTCATGACTCATTAAAATCCACTTGATTCCTTCTAAACTTCATTTCAGAGGTGTTAATGACCCTTTCTCCTTTCATAGTTTCACAGTTGGTAGGGTCGGAAGGGACCTGAGTAGATCATCAAGTCCGACCCCCTGCCATGGACAGGAAAGGATGCTGGGGTCAAATGGCCCTGGCTAGGTGACTGTCTAGCCTCCTTTTGAAGACCCGCAGGGTAGGGGTGAGCACCACTTCCCTTGGAAGTTGGTTCCAGATCCTAGCCGCCCTGACTGTGAAGTAGTGCCTCCGGATATCTAGCCTGAATCTACTCCCAGTCAGCATATGGCTGTTACTCCTTGTTATTCCCAGTAGTGCTCGGGGGAACAGGGATTCTCCCATTGCCTGCTGGTCCCCCTTGGCAAGAATGTAGGTGGCTACCAGATCCCCTCTCAGCCTTCTTTTGTGGAGGCTGAACAGTTTCAGGTCCCATAGCCTCTCCTCATAGGGCCTACCCTGTTGTCCACTGATCATGCAATTGGCCCTCCTCTGGACCCTCTTGATAATTATCCACATCCCTCCTGAAGTACGGTGCCCAGACCTGGATGCAATATTCCAGCTGCAGCCTAACCAATGTTGCAGAAGGGGAGGATCATCTCCTTGGACCTGCATGACAAAGTGTGGTTGGTCTTTCTGACCGTGTCCCCACATTGGTGGCCTATGTAAATCTTGGAATCAGTAGTGACTCCAAGATCCTTTTCTGCCTCTGTGCTGACAAGAAGGGAGTTCCCCAACCTGTAGGTATGCTGCTGGTTCTTCCTCCCCAGGTGCAGTACCTTGTACTTGTCCATATTGAAACCCATTCTATTCTCATCTGTCCACCTCTGTAACCTGTCCAGATCTAATTGTAGCCTGTCCCTCTCTTCTAGCGTGCTCACTTCTCCCCACATCTTAGTGTCATCTGCAAACTTGAACAAGGTGCTTTTCACCCCCTCGTCCAAGTTACCAATGTAGATATTGAATAGTGCAGGCCTGAGGACTGAGCCCTCAGGGACCCCATTGCCCATGTCCCTCCAGGTTGAAAATGACCCATCCACTACCACTCTCTGGGTGCAGCCCTCCAGCCAATTTGCAACCCATCTGACTGTGTAGGCATCAACACCAGAGTCACCTAATTTTTTAATGAGGATGGGGTGAGAGACAGTGTCGCAGGCCTTCCTAAAGTCCAGAAAGACTACGTCCACCACAACACCTGCGTCCAAGGCTTTTGTGACCTGGTCATAGAGGGCTACCAGGCTGGTCTGACAGGACCTGTCTCTAATGAACCCATGTTAATTGCCCCTGAGCATAATCTCCCCTGCTGGTCCCTTGCAGATTTGCTCCTGGATAATTTTCCCAAAAAGCTTCCCCAGGACTGAGGTTACACTAACAGGCCTATAGTTTCCCGGGTCCTCTTTCTTCTCTTTTTTGAAAATGGGGACCAAATTGGCCCTTTTCCAGTCCTCTGGCACCTTGCCAGAGCACCACAAGTGCTCGTAAAGCTGTGCCAGGCGTCCCGCAATGACCTCTGCCAATTCCCTCAGCACTCTGGGGTGGAGATCATCAGGACCTGCCAATTTGAACACATCTAGTCCCTCCAGAAGTTCCCCGACTAGGTCCTCACTGACCCTGGGCCTATCAATGGAACATAAAGACCACTGAAATCAAGTTAACCTTTCTTTTGCAATTCTGCTGTTTGTTAGTTGCTCTTGGTAGTGTAACTCCTATTTCACAGGTCTGTAAGCTGTTTTCAAATCCTTCTAATAAAGTTAGACCAAAGCAAAAACAAATGTTAAACTGAATAATATACCGCTGGGTACTTACCATAACAGTAAAGCTTCTAATTTGTTTTTCACCTGGAGAAAAATATGTGTTGTGTTATACAGGATGATGAACCACACCATCTGCACCCCACTTTTCAAAATCCTAGATCTGCCCAATCCCTAAAAGTTACCAGGCCTCTAAAACTCCACTTCTGTGCAACCTCAGCATCTTCGTTCCCACAGGGCCAAGCTACTTGGCAGTATTTAACACATGAACTCCATCAGGATCCAGGAACTAGGCATTTCTCTGTTTTCATTCCCAAAGAGCTTGATCCAGAATGTGTTCTCAGATAATGCACTGTCAATAAGGTACCACAGCACATGAAGGGGCAATTTCTGCTTTCCTATAAAATAGATACATTTAACAGTCCAGGCTTGGCACTTGGTTGGTGCATCCCAGGCAGCGCTGCTTGCAGGGGATGGGGCCAGGCTCAATGCCCAGGCTGAGCAACGTCTCCATAGTGGGGATGAGGCCATGCCAGCCAAGCACTCAGCCCAGTGCCACTCACAGGGGATGAGGCCAGGCTTAGCACTCGGCTAGCATAGCCCCATCCCCTGTAAACAGCACTGCCTGGGCTATGCCAGCTGAGCGCCAAGCCCATCCTTGTTCCCTGCAAGCAGTGCTGTGGCACATATCCACCCCACCTGTGCCCAGCCTACAGTGAGGGTATGTAGGAGCCAGTAAAAGTGAGCCCCCTATTTTTGATCCAAAAAGTTAGGTCGACTTATACACTGGATCTACAAAATTCCTAACTGTTAGGATCAGAAAAATGGGGTTGGCTTGCACATCACGTCAACCTGTACATCATGACATACAGTGCATTCAACAGTCCTTGGATCAGGGACTGAAACTCAGACCAAATGATTCTTAAATATTTTAGGCAGAGTGGAACACATTGAACAAGAGGGTTGAAAACTGCCCTAACAACACCCCAGAACAGCTTATATCCTGATAGACAGGGTACTCTTATGAGAAATATATGTTTAAATTCCCTCAGATGGAGGACATTGAATTTGGCTCTTCTACATCTTGGGTGAATATTTTAAACCTTGGATAAAAGGGGACTCTTCCTAGAGCTATTTTTTTTAAACAAATGAGTGACCCTGGCTGTTTCTGAAAAGATGGTGCCCCCTTTCAGGAGACAGCGGTAAGCTATACATTTTGAGTTGACACAGGCATCTAAGCTTTTGACATACTTGTCTTCAGGGTTTATCTCCTGGGAAGCTACAGTATCTCACCACCCAGCAGACCTCATTCCCAACTCAGAATTGCATAACCCTTTATTGAGGTGCCAAGTACTTCAGTCAGCTTCTGGACCTCGGCCTAAATGAGATGATTCACATGAATATAAATTAAATTGTATGGGTATAAAGGTAGCTGTACAACTCTACACAGATCCTGTATCTTTGAAAAATTCCAGCTATAGTAACTTATGGATTATTGTAATTTTTCAGACAAATCCATCTAGGTTATGTAATGAACATGTTGCACAGAAAGAGCACTAGGCTACATAAAACAGATAGGTTAATAAAGTTATCCCTATTACCTTTCTTTCCCTAAGCCTGTCTTTGAAGTGCCATGGGAAAGCTGAAGAACGAGAGATATTGCAGCTGGGGATTTTGAGAAAAAGTAGCCTTCAGCTTAAAATAGAGTCTCTGAAGATTAGGCAAGGAACATCTAAACTATGAGTATTTAACTTATGTGCTAGCCAAACATTTGTACACGGTTCATTTAAAATATGCAACTTTTAAAAAATGCTATTGTACTAAGCATATTTGTACATGTATGTATTATAATACATATTCACAAATATTTGTATGTATACAGCTATGCATAATCACACACACATATATGCATATACACATGAACGTGCAAACACGAACACATGCATGTACACACACACAGACACAGACTTAATGGACTGCAGACATTAATCTTACACAATATAAATATAAAAACTACAACCACAACAAAATTGAATCTTCAACCAATGAGAGCAGCCTGTGGCATTTCAGAGTACTTTGCTGACTCTTTCTGGTCTTGTCAGCATCTGCAACTATGTGGCTGGGGACAGAAGTTAAACATAAAACAGTTTAAGTGATCAGAAACTGGTTTAAACCTGTAACAGAAGCTCAGTGCGCATAAGTGAGTTTCAAAATGACTGAAACTGGTTTAAGATAAACCCGACTGTAGTATCAGACTTAACTGATTTGGGTCAAACCAGTTTATGAAACTTCTGCCCCAGGCACCTTCCTGGTACAAGTTAAATCACAGTCCCCCAGCATGTTTTCCAGCCCTGGGCTGGGCTAGGCTGTCTGCTCCAGAGAGCAGGACTGGCCCTGCCCCTCTGCTCCCTAGTTGGAGCAGTGATAGCTGGCTGACAAGATGGGGTGGAGGGATTGAGGGCAAGCACAGCTGGGGATTCAGCCCATTCTGGGGGATGAACTGCCTCCCCCGTGCCAGGCAAACCTAATTTTGGGGTCAGGGAGGGGGGGGTTAAACACCTCTTCCTCGGCTCAAACTTACTGCTGGCTCCAACTGTGGACTACAAATCCCAGAGGTACCTGGAAGCAAGAAGAAGTGATAAGCAATCCTGCAGAGTCCTGCTGCTATAATTCTGGACTGCAAATCCCAAAGACCTCAGAGGCAGCAGGAAGAGGAGGGAAACACACAGCCCATGCTGCCTATGTACCAGAGAACTGTACTCTAATGCCCCCTCCAGTGTCTGGCCTGAGTCACTGCATTTCCTGAATGTCTGTTCACTTCTGTTTCAATTTAATCTGTGCAGTTTAGACTAACCTGCAAAGACTGAATTGATTCAGCTTCAGGCTTTCTGACTCTGTCCTTAGCCTGCATGTCTTCCTTTCAGGATATCTACTTAACTGTGGGTGAAAAAACTTATACACCTAATTTAAAAAAGGTGAACTTAATCCTCTACTCTCTCTTTCCATTTCAAGGAACATTAGTATTTATTCACAAAAAGACCACTTTTATCTTCTTTCCAAAGGAAGGCACTGTGACATATTACCAGAGCTTGGACTGAGAATCAGGAGACCTGAATTCTGTGAACTTGGACACTGGCCTCCTGTGTGACATGGGGTAAATCACCTCCATGTGCCTCACTCCTCCATGCCTTCCTCCATATCCCCCATAAACTGAGACAATAACGCAAGCCTCTTTTGGATGTGCTTTGAGATCTATGCATGAAAAGTACCGTATCTTGTATTTTTCATATGAGGGTTTGTTTCATTTGCTAGTATGGCAGAGTCTTTTCTTTTTCTTTTTTATTTGACCTCAGGGGACAAGGGGGCAGTACACCCACACAATACACATCAGAAAATCAAAAGGACTATCCTTTGTCACTTCCAAATTATTTATTAAAGGAATAACATTGTTGTACCCTTCAAATCCCAACACTTGATAATTAGACGCCTATGATTTTGTAATATTTCTCATTTATGTTGGGCAGCAAGATGTTACTGAATGAGTGTCTTATCTTTATTTAACCCAGTTCTCATTTGATAGCATCCCTTTAAAAATATGTCTATACTTTGTCCAAAGTTTCATCTCCCTTTTTAAGCTTTATCCCCTTTGGATTTACAATATATAACTTTTTGCCCATGTCTTGGATCAAGACATGGGCAGAAGCTGGCTAAGATAAATTACCCATACTCCATGGATAATGGATTGTTTATTCCCAGTACCATCTGAGTTTAGACTCACAAGCAGATGAAGTTGTTCTTAGGCTGTGTACACACATTCAAATAATCTGGGATAATTCTCCCAGTTTGTTCCATGGTAGAAAAACTTATTCAGAACCACACATATAGATATTTAATTGCTGAGGCTCTGAAGACTAGAGAGCTTGTTTTAATGGCAGCATTGTTCATTCAATGCTACTTTAAAAATTGACAACAGGAAACTCACGACTACCTAAAAACAGTTTCCTGATAAATCCTCTTTTCCTATGATGGACTCAGAACAGTGTTCCCCTACAGACTTGTTCTAGAGGCAATATACTGAAAAGTTTTGATATGATTAATCACTAAATGGTGCTGCTGACCCTAAAAACATGTCTACGTAATGTTGAAGGCCTGATGCATCCTCAAAAACAAAGAAAAAAGGGGAGTTTAAATTTTGAAATGGTTTCCACCTCTTCTAACAATACCTGTATCTATTGCAGAAGAGATGGTGCTATCAGGCAAACTATTCTTCACTTTTCATCCAAGAATCTTATTGCACACTATGAAGCCGGATGTTTTTAATCTCATTTCATACAAGAACAGACTGAGATACATAGGTGTAGGGCCAAATTCTGAAAGAGGGTAAAATTCCCCTTGGAGTACTAAAGTGAAGTTAGATAGGAAGTCAACGGCAGATCCAGGGTTGGTCTCCTCAGCTTCTCTCTCCTTGACTCGTGCTTTGTCAGCCAAAATCCAGGTCAACCTTCCTCCAAATTCAAGGATACCCTATGATCAGCAATAGTCTGCAAGACCAAGGCACAGATATTTGAAAACAAAATACCTCGATCCTTAAAATTCATTTGCCTTGTTTTTGTTGACTTCACTTGAACAATTAAAATAATTAGCATGAGGCTCAGACTTCAGAAGTATACTCCATAGAAAATAAGTCTGCACTGAGATATAAGGGAATTAAGCATCTATACAATGGTTTGATGGAAAAAAGGAACTCAGATAGCAAATAGGTTTGTTGCTTATTAAATGTGAACTACAAAACTGCATAATGACCACAAGCAGCAAGATTCAGAAATGTTTACCTTGAGCAAAAATTATACTAATGCTAGAACATGCAACAGAGAGAAATGAGATGATCAAACTAAGGGTAAATTAAGTAAGTTTATGAAGGAAAACTCACTGAATGGTAACTGTAACATAGCTACCAAATAGCATTGTAATATAACTGACATTTTCAACTGACCTTCCAACTTTCAAAAGTTAATTGTTTGTCATTTCTATGAACTCAACATCATATTCACTGCTCTCTGTAGTATTTTTAAGCCACATATTTTCTAACTCATCTCTGGTTTTCATCTTCTTCTTCTTCTCTCTCCCCCACCATACTTCCCATATTATCCACACAGTCCATAGACCTTTACTGTGAAAAGATGTAAACCATGTGGCCTATCAGAAGTGAGACAGGGACTAGCAGCTGAATTAGGCCACTAAGCCTCTTAAAACTCCTTTATCTGTGACTTTTCTATCTGATTTATTCCCAATTATTGCAATAAAAATTGTCTAAAACTCATGCCAGTTTTAATATGATTCTATTCATTAGAACTTGGTCCAGCATTAATGTTTCATACCACATTTACAGCCATATATGTTTCTAGAATCCTGGTAATTTTTGTTTTCATATAAATGAGAGCTCTTAGACACTATTTCAAATAAAACCATGAAATCCAATATGGAAGACAAGAGACTTTTCCAATTATTATTCAGTAACTAGCTCAAAATGCAGTAGTTTGAATATATTCAATAGCCGTAGATAGTTTTATTTGCATTTTCTAAACAATCCTTCAGGTTCTCACCAGCAAAATACGAGCTTAAGAAATATTCCACTAACGTCCATTATTATCTGTGGCTTAGCTGCCATAGAAACAATTGTTATTCCAGAGATAATTCCTCAACGTGTTGATACTGTTATATATTACACTATAATTTATATGCAGTGATCTTGCCTTCAAATCACACCCATTATTGGAGGATCTTTCTTTTTCAAAATCAACATAGGAAAGTATCACAGTTTGCCAGTTGCTACAGGCATTAAGCACTGTTATTAACTACTCAATAACACACATATGAGAACGCCTGTTCATTTCACGGCACCAATTAAATTAGATCATCTAGGATAAGTTGCTATGGTTTGACTTAAGTAAAGCTAAGACAAAGTTCACTTGTGTTTTCTTTTGAAATTTCTTGACTTTCAGCACCTAGTCGTTAATCTTTAAACAGCACTGACCACAGTATTCACGGTGTTCCCCATACTAAATTTAAGGAAACACAGGGGCAACTGCAGCAGCTATTACCAATTAAACCAAAATCGTAAAGAGTTTAAAGATGACCACTCTTCTGCTAAATTTGGTTCACTTGTGCTGCTATCTAATTCAAGCTTTATATATCAACAAGAATTGTTTGAGGGTTTGTCCATGATTTATTTTGCATACATTTTAAAATCCCATATGAATTTAGTAAGTTTATTCAAGAGCTACTATGGCAATTATTGCTTTGAAAGCCAAATGTTCCCTCTAAAATTTGTCTTTTTCTCTTGTCTTCTCTTTGGTATATTTTGAATGCAAGAAATATGAATAAGAGCAAACAGATACATTATTCTGTTGTGGCATCTTGTCACTAAGGGAAGATTTCCTTCATAAGCAATAGTGTGGGCTGTGATAGATGTTGCCCAACTCAACCTGCTAGCTTGGCATCTATACCCTAATGGAACAGTTTGACCAACTAGCAAGTAGGCACAGTGCCATGTCACCATATGGGTGTGAGTATAAGCAGCCAAGTGACCATGTAGGAGAATCAAATATGTTTGCTGAGGGCAGGAGTCCCAGGCTGAAACATCCAAACACCTGTCTATCCTGAGGTTTACATGCCTGTGGTTAAGGGGATGTGACATAGTTAATCCAGCTTTTGGCTGGATAAGTATTAAAATACAAAAATTAGTTTCCTTGGCTACAAAAAGAGGTTTTGCTCCTAATGAATTCTCTAGTACTGAGTATAAAAGCAAACTCCTGATAACTTCCTTCTGAATAGATCTAAAAAGTAATAAATGATGTTTCAAATTCCCTATGCTGTTTCACAGGTTTATATGATACTGCAAACGGTTAGATACCTGAAATGTTTATATGCTAATGCAAGCACCATAGGAAACAAATCAGAAGAACTGAAGGTCCTAATACAAGCACAGAATTTTGATGCAACTGATTACAGAGAAATGGTGAGATAGTTTGCATGACTGGAGTACTGTCATGGATGGTTATAACCTGTTCAGGAAGGACCAGAAGGGGGGAAAGGAGATGTTACCCTATACGTAAAGACAATGTACACATGTTTTAAGGTGCAGTACAATGTGAAAGTCAGGCTTGTTGATAGTTTCTGGGTAAAAATCAGAGAGAGCAGCTGGGGGGATGTTGTGGTGGGCAGCTGCTGTAGCCTCCAAGCAAGAGGTGGTAGTGGATGAGGTTTTCTTTAAACAACTGAGAAAAGCTTCCAAACTGTGGGACCTAGTTCTCATAGGGAGAGCAAGGGATTGTACATGTATGTTGAAAAGTAAGAGGAAGAGCTGACAAACCATAGTTCCCTTACAGAATGTGGAAAGCAATCTAATTATGGATGATGCAGAGAAGGCTGGAATAGTTCATGCCTTTTTCACTTTAGTCTTCACAAATAGGGACAGCTACCAGATGATGATTGCAACTGACAGCAAAGGCAGGAAAGAAAACAAACAGCACACAGAAGTAGAACAGGTTACAGATTACTTAATGGACCTAGATGCTTTCAAGTTGGCAGGGCCAGGTGGAATACACCCTACGATGATGAAGAAATTGGCTGAGATAATTTCAGAGCCATTGGCTATCCTCTCTGAGAACTTGTGGAGGTCAGGTGAGGTCCCAAATGATTGAAAAAGGGCAAATACGGTGCCCATCTTTAAAAAAGGGAAGGAGGATCTGGGGAAATACAGAACAGTCACCCCTACCTTGATACCTGGGAAGATGAGGGAGCAGGTCCTCCGGGAATCTACTGAAGCACCAGATAAAGCCAGCATGGATTCACCAACAGCAAGTCATGCCTGACTAACCTGATTTTCTTCTACAATAAGGTCATAGGCTTAGCATGCAGGGGCAGGAGAAGGAACAGAGACTGTGATATGCCTTGATTTAAGCAAGGTTTTTTGATACAGTCTCCCATAATATTCACAAAAACAACCTAAGGAAATACTGGATAAATGAAAGTACGGCAAGGTAGACACATAACTGGTTGGATCATCATGCTCAATTAGTAGTTATCGAGGGTCCAGTGTCTAGTTGGGAGGAAACAGAAAGTAGGGTTCCCCAGGGATTAGTCCTGGGTTCAGTGTTGTTTAATATCCTCCAGAATGATACTGAGTGCACAGTCAGCCAATTTGTGGAAGACAGCAAGTTGGGTGAAGTTGCAGACACTCTGGAGGGCAGGACTAGAATCCAGAATGACCTGAAGAGACTGGAAAAATAGCTTGCAAATGACAAAAATGATTAGGGGCCTGGGAAGCAAGAGTTATGAGGAAAGGCTGAAAGAACTGGGGTCATTCACATTCAATGCTAATTTAAAGTCTGGAGAAGAGAAGTCTGAGGGGGGATTTGATAATAGTCTTCAAACATCTGAAGGGGAATTATAGAGAGGAGGGAGATGGGATTTTCTCTGTGGCCACAGGGGACAGGACTAGGAGCAATGGCCTCAAGCTCCATTACATAGGAAACACAGGTTGGAGCTGACTATGAGGGTGCTCAAGCACTGGAACAGGCTACCTACAGAAACTGTGAAATCTCCATCTTTGGAAGTTTTCAAGAGAAGACTGGACAGACACTTGGCTGAGGTGGTTTAGTTAGGGATGATCCTGCTTGAGCAGAGATCTGGTCTATATGACCTTGTAAGGTCCTTTCCATTCCTTTTTCCCTATGATCCTGCATACACATATACGAAAAGGTATAGAATATTCCTGAGAGATTAAGCCTGTTGTTTTGTACATTATAACCAGCAAAGTATATTTAAGAGTGAATGCTCCTATTTTATTTTAAATCAATTGATTTCTTTGAGACATATGACTTGTAATAAAATACAGAAATAGATCATCATTTATCCCAAACAAAATAGAGGCATACAGCTTTTTGGAAACCTGGAACTTTCTTTATATTGTATACACGGCTTTTTATTTATAAAGGGGCAGCATATATATATGAGACTATGTTTGCTGTGGTGAGATAAGGACAATATTTTCAACACTGCCTAAGAGTAGGGCCACTGGATTGACTAAAAAGTATGTTCCTGGCTCCAGAAGAGAAATCCAATTTGACCAGATTTATTAGGCTCCTGGGATCTTTTTACAATGAAGGGAGAAACTTATCTCCAAAGAGCAACCCAGAAACCTTGGAAGCAGCAAGGGATAGCCACTTAGAAACATGAAGCTTAAGGGCATGCCCTAATTCCCATTCCTCTTGAGAGCTTAGCTGCCTAATTGAAGGTACTTGTGCCCTGCCCCCACCCCAAATTTTGAAGCGCAGAGATGCTGATACACAAGTGGTAGAGGGAGGCTGGCTGGAGCATGGTAATTACCATGCTGCAGCAGACTTGATTAATTGAGTCTGCTCCAACACATTGTAATTACGGCATGTTGGAGCAGCATCTGAGCTTGCGTACAGGCACCCCTTACACCCGTGTACAGGTACCCATTTTTACAATGAATTTGTTCTCCCTTCACTGTAAAAAGATCCAAGGAACCTAATAAACCTGGTCATGTTGGATTGCTCTTCTGGGGGCAGGAACATTAATTTTAGGCAATCCAGTACCCAAGTGTTAGTGCCTGTCTAATCAAACTGGCCCAACTCTTAGGCAGAGCTGGGTGCTAGTACCTCCTCCACTTGTGGGTTTGAATCTGTTGTCTCCGACTTCCCATCTCCTACTTCCCTAAACACAAGGCTAACCACTTAGTAGTCTACCTCTCCCACTGAAGTTGGGCCACTGGTCAGCCACAAATAAAAGGTTCTTGGGGCAAGAAAGACGAGCAGCAAGAGACAGCATACTTCTAGAAGCTAGCAGTCAGGATCCTTACTTTACTAGGCCAAGTCCCATTTCAAAGTGATTTCCCACTGAAATGAATGGAGGTTTGGCACCTAAAAATAATTAAAGGATCTGAATTAGCAGTCTAAGCTTCACTGAAGCTGATGGGCATTTTTACATGTGCTCGGGGGGGGCACTTGAATTAGAGCGGCTCTAAGAGCCGCTCTAATTAAAGCTCCACAGCGTCTCAGGTATTAGTGTTCCTGCACTTAAAAATGATGGGGGGGGGGGGGGGGG
>NW_017729025.1:63089796-63090252 GCF_001723915.1 Gavialis gangeticus
GGGTGGGGGGGGGGGGGAGGAGCTTGAACTAAAGCTCATTCAAAGACATTTACTTCATGCACCCCGCCACCATTTTTAAGTACCAGAATGCTGATACATGAGACACATGAGGCTGGAGGAACGTGGTAATTACCACACTCCAGCACACTCAATCAAATATGCTCCCACGTGCTGTAATTATTCCATGTGGGATCAGCTTTCATATTCGTGTATTGTAGAGGCACCCAACGAGACTTCAGTGTTTAAGAAATTTAGGAGTTTTGAAAAAATATCACCTTAAATCACTTAAAGTAAGTGGGACATCGAAAATAATTTGTAATTTCTCCCTATTTAAAAACTCTGATCTGTGCTGCAATCAGAAGTATTAATACTCAATGTTACATGGTCTTTTCAAGCCTCTATTTACTGTGGGTGTGACGATAATGGGCAACATGACTTTTTTTTTTTTTTTTTTTA
>NW_017729025.1:63090461-63095070 GCF_001723915.1 Gavialis gangeticus
CTTTTTTTTTTTTTTTTTTTTAACTAAAAAGTCCTGTAGAACACGTAGCCAGGTGACGCTGTTCATTACATCCTTCTAGAACTTAAAAGTAAGCCATTTATTAATATTTAGAATATTTTATAGTCTTACTAATAAGAAGATCTTGACAATTTTGACATATACCTGAAAGTTTTTATTGCAGAATAGTAAAAACAAAAAATACAAATAAACACACATACATCTCAATTAAGACCCACCCTTACTGCTACTTCACTCTAAAACATCAGTAGTCCTTACCATGGTTTGTTAAACTATTTAAGTATAAATGGAATTTTTGTTTCCTCACTATGTGGCCTTTAAGCATATGGGTTCAGCAAATGCCTTTCCTATTCATACTGCAGCAAAAATAACTAATTGCTCTTTATTACTGTCTCTCAGTGACTATTTAAGTGTTTATACAAAGTGTAACCGCTCCAACAGAAGGAATTAAGAAAGACCGCTTTAGAATAGCCTCAAGTCTAGTAGTTAGGACATTTCCTCAAATGCAGATCAATTATCAGCCCAATTCAGAAAAGATTTAAGCAGAATTTGCGACAACTGACACCACAATTTTTCTATTTTATTATTTTTGCATAATGCCAAAATAAAAGTCATAATCAGTATAAATGTCCTTATCGGTTTCTGCAACGCACCATGGAAAGATTTCTCTAGACTTCAGAGCATGTGTGAAAGTTAGGGGGATAGGCCTGAACACCACTTTGACTTTTTAAATTGACTTTTAATAACATCTTTCACACTTTATCAGGAGTAGCATCTTCTAAATTGGCACAAAAGTCAAATTAAGGGAAAGTGAACACCGAGTCCCAAACAGCTATGTATACATTGTTACTGAATAAGAAAATACTTATTAAAGTGTTTTCTAAATCTCATACAGTTAAAACACATACATATTGAGACATGTTCAGAACCTCTGCAGTACTCGTTGGCCTGCATACATCTTTACCAATTATCCTCATACAATAAATAATATATGTATAGATAGAGTCCTTCACACTTTAGAATATACTTCATTCGGTGAAAGCCAGACACAACTGTGTAGCTCTAACTATGATGTTGGCTTCCCCAGGGAGTTTCCAACTTCTTCTGGGGAAGCAGAAACAAGCACAGTGAAAATGGGGTGTGGGGAGTTTCTGTAATTTTCCATTAGGATTCAGCAAATACAGAAATGTCAATCTAGTTATTATAGTATTCTATACCAAACATTACAGATAACTGTCTGATGTTTTGCTGAGTTCTAAAATGAACAAGCAAGTAAAAGAAAATAATGGGCTACTCTTATATATGAAATCCCATAATAAAGCTGAAGAGAAAAAGAAACCTGCTCAGAAACTGTAAAGTTGCAGAAAGATAGGAAGTCAACAGTGACAGTCAACTGTCTTCTTCTAAACTGTGCAAAGTAACAGAAAAATGAAAAGGTAAATATTGGAAGAACATGATGAGCAGGTATATGCAGGGTCATGAATGCTGTAAATTCATGGAGATTTTTCAAATCTTGGAATTTTTCTCTAAGTTTTACATTAGGAACGATAAGGACACTGAATGGGAAGGAGGAGAGGAGTGATTTTTAAAATGGTACTTTTGGCATTTTCTTCCTATTTCAATAAATGTGAAAGGATTAAGCTTCACAAAAGTGCTATTAGGTTTTATCACCACATTTTACAGACAGGGACACAGAGGGACAACCCAACCAAGTGGCTTGTCACATAGGAAACAGAAATCATTATGTTCAGTACCATAACCAAAGCACAAGGCCAGTCTTCCTACCAAAATAAGCTGCACAGACCATATTGCAATGTAATAAATAGCTTGGATTCCATCCACCCCTCTCCCCCATCATCCACTCACACACCTGGCACATACACAAGCTTGGTGAAAGCTCAAGAAGTTAGAAGTTCTGGAAGGCTACAGACAGACAAAAGCCTCAGCCTGAATTGATTCAATCTTTGCAAGTTAGTCTACCCTGGCTAGGCTGAACCGGTTTGCAACCGTACAGACATCCTCTTCAGAATGAATAAATGCAGACACATGTGTGCAGTGGCTCGAGCTAGAAGCTGGAAGGTGGGGGTGCTAGAGCAGCCCTCCCTTCCATTCTATAGTGCTGAGCTGAGGGTGGGGGTGTGGTCAGGCCTGGGTAGGATGCTCTGATTAGGGAGGGGTTCCTCCCACTCCCTTGCTGCTGCTGGCCATGGAGGGAGCCAGCACGGAGTTGATAACACAGCACTTAGCACCCCATCAAGAATAAAAAAAGCCTCTCACATTAGTTCAAGCTCTTCTTAAACAACTTTTTCCAAGGAAGGAATGGAGGGACATTACTAGCTGACCTGCTGATCAGCTCCAAAAAGCCCTAAGTAGACACTGTCCTGTCTACCCTTGTCTTGTCTGCCTTACACAGACACCTTTCAACATGCTGGCTATGGTCCGTGCTGTGGGAGAGTGGAGAGGGGGAATCCCTGCTTAAGCAGGGATTGGGAGATGGGGTGGAGCAGGAGAAAGCCAGGTAGATACTTCTGTGCCTGCAGTCTCTGCCAGAGCTTTAGCTAGGGAGTAGAGGGGTGGAGGCAGCCCTGCTCTGGAGCAGAGAGCCCTGCCCAGGGCTGCAAAGCATCTGGGATGCTGGGGGACTCTGATTTAATTTAAACTAGGAAGGGGTCTGGGACAGACATTACATAAACCATTTGACCCAAATCAGTTAAGTCTAATACTACATTCAACCAGGTTTATCTCAAACCAGTTTCAGCCATTTTCAAACTGGTTTATCTGGACTGAACATCTGTTCTTTTACAGGTTTAAACCAGTTTCTGATCACTTAAACTGGTTTATGAGCAATACCTGTCTCTAGTTGAAAAGATTCATCAATTAAATCAGATATTTCCCGAATCTTCACTTAATTTTGCCAGGCAGACAACTGTGCTACACTGCTTCATAGAGATATGCCCAGAAGCCCACCAACACTTTTCATACGGTGTCATGAACTGTTTCATTGATCTTTCCTCCCCTTCACCAGCATTTTCAAGTTTTTGTTACTGTATTGAAAAGCATGTAGGAATTTGCAGGCCCTGCTGCATTTCTGCTATCCTTGCTCCTTGTTTCTTGGCCTGTCCTCTTCTAAATATGCTGCCACTCCTTTTCACTCTTCCTGCCACTCCTGTCTTCTTACAATTCTCCCTGGGCAGGAACCTATCCAATCCTTTCAAAATAAGTTACTTCCGTCTTCATATTTAAATCCCTTCTCAAAAAATACTTCCTGAGAGAAATATTCCTGTCTTTTGTCAATTACAGAAAAAGGGAAGGAAGAAAAAGTTCCTCAGCTGCAAAAATGTTTTGATCTTTAGCCTTCAACATGAATCCATTTGCACCTTTACTTTTAACTTTGGCCTTCCTGCCCTTTGTGCTTCCTTCCACATCCTCTGCTTTCACTGGCACTGTAAAAACTGATGTTCTGTTCTTTCCTTTTTCAACCCTTTTGCTCCCACATTCTTTGTCCCAACCCCACGCAGCTCCTCATAATATTAAATGCAAAAATATTATGGATCTAACATGACGACTAGTCATGAACCAGGATAACTCTGTATGGCTGCGTCCCCCGAGCAGGTGCATGCAGTTGCCACATGGAAAAAAGAAGCAGCACAGATTCATGTCGTTGCTTTTTGCCCTGGCACATGCCGCACAGGGGGTTAGCGAAGGGAAAAATGCCCTAGGTGGGGTAGGGGAGGCTGAGGCCAGCATCTGGGCTGGCCCCAGCAGCCTCTCCTGGTGTCTTCCTGGGGCTTCAGTGGCAGCGATCTGGACTCATGGAGCCTGGCCAGCAACCAGAGTAGGGCTCTGGCCAGCCAGGCTCCAGTTTTGGGTGGTGCATGCTGCCACCACATTTGCCACCCCGCTTTTTTCTGGTGTAGGTTTTTTTTGACACCAGGATTTCCCAGTGTGAAAAAAACCCTGCTGCACTGCAAATGAGCAGCACGGTGAATGCTTGCATGTGCTGCACGTGCAGTTTGTGGTGCTGCAGATGAGTCTGCAGTACTGCAAACCGTATGTGTGTGCTCGTCTGAACGTGTCCCTATATATCATTCCTTTATGACCTGTCAGTCAATATTGTAAATCTTCCTGTGGGATGGCTTATCATTGTTTCAGCCTTGATACATTCTGATCCTGATAGGAAACACTGAACAATATCACAATCAGAATAAAGCAAAAATGCGTGCACTTTATGTCTTGGACCATAAATTAATTAAGGCACAGATCAAACCATTTTCTGCAAACATTGATTCAACCCACTTCCTTGATTAGAAATGGCCCTTTTTTGGTTCTCTGCACAGTCGTGTAACTAGGGGTGGGCAAGAGAAGCACCAGCACCATTCACCAAGTTAGGAGGGGCACCAGCATCATCTCTTGTCCCACATAGTCCACCACCTGGCAGCATCCCATGCTGGTAACTCCAAAAGAGTCCCCAGTTGCTGCTGTTGGTTTAAGAACAACAACCTGGACAGGCACAGCACACACGGCAGCAGCAGCAGCAGCAGCTTGGCCAGGTTTGTTTAGGAAATCTTGGCATGGGTAAGATTGCTGTACC
>NW_017729025.1:63095422-63097681 GCF_001723915.1 Gavialis gangeticus
CTTCCACCCCCCACTCTTGGAACCCACGTGCTGTTCCCCTGTGCTCAGAACAGTGTGCCAGCCCCCCACCCCCCGCAGGGTTTGCTCTGGGCACCAACTCTGCTTGTTATGCTACTGTCTACAATACTGAATGTTTGCATGACTAATGCTGCAAATAGGCTTATGCGCTGAGTGAATATGCACTACATATCTAGATCCTGGAGTAAGCACACGATACAGGGTTTTATATCTAGCATCCATTCTTTTTGGCATACAACATCTGTGCAAGATCTTAAATGTCTAGTTTCTCTGGGTCCTTATTGCATCAAACAAATCCTTCAGCCTCAATGACCACAGAAGCCCAGGAACTGATTTGCATTTTCTTGGTTATCATGGGAGTGAGACATCAAATCATTATCCCATACTGGTATAGTTCATCAAAAGAAAAGAACCATGGAAGCAAATTCAAATGAGAAGTTAGCTGATAAATCTTCATTTGAGCTGATCACATTATATAATATAGAACTTTATTTCCCGAGTATAGCGAGAACAAAAATACAAGCTGCCAAATACAGGAATAACTTTAAAAAAACCCTTATAATTAACATTGTTTATCTATGGTTGAACATTCTGTTTCTGTTATCATTCAATTACTGACAACCATAGAAACCAGAATCTCTAATATTTCATTAAGTTCTTTATCTGTATGAAACATTATAACGTAACTCAATTTTTACATAGCAAGAAGAGAAAAAACCCCAGATATATCAGAAGAGTCTCACATTAATAAAACAGGTTAGCTTTGAAAATATCGCCTATTTGGTCCATCAGATGACACTATTTAGGGTATATAATACTGAAAGGGCAATCTGATAATCACGCTAGAAGCAATTTTAAACCATACTACTGCTGAAAAGTCAATTTAACTTTCCAGCTTTATAAGACTTTGTTATTGGTATTGTTAATTATTTCTCATTTAATGGGAAATTGGCAACAAGGTCCCCAACTGTCATTTTAAATCTGCAATAATATCATGTGAAGCTTTTCGTCCTTATTCCCAAGTCCTGGATTATCAGAGCTAAATGGCAGCTCCAGCATTACAAAAGCTCAGGGGCAGGTACTGTTACACAAATTGCCAATTCAATTAACAGTGTGTAAATGCTCCACTGGCAGGCTGAGGGAAGGACAGCCATTTTGGCAAGTGTCATTCCTAATTTATCAAACTGTCAAACCTTCCACTCAGGTGCCTGCGGTCACTGTCTGCCTCTTAATGCTAAGTTGTAAAGCTGCAGGAACCATTCTTGTAGCTTGACAAGGCACAATACTCAAAACTGATTTTAAAATCAAATGTACAGTTGTCTTAATTATTCTCAGTATAAATGATGTTTTAATTACAAAACCAGAGTGGGAATAGTCAATCAAGATCCAACATTACATGGGTATATAGTATGAGGATCAAAGATCGTTATCTAGCCAGTTTTTCAAAAGCAACTCTTCAATTTCATTTAATCCTATGTTGTTTGTGATCACATGCAGATAGAAGGTCCTTAATGATAACGAGCCCCCAAAAGCAGCCTCCCTATTCAATCTTCACTGTAACTCTGCCTTTGGATTTTACCAAAGACACATGCATCTCAGTGCCTTAGCAACAGGAGGGGGAACATACAAGATCATCAGCAACAACAAACTGTTTTTTTCTCCATTGATGTTCTCTCTCCTGTCCATCTATGGTGAGTAGTGTGTGGGCTTGGGTCTTCATGACTATCTTTATGGAAGTAAGAAATTAGGAATTTTGTGGAAAAGGAAAGTTGAATAATTTCACCTTGGGGCCTGAAAGTGTTGAGGGCCTTGGTCATCCCTAGCATTTTTGCTAGCAGATATGTCAGTAGCTAACAAGTTGTACTGCATATGCAGATCAGATCCTTTACATTTGTATAGGGTGCCTAGAGCATAACAGTGTAGCCATTTCAGGGGCTCACAGAGTGCTGTTGTAAATGTGTGCTGGGGGGCTGAACATTTGTGGAGCATGATTTGACCCTATAAAGTCTTTTGCTTAAATCTGACTGTTAGCAATGGATTTAAAAACAAAACAAAAATGCTTAAATTTGGTGTTGCATCGAAAACTCAGAATGAACAAAAATGTTCAGGAGAACAGGAATAAAAGAAATGCCATACACTATCAGAAAATGACCCATTTAATCCAGTAACCTCTGGCCAACATGTGCCATCACAGATGCTCCAAAGGAAAATGTAAGAAACCCTGGAATAGGCAGCTATGAC
>NW_017729025.1:63097692-63100556 GCF_001723915.1 Gavialis gangeticus
AAGGAAAATGTAAGAAACCCTGGAATAGGCAGCTATGACCCCTAGTTATAGTCCTATTTCTTTTTAATAACTAGTTGTTGGCTAAAATCCCCAAAGCCAAGTAAATTCCATATTTACAAGCTTCCAGAGCTATCTATGTAATAGATGAAAAACAAACAAACAACTTTTCTACATAGGTGCCTTGTCTCTAATTAAAACCTCATACGGCATGTCTGCACTGCCTCCATGGCAAGCCCAGAAGCCCTGCCAGAAGCACACCCCACCCACTCATTCCTGTTCAACATGTGCCAAAGCCCAGAAATGATAGACGGTGTGTCAGAAAATGTGCATCAGGAACATACTTGAGACAGAGCTGCTCTCAGACTGAGTGCTGGAGCAAGTGCACAGGGTAGACTGCTTGGCAGCATTCCCAAATTCACCAAAGAGGTCTCACAGACATGCCCTGTAACTCCTCCAGGAAATAACACTTGGTGATCTTGAGGTCTTTTTGCTAATGGGGCACTGCATGAAGTGATACACCCAGGTATCAAACCATTCAGCTCTACAAGCAATTTCCCAGGAAGTAGACTAGTTATTTTCCTAGTTCTCAAAAGATCAAAAGATTAGGATATGTGGGCTCAGAAGCATTCGAGTTAATATTTGTAATAGTTTTCACTTATACAGCGATTTTTTGTCTAGCATGTAACAGAAGACAGGGGGAAAAGCATACTTTGCTTAAGAAAGCATTCAACAACCAAAAACCCTTCAACAACATTAAGCACTGAGACTGAAGTCAAATTCTGAAGGCTTTAAACCTGGCCCCAGTTCAAGCCAGAACATCTTATAAACCTAAACCTCTAAGAATGAGGGTCTTATACAATACTACTGAAGTCAGTGAAAGTCACCTTAAAAGTATTTGCCTGTATTATCATGGTCGTATTAAGAAAGAGAGTTTGTGTCACTAACTGGTCCCAAAGGATATAGGTTATGGCAGAAAAAACACTTAGAAGCATTAAATAGATGATTTCCATAATGTAAGTAGTGAGTATTAAAAGTACATATTCAGACTAGATTTTTGAAGTTAGCTAGGTACCTAAAGATGGAAACAGGCATGTGGTAGGATTGGCCAAAATGCCTAGACTCTTATAAAAATCCCACTGGACACATATACACATCTTTAGATAGCTAAATACCTTCAAAATTCTGGCTCTTAATCCATAAAAGCTGGCTTTGTTGAAATTACTATTTGGTTACACTGCTTACTTTCTTACTGCTAAATCCTTTTCTATATACCTCGTTCTTACAATGTAACACAGAGCTCAGTCAGACAGCGTGCATATTTTGAACATGAGAATGAGAGAGAAAGGAAAGGCAGGAAAAAATTCAAATGCCCTAAATCAGCAAAATAAAACTGCTGTTCCTAAGGCTATACACTGGAAACATTATTACCTCTGTAGACTTTGAATAAGAGTTCAGAAAATTACATATGATGGTTGAGGGGGAAAAAAGATGCAGTACTGCACAAAAAGCAGCAAGTGTGACCTAAAAAAACACTTAAGTAAATAAAATATTATTAGATCACACAGATACTGAATTCTGGTCTGAAGGCTACAGTAACCACTCTGCTTTGTAAGACCAAGTGAAAAATGTCTCAGCACAGAAGGTTTAATACACGGAAGAGAAACAAGGTTTTGGAGCTCTTAAAAGCTCCAATACATCTTTCTGATCCTCAATGAAGTCAGAAGCAGTAGGGCCAAAATGAGTAACTTGAAGACTAAGTAACTCCAAGCAGTTAATTAAAGGTAAAACTAGGTGAAATGAAGGGATAATAAATAGTTCGGTATCAATGTGATTATTCTGACTAAATGTCATTTTCAGAACATCAATTTAGCTAGCACTGTGATTCAATAAACCAGTGTGCTAGGACATTAACTCACACTATGTAGGAACTTGAATATCAATTCATATTACAATCAAGGGATTCAAATGATAGACTGTTCCTGGATCTAAGTTTTTCCAGTCTAAAATACTTTCTGGTTGATGAGAATAAGTATTTTGACTTTGAGAGATAAAACTTATAGAAATATTAATTCATATGCATTCAGTCTGATCTCCATGCATTAGAAGACTGCACTATTGTATCATGACTATTCTTTATAGGGAGCAATCTACTGGACTCTAAAACACCTCAGTTGCTACAGAATGATATGAACTCCGATATGCATATAAATTCCTTTTAAGGATATAGAAACTGTTTGCACTGCAAGAATCCAAATATTACATACCACCACTTTGGAACCAGAGACCTAACACCAAGGGATCGCACACCTCACATTAACACCTAGTGCTTTATGTCTATACTGCTGCCACAGAAGTAGTGGAACTTATAATAGGATACAGACAGAAATAGCAACAGTGTACAGCTTGCTATAAACAAGTTTTAAAGCCTAGCCACAGGAATATTGTGATGAGCACAGACTAAAAAGAAGCAATTACAGTGTAAGTGTAGATAGGGAACCAGACTCTGGCTGCATACACAAATTCAGCTAATCTGGGAGAATTCTCCTAGGTTTGTTCTCCCGGTAGAAAAACCTACCCAGAGTTGTATGTACAGACATTCAAATGCTGAGTTCCTAAACAGCAGCAGCAGCTTGCTGTCATCTTGCTCACATATCTGGGGGACCACGCCCTCCAGGAGGAGCCTAGCATAGTCCTGCAGCCCTCTTTGGGAGTGTGGGCCCCCAGATCTGTGCGCAGGATGACAACATGCTGCCACTACCAGCTGGGGCCAGCGCCAGCACCCAGGTCTGCCTGGTGCAGCCCGTGCCGAGCATCAGGAAGAACCCAGTGCTGGTGCTGGCCCCAGCTGGCAGCAGCAGCATGCT
>NW_017729025.1:63100567-63104405 GCF_001723915.1 Gavialis gangeticus
GGTGCTGGCCCCAGCTGGCAGCAGCAGCATGCTGTCATCCTGCGCACAGAGCCAGGGGCCTGTGTCCCCCCAGGAAGAATCCAGTACAGCCCCATAGATCTCCCAAGGGCTGCAGGCCCCTGGATCTGTGTGTAGGATGACAGCACCAAGCTTCCCAGCACTCAGGACGGGCTGCGCCCAGCACCAATCTCAGCCAGCAGCGGCAGCCTGCTGTCATCCCGTGAGCAAATCTGGGGGTCCACGCCCCTGAGTCTGGCACAGCCCTATAGCCCTCCCAGGGGGCATGGAGGACCTCTGGATCTGCATGCGAGATGACAGCAGGCTGCCGCTGCTGGCTGGGGCCAGTGCCAGCACTGGGTTCTTCCTTGTGCTCAATGCAGGATGCACTGGGCAGACTCGGGTGCTGGCACTGGCCGCAGCCATCAGCATGCTGTCATCCCACACATAGTTCCAGGGGTCTGCACCCCCTGGGAAGAGTCTGGCAGTCCTGCAGCCCTCCTGGGGGGGCACAGGCCCCTAGATCTGCACGCAGGATAACAGCAGGCTGCCATTGCCGGCAAGTGATATGAGTTTTGCTTGTTAGCAGTTTGAGGTGCTGTTTCCCAGAAGCCCCTGCACCTATCTCCTTGAAACCTGGCAGGCTTCATGCCCTTAGAAGAGGTTACCATCTCTGCAATTTTCATTCAAATCAGGAAAGAAATGACGAAGTTACAGGCATGTTCATGATTCCCCATTATGGCCTATGGGCGAAACGTCGAAATGCATCAAAACAGCGAAACAGTTTCAACAAAATGAAATGGAACAGTGCTTTGAAACAAAACAATGAAATGAAACACTGTCCCTTTGAAACAGCAACATGGAAGTCTAAATGAAACGGTGCTGTTTTGCACAGCCCTACATATATTTTGGTGTTTGATTTTGTTTTTATTTTTTATCACTTCTGACCCACAGCCCCTTGGTGCTGCCAGTGCCCCTCACTCCTAACCCATAGTCCCCTATCCTCCCCCAGCCCTGATGGTACCCCTAATTTCTGACCCACTGCCCTCTGCTCTCAGCCCCCCAGTGTGTGAGGAAGGTGGCAGGTGCATGGAGAACACAGTGGGCATGTGGGGAAGGGGGGGTGTAGGTATATGCAATGCCATAGGGAACATCTTGAGGGGGTATGAGGGGGACTGTGCCTCTCCCCCCCAAATTTCTCCACCCATAGAAGGCACAGGGTTGCAGCCAGTGCGCTGCACTGCCATAGCTGCTAAGGTGAGGTGCCGTGGCAGTGGTGTGGAGTTGTGTCCCCCAGCCGAGGATGCCTCACCTTGGTGTCCATGGTAGCATGGTGCTCCTGGTGGTGGGAGCAGCAGCACTGAGCCTTCCTGCTCTGCTCTGCCCTCCTGAGCTGGGTCCTGCCCGTTGGGCCATGGAGGCGGCACTGGTCCAGTGCCAGTCTGGCCAGGCTGTAGCCCTGTGCCCTGCTGTGGGCACAGAAATCTGTGGGGGTGGGGATATGTACCTTCCCATGTCCCCACAGTGTATTGCCTATGCCCCCCATAGACTTACCTGCAAGAAGATGTGAAGCTGCTCTCCACCATGTTGCCTGGTTGTATTGCTGGCCATATGCACGTGGCACCCCCTGCCTGATCACCCTCTTCCCAACCCCAAGCAGCCCCCTGCAAGCTTGAACTCTGGCAGCCTGCAAGGGGAAACCCACGGTTTCCTGGTTTTTTCTCCTTTAAAGGAATTTTCTCCTTTAAATGGGAAAATCTGTATTTTTTCATGGGAAACATAAAACCCCGATCCCTGGTCATTATTCTCTCTAAACCAGGCATGAAGTTGGACAAGGCATGGTTCTTACACTTTTTAGAATAACAATGGATGTCACCCCTTGCACATCTTGAAGCTTAGGGAAGCATTGTGCCTTGCTGAAGTTCAGTGCCTGCAGACCTCTAGCCAGTAAGATTGAGAATGATGTGTGTGTGATCATTCTTTAAAAATGGGCCACACAGGAATTGCCATACTGGAGATAATGGATTTGATTCAGGGACCAACAGGTTCAGTGCCCTGCCACCAACAATGGCCAGTATTAGATACTTCTACAGATGGTGCACAAACTGTAGAATACAGACACACAGGGTAACTTCTGGCATACAATATATGTCTCATTCTGAACTCTTAACAGAGAAAATGACTTAGGCTTCAAAGAATGCGGTTCAACAGTCTCCCCATATAATCATTTTAGATATAAGAGCAACTCCTTATATTCTTGTTAAAAATATATGCAAATGTTCAGTTCTTTTTAAAAATCTTTTTAAGTTCTTGGCCTCAAAAAAAATCTTGTGCAAAAGTTCTTCAGTTTAATTACACACAATATATAAAAAATTTACTAAGGTTTGAATTTTCCAGGTTTTAGTATCTTTGAATGTCCCCTTATATTATGTTCTAAGGCAGACATTGCCCCCTTCTGCCATTCATTATTTGAAATACTTTTAGAATATCCCCATTTATTTGCCTGTTTTCTAAGGAAAATCTTCTCAGTGCTTCTCCATGGGCGAGTTTTTCTGTGCACTTGATTATTCTCCCAACCTTTCTCAGAGCCTCCTATCATTTAGCAATATGCTTCATTTTCCAGTGAAGCAGCTAGTATTGCTCAGAATATTGTGGTTACACCAGTGATTTATATAAAATCATAATATTTTCTGTATTAACTCCTGGAAAACCTAACATTGTGTTTCCTTTGTGAAACAGTTCTTGTTCTCCAAGAACATCCAGATCTCTTCCTGAGTTGGTTCAATTAATCACAAGTTGTATGAGCAATTCAATTTTTCTTCACTATAATGAGTATTACTTTACCCTTTTTACCCAAGAGTTTCACTTACTATCAATATTATCCACTCATTTAGCTTGCTTATTTAAAGGCCCCTACAGTCTTCTAAGTCCCAACTGAGCTATATGAGTATGCCTCCACTGTTACTGGATTATATTGGTACCCACGTTGCTCCGTCATAACAGAATTGGAACAGAATTGGAACACCCAAGCCAATTTGAGTAATATCCATGTCTTCACTGCTATTGTTACTTGAGCTGGCTAGATTAAAGCTAGCATTGGTATTCCAACCCAGCCCTGCAATTGTGCTGCTGCTTGGAAGACAGACATACTCGCACCCTTTCCAGATGATTAGATGCATTAAACAACAGAAGACCCAGTAGAAAAACCTTGAGTCACTCTACTATTAACCTCCTGCTGTGATTAAAGTTAATTATTCAATTCTGTCCTATATCACACCCACAGCTTCTCTTTAAAAACACACGTACAGCACTTGCTAACTTCCTATTCTCTAGAAAAAGGCCATGGTAAATATAGACCTCTCTTTACTCTTAAATGGACCCTTCTGCATGTAGTCCATGCCCTAGCCTCTTCAGGAATGCTGTCTTTCTGCACTTTGCCATCACCCCCATGTACTCCCTTTGATAATGCAAACATTTATTTTTGGTATATATGGGATAGCCTGTGTATTCCATCTGATAACAAACCTGATTATATTCTAGGAATAAATGTATAAAAATGTTTGGAGTTTAAGGGCAGAAAGAGTTAATAGTCACATCAAGTGATGATAAGAAAACAACTATCCAGCCACCAGCTATATCAGAGGTACACAAGGAAGGTCTTACTGAAACCACTGGAAGTTTTGCAACTGACTTCACTGGATTTTTCTCTGGGATAGTAACTCACTATTGTGAAAAAAGTTAGGGAGAAAAAGTAGAGAAGAGTATAAGAGAGCACTTAGTCATTTTCCCATACAGACACATCAGGGACAGTTTTAAGGAGAGATTTGAAGAAAGAAAAAGC
>NW_017729025.1:63109405-63110589 GCF_001723915.1 Gavialis gangeticus
AAAAAAAAAAAAAAAAAAAAAAAAAAAAAAAAAAAAAAAAAAAAAAAAAGGAAGACTGTTCCACTATAAAAAAGAACGACCTAGGAAAGAATGAAAGGGAGCAGAAAATATAAATGACTGAAAAGACCATGGGAAGCATTAAACGGTATCAGAGGCAAAATCCTAAGTCTTCCTTCCTATCTCCTTCTGCTGCCTTCCTCCACACATATTCAGTAGTCTGATCACAGAACCAAGTACTGAGGTCCCCGTTACCATAACACCAAAATCTGAATATGGGGAAAGTTTGTTCCTGAAAAAGCAGTGAATCTCTGGTTAGTGAATAGAAAAACTCAGGGAAAGCTAATAGAGATGAGCACATCCAACTTACCATCTGGAAGCTACATACACTTTCTGAAATAGAGTGCTAGTTATTAGGAGTGTCCAGAATTGTAAGGCCTTAGGATGGCTTTAATTATCCTCTGACAACTCCAAATTCTTGCACAGGTTATACTGTGTCAAGTCCTGACCGACTCTCCACCCCTTTGATCTTTCTTAGAGCTAAAATTTGGGTTTGGTGCTGCTTACATTTAACATTATTCAAAATCTGATAGATCTGGATGGGAAAAAAAGTTTTACCCTTCCCACAAAACGTGGTATCATTTCCCATATCTGCTCTCTAGGACAGGGGCGGGCAAGTATTTCAGGCAGAGGGCTGCTTACCGAGTTTTGGCAAGTTGTCAATGGCCGCATGGATAGCCTCACACTTTGGCAGATGCCCTGCCCCCCTGGTTGCCATCTTGTGATTGGAAGTCCCGCCCCCTAACCCCTGACTTTTGCCACCAGAAGTCCCTCCCCTTGCCCCCAGAAATGCTCCTTTCAGCAAGGGATTTTGCCATCTCAGAACCAGAAAAATACCAAATTATATTCTAAAAAGTGAGCATCTACAAAATTCATTAATTGATTTCAAAAAATATTTTTGTCCTGGTTTACATGTGTTTGTATAGTATGCATAGAGGTGACTGTATCTAATAGCTTAAAATTAAGTCTTACTTTTGTATATTGTGTGGGTGGGGGGTATGGGGGTGGGTACTGATTTGTGAGGGCTGTGGGTATGTGGGGTGTAGGGGAGGGTGTGGGTGTGCCTGTGGGGGGGGTTGGATAGGTATGAGGGGTGGGGTGAGGGAGCATGTGGAGGTGTGGGTGGA
>NW_017729025.1:63115589-63127486 GCF_001723915.1 Gavialis gangeticus
TTCAGTTAAGATTGAAATGACAGATGAGAAGTATGAGGTGGATATGTGGGGTGTGGGTGGGTATGAGGTTTGTGGGGGACTGTGTGTGAGGGGAGGTGGCAGGGATGTATGAGAGGGTGTAGGTGTGGGGGTCTGCATATGTATGGCAGGGTGTGCGTGCAGGACTCACCCTACGAACACACATACGCACACACACACACTGCCCCTCCCTATACTCATACACACAGGTACTGGTGTGGGCCCCGTGCTCTCTGGCCTGGTGATGCAGCCGGGAGCCACATGATGCTGGAGCAGTGCCAGGGCAGGAAGGCAGGGAAGTGGCTGGTGGTGGGGCAGGGCTGGGCTGCTCGGTCCTCCCAGATCCCCTGGGGTCCTACTGCCTGTCCTGACTCCCGTCATCTTTGATAGGCACCCAGGGAACAAATAAATATTAATTTAATTTAATAATTGGTCACCTCAATTCACCCCTCCCCAGGGATGGCCCTGCCTAGCACTGTGCTGAGTGGTTTTCACACTGCCAGGGAAGATTAAACCCTTACAATACCACAGACACAAACCTGTGGAAGTACAAAGAGCAAAACTGGCCAACTCCTTTTTGAGTTTCACAGTACATACAGGTTTTTGTGAGATGCACCAAGCCTAGTTCATTCCACTGACAGGCAAAGTGGAGAGAGCATGATTCAGTTCCTCCCTACCCACCTTCAGGGACATTTCTGCCCTAAGGGCCAGCACAGAAGCACAGCATAGGAAATGCACTTATCCTTGGCTCTTGAGTCTTCCTCCCATTTCACCAACCCATGTCTGCACAAAGGCTAGGAACAGCTATGTTTACAGCATGCTCAATCACTTGCAAAGGAAATGCTGGCTAATTCTCTGCCAGAATAAATAATGTATGTGGGATTATTAAAACATATGCACTCCCCATAACCTCTTTTTGCCTTTAACAGTAGGAAGAATTATTGACAGTGATGATGTTTTGCCTCTGGTTTCAATATGGCAAAGTAAAAGTATTTGCAGTAGGCAGTTCAAAGAACCGGTGCATGTACCATTTATCATTACTGATTGCTCGTCCTCCATGTTTTCTGCTCCCAGTCTCACTAACATTACCTCTGCTATCTTACACCATGATTGCACCTCAGGTGTGGCACAACAAAGGAGGGTATTAAGAAGTGCAGCAAAGCTTCAGCACTGGTCAGTGTTTGGCTGTTTCTTCGGGGCTGTAGTATTCTGCAGCTCCTTACAGTACAGCTGTCCAACTTCTGGACGGCTTGGGGCTACATGCCATGGGCCCCCTCCTCATCCCTCCTCCCCTCTACCCACGTGTATTGCATAGGCACCACGCTGCAGTATGGGCAACCCAGCTGTTCTCATCACATGTGCAGCACCCCCAACCCACTTCCATCTGTGCATATTTTGCATGGAGTCCACCTGTGGCGCACAGCCTGAGCAGCCTGGCTCTTTCCTTTGCAGGATGTGCAGTGCATGCAGCCCCACATCATCCCCTCCATGTGCACAGCATGGGCAGCCTGGCTCCGCCTGCTACACAGGAGTAGGGGCAAGAACCAGACGCTAGAGGAAGGAGGAGAAGCCCAAAGATTGTAACCAGCACTGCTGCAAGAACAACAGGCAGAGTGGTGTCCATGCCAGTGCCTGTGAGGCACACTAACCATCATGGGCTGCATGTGCTTATGGGCTGCCAGTTAGACAGCTCTGCCATACAGCAAGACTGAAGGAGCACTTGAGAACATGAGCATTGTAGAAATCACTTATGGTACAGTTAAAACATCCTAATAATCAATAGCAAAAGTATGTATGACAGGAGTTGTTGCTCGATCAACTGTCCCATCAAAAGTCCATCTTGTTGCACAGACATGAATTATGTGAAAATCACCATAATGCCAAGGCCCTAAAAACAATTTTCTTATTACAAAGTTAAGTAATGTATCTCCTACAGCAGGGATGGGAAATGTTTTCAGGGGGAGGGGGAGGAGGACAACAAATAACCCAGCTCAGGTCAGAGGCGGGTAGGCATTAGGAACTGGCTGCCGTCACCACTTCTGCCCACCACTTAGCTGTGCCAGGCACAACAAAAGCCCACCCTCTCTGCCAGAGCTCATGCTGACTGCACCATGCCATGGGCAGAGCTCCAGTCAGCAAACTGTGGCAGGGAGCAGGGAGTCCCCTGCTGCTTAATGATGCCAAAGGCACAGCTCTGCAAGCCATAAGTTCCTGACGCCTGGGCCTACAGTATTAGTTTCAGTCTATGCAGCTTGGGGTTAGTGATGTATTTCCAGCAGATGTTGTAAAGCTGATGTAAGAGATGCAAGTGAACCAAACTCAGTGTAAAAGTATGTCTGAATGATAAGTTTAGGGGATAGCCCTGAATAAGGAGCATGAAGTGCACTGCCCCTGAAGAAGCACTGGGGTGCATACTGCTCAAAAGCACTATTCCTCCAAGGATCTTCGTTTGGTGCTTTGGCAAAGTAAGCAAATTACTGAGTGAAGCAAATCTACACATAGTAGCCAGTCAGCTCTGCTGGCCAGCATGGGGGGGGGGAGGTTTCTTCACATCCTTCCCCCCTCACACCTTCTCCACCCAACCCATGTCCTCATGAACACTGTGAGGTACAATGAGGATAATTTTATTCACCTCCCACCAAGACTAATCATAGTCTATTCCTGGAAGAAAAATTATGGTGTAAACAAAAAACAAACAAACAAACCAAAAAAAAAAAAAAAAAAAAAAAAAAAAAAATCAGGAATGTGATCTCTGCTAGTCCATGTAAGATCTTTTACATAGCCATAAGGCTAAAGAATAAAGAAACATCTGAACCACCTGTTTTTTTAATTTAAACATGGCTGACAGCAGCTTATGTTGAGAAGAACAAAGAGATACTACAATTTAAATTTCATGGTAATAGTAACAGACTATTTTGTTTGTGAAAACTATTAGAAAGGACACTAAGAAGTACCCAATGTGGTAATTTTACTTTCATCCACGGTGCTGAGTTCAATGATTAAATTTAAGGATCCTGAACAGAATTATTGTTAGGAACACCTCATAACTTAATTAATTATGGGTGTCATCTTTGCCAGGAGTGGAAGCAGGTCTCAAGTATTCCAAGAGAATGTTCAGCTATTGACACAATACTGCACTCTTAGTTCTCATTTGTTTGATGACTGAGGCTTAATTCCTCCTGTCCTTATCACAAAACTTAAACTTGACCCAATTAATTTGTAGTCTAGAATGAAATGAGCAAGAAAAACTGAATAATCATTCTCAAGGAAAAGGCAATAATAGCACAGTAAGAGGCGTTTTATTGGCACCTGTGTTACTTTCTTTTTGGTAGTTCTTTGTATAACATGTATTGCTTTTTACTGAATTTCAGTCAACTCCATGGGAGACAACACCATCCGTCTTATTTCATCTTTTAACAAGGACTTGATGAGGTGACACAGGACTGATTCTTAAAAACACATTACCTGTTATGTGAGGCATTGTGTGACAGGGAGAACTATCTTAGTGACAGGCACCTGACAGCAGATTTGTTGATTTCATGGTCACTTCATTTAAAGTAACAACAGGGTGAAATATGCCATCTGATAATCTGTTTGAATGTTGACTGTGAAAAGCACTTAACATTTCTGCCAGCTACTACTACTACAGAATCTGTTCTCCAATATGTGCGGTTTTGCCAGTCTCTTTAATAATTATAACACGCACAATTCATTCTGGATTAAGAAAAAACAAAACTTTTGAAAAGTAACCTTTAAGGGCTGATAGAAATCTGTGAAAGCAAGCAGATTCAAAATGAAGACCAAATTCAGAGGAAGGCACACTTTATGGGCTGTTGTACATTAGATTATTTGCTGCTATACCTACATCAAATATGAGAGATGGATGGATTTGCAAACCTCCCTATCAGTTTCTTGCACTGAAGTATTTAATCTATAAACTTAAAGTAAAATATTTACATAGTTTTAGCACTTATTAGACTCGTCCTTTATTGCTACATAGTACAATAATAATGCTTATTTTAGTAAAGTGAGTGCATTGTATTACAGCTCAGAGGAAATTGCCATTCTATTGTATTATAACTTGGGAGGAAATCCTTTTATAAGAAGCAGATATTGTAGATGGACAACAGCCACCTATAACTAATAAAACAGGCCAGGACCTCCAAATATTAGTTCAACCACAGTTTCTAGAAGCAGAGTTCAAAAGTATACATTGGTATCTATATTTTGCTGATGACTGGGAAAAACCCTGTTTGTTTTAAAACTCTTTGGGGGGTCAATAAACATGGATGTTTTGATTAATCTGGCAATGTGCAATTTAGAGACAGTTTTAGAAAAGAAATGTGAGGAACATCTGAATTAGAACACCCTAATCTGTATAGGGCTAAGTAAGAGGGTTTTTTAAACAAATCAATACTGTAACCATATCTTAATTAAACACACACACACACGGGAATTGGCCTGTTGATTTATATTAACTTCCATGAAACGTGATAAAGATTACTTTGATTTTTTGCTATGCCCTAACCTTTTTAAAATGGTATTAAATACAAACCAGACACAGGCTGGTTAAAATTTACACTTCCTCTGAAAGATTTTTGACACATTCAGTGCTTGTGAAAGCTGAGGGGATGACGGCCCTAGTCAAATACAGTTGAGTGAGCAGACTGCAAGCATCCCACATTCCACCTCCAGTGCAGTTCAACCGTGACATGGAGGGACCAGCCTTCTCTCTCTTTTTTCTCTCTATTTCCCCCCACCCCCTTTTATTTACTGTCTTCCAAATATTTTATTAATTAAATTTTTTTGTTGTTTTGTTTCCAAGACAAGCATCACTGAAATTGTTCATCGCTCTTTAATATTTTGCTACCTGGTTTTGAAACCTGGCTGGTCTATTTACGGAGAACAGGGATTCTGACAAGTTGACAGACAATTCGAGTATACAGCAAGCGTCTTATTCCTAATCTGTGAAGGTGTTTTTCAGAGTCATTTTATGTAGATTTGTTTATTTTTAAATCTTCTTTGCCCAGGAAATAACCTGAGGGGTTCAGGTTCCCATCTTCAGGGATCACGTCAATGGTTGTAGAAGCATACATTTGAAAACTTCACCATGGATTATGAATATTGCTTGTATAATAAGAAAATCCTGTATATTCTCTTCTGGCACTGCAGACTCCAATATTTTCTGTTAAACTTCACTTACATTAAATAAAATAACCACAGGTTATTATTTCTAAAACAACACAGTCAATATGAAAATTATTAACTTTTTCTTTTTTTTTTTAAACTGAAAAGTGCTTTCAGGTGCTAAACCAGGCCCATGTATCCAATTGTTATGGTTTTGAAACCCATGTTCCCATTTTAACAACAGTTTTCTCTTTCTTCTAGCTGTACAAAAGACTTGCACTAATAAGAAGAAAACTAACCACAGGAGAACTCAGGAGACATTGCTTTCAAACATGCAAAGTAAAGAAATGAGGAGAGGAGAGGAACAAGGAGATACTCTTTTTCTAGTCTATTGCAGTGAGAGTATTCTTTGGAATTATGTTCGCATTATAAGGTAGACTATTTTCAGATGGAAATGAGATTTTGAATTTGTGTCCTCTTGAGTAGGCTTTTGCTTTAAGGCATGGAATACAATCCTGCATCTTAGATTTGGGGGTACAGCATTGTTGCTTTCAACTGCAACAATGACTCTGGACATGGAGCCAATATCACTTGCCCTGTGAGGTCACCATGATGTAGGGGGAACCTGTGGTGACAGTCAGAGTTGCTGCTCTTATTATACATTCCTGCACATCCAGTTGCTAGTACAGTAAGCACGGATGGGTATTTCCACCACTCCATAGATCCCTGGTTGCTCTCTCACCCATGTAAGTAGGGACCTACTTAAACTGTAGTGAGACAGAGGTTTTTCGTGGCCTGCTTCTGGTGTGCAGAGCCAACTTCACAGGCAATTCATGGCAGCCCCACCCCTCAGTGCTGATTGGCACAGAGGTCCCCCTGGGTGCCAATTGGTGGAGAGGCCCCAGGGGGGAGGGACAATGAGAGGGTGGCTGTCACCTTGATTGCTGGCTGCCCTGCCCCTTGGTGCTGATTGGTAGAGAGGCACTAGCAGCAGGAGGGGGGACAAGTGGGCAGATGCCATCTTGTCTGTTGCCCCACCAGGCGGTGCCTTCCCCTCCTGGCAATGCGAACCCCTGGCTTCCACCGGGGCATAGGGCATTTTATTTTTATTAAGTTCTCTTTTTGTTGTTGATTTTGCGGTTTCCACAAAATCCATGAAACCACAAATTAAGTAGGTCCCTACATACAAGTAGTTTGGGGAGTCCCAGCAACAACTTCCCCAACATGCACGTGTACTCCACCCCTGAACTGCTCTGTGTTCCTCAGAAGCAGCTAAAGATTGGGGCTTTTTACTGTGTCATTAAAGCCATGTGACTGACAAAGAGGAATTAGTACAGCTTGAACTCTATGGGAAAAATACAAACAATGTTTACAACCTTGCTACGTGTGAAGTTGTTAAAGCTAAACACCCTATAGGCTTGACAGTAGTGACCAGTGAAACTGGGTGTCTTACAAGCTATTACTAACTCTCTCTACAATATTCCAAAGTTAAACTCCAGCTATAGGGTTTGTTCTACCAGGAGGGACAATATTTGCTTGAATACTACCAAATTGTAGAATTCATCACTTTCATCCTTCTGCCATCTGTAGGATTTTGAAAATGAAATGAAAACAGAAAAGAAATTTTAACATGAGGGGAACACCTGATGTATGAAGTTATTCAAACACCAGGAATGCGCGGTATTACACATTCTCACTGTCACAGCCTTTGTTGAAAAGGATTTCCCTGACCTTTTCTGTAACCAGCAAACAAATAAGCCCTATCGCTCAGCAGGAGAGAGCCACTGCTCCATTAGATCATTAAGCAGTTCTATTCAGACTATCCCAGTCTCCTGTCCTTGGCCCTGAAGAAAGAGCTGGCACCAGTCCAATCAGTCAGATAGGAGGAAGGCAAATGTGCTTTCGTACACTACAGCTTGAAATGTCACAGCAGGATGAAAGTCGTGGAACAGACAGCAGCGAGGAAAAGATGTGGTGCTACATGAGGGGTAGTGTTCCAACAAGGAAAGGCTGGTGTTTCAGTCTGCCAAACAACGTAATGACTCATCCAGGCAGAAAAATATTACCACCATGGGAATATTTGGAACGTCTCAGTCTGAGAGTAATTAGGGACTAAACTACACCGGCATGCTTCAGTGATGAAATGAGAAAATAAGCAATACCTCTGTCAAATTCTGATTGGCGAGTATTAAATGAATATGAGCTTCTATCATCTCTGACCACAAACTAGTAACTTGCGGCAGATTGTCAGAATGGTGCAATATTTCCACTTTCTCATAAAATACAACAGCACACACACGCACAAAAAAAACTGGTGAAGTGAAAAATGTTACAGTTGGCAGTAAGAGTTTTAAGGAAAATCATTACCATGATTATATAATTTAATCCTTGTAACAGGCGTTTGCACATAGCATTTTCCACCTCTAATTACACTGTCTGCAAAGAAATAAAAAAGCATAGTGAGAGGAGGGGCAAAAGTGGCAAATGCAGACAGTTTCATTTTATTAATAACTACTGTATACAAAACACTAAATGAAGAGCACAAATGTTTAATGGATATAGGTAATGGAATTATTGTGCTACTTATCGGTGGTATAAATGTAAATACTTTGGCAAAGAGGACAAATGTTAATTTTTATTCTTTTGTATTTCCAAATTGTGCACAATTTGTATTCATTAAGCAATGCAAAAGGCCTTTTTTCTTTATAATTGTAAAGTGACATTATAATTAAATTGTATAACCTCAGCTGCATCTGCAATTTAAAGGATCACTTACAAGCTGGCTGGACAAAGTGCACCACATTAAACCACAAAACTGAGTTACACATCAATAACTCTTCATTCCAATAGCTGGGTCAGAACCTTAGTAACATGAAAAAAAAAAAAGCTTTATTCAGAGTAAAAAGGTTTAGAAGGTCACAAGTAAAAAACAGCTTACAAAATCAAAATTCCTGGGGTTCTTTAAAACTGTACATTCTGAAACCTGAGCAAGCACTTGTCTGGCTTTCTTCTGCAGGACACACACTTGTAGACCTACTGTACTACATGCAATTCCCCAAATTAAAGTGAAGCGCAAATACAAATTACCTCTCTGCACAATATGAACAACCACCATTAGGCCATGTTAATAAACTCTAATAGACATATAGGCTAATACAATATTCAGCTATTGACACAAACATAAATATAAATTTCAAAGAAAATAACCTACTTTAGTAAAACTACCTGTGCAATAAAAATTAATGAACTCCAAATGATTCTGCACATCTCTACCAAATTGCATTTTCAGGCTCACATCTTTAGGACATGCTGGGTGGTTTGATGCATTCCCACAATTCATCTTCCTGCTAAGCCAATTTTAATTTAAATGCAATTAAAGGCTCAAAATGAACATTATGTATTAGATAAAGCCCTGAATCTGCAGACTATCATAAATATGATTTTTGGAAAAATTAATTACAAGCCATTAGGGTACAAGTCATCATACTGCAAATGTTGAGTTAAGCTGCAGAATCAGTTTGTTCATTCTATTAAACGTTAAATACTGACTTTAAGCTTTGGTTTGATTTTATAGCAGGTCAGTGTAAAAAGAAAAAAATGTTTCTCAAATAAACTTCTGAGATGCTGGACATTTATCAGGTCACACGAATTGAAAGCGAGTAGCCTTTGAAAATATTTTAAACAGTGAGTTCTTGATCATTTGGGGCCACATAATAAAAAAGTAAAAGTAATAAGAATGTACTGTATAACATCCCTGTGTTTCTTCTAGAAAAGTAGAACATAGATTTGTATACAAGATTTAATTAGTATTAAATAGTTTCAATGAAAATCAGTATGACAATTAATATATGGGATGTGCTGTGTCTAAAGCAATGATTTTCAACCAAGGTGTTGTGGCATCCTGGGGTGCTGTGAGCTCCTTGGAAGGGGGGCTGGATGCCCAGCCTCTGTAGAAGGATGTAAGTGCTGACTTCTTCACACACCAGGCACTGCACCTAACCCAGTGTCCAGACAGCACTCCCTGCGACCTCTCCCACCAGCTCCAGGAACCAGGGAAGCACAGGGGAAGTAGTGAAGATGAAAAGCGCAGCCCCCCGGCAGACATGGGACAACTGCCCCCATGCTCCAAGTCTGCAATGGGTGGGTGGATGAAGGCTGAACCTTTCAGCCCAGCTCATTCCCCCATTCCACCCATGCTTCTTGGAGCTGGTAGGAGGAAGTACAGGTGGCCCTCAGCCTCCATAATCAAGTCCTTGGAGGAGCAGGTGCAGCAGCAACAGGGGCTACCGGCATTCCTCAGGTACAGACTGGGGTCAAAGAAGGTGCAAAAAGCAGAGAGAGTAGGGCAAGGCAGGGTTCTGCCCTCACTACCTTCACCTGGCTCCAATCTCTGCAACTCCAGCAGCCACGGTCACCAGCTTCTGCCTCCTGGAGGGACAGCTGCCTCCTTCAGGGAGGTCTAATGACCAACGCACAAGCTCCCCAATCTGCCCTGCCAAGCACCCTCTGCCAGTGCAGAGCACTGCATAACACCCCTTGCCATGCTCTCAGGTGTGCCCTGCCATCCCATGAGTCCCGTTTAAGGGTGCTGGAGGGTGCACAAAGGTAAATATTGTAAGAAATAAATTTGTCTTTAAATGGGGTGTCACTAAATTCCAAAGTTATGGAGGGGTGACGAGTCTAAAAAAGCTGAAAACCACAAGTCGAGAGGACGGGAAAAACAGACTTGCAAACCACACGAACGATGTTTACATAAAATACACCATGAGCCAAGAAAGGAGAGCTTACTGAAACTTAACTAAGAGCTGAAACATGCACTGCTGTCACTTGCTGTGTGCTGCAGCTTGCAAATTCAGCATACCCCAGGAAAATGTTTTTTCTTCCCCCAAGCAATATCCCATTACTGGTACAACTTTAATGTTTGAGATGCCTGCTAGCATGTGTCCAACTAATCTTGACCACTGCTCCCAAATGAGCTTGTAACCTAGAGCAGGTCTTTGGTATTTGCCACAATGCAGATTTATTTACACTAGTTTGTTCTATACATCTATAGATAAATGTTACAATTTTAAAACTATATGGAAGTGCAAGTATGGGATGCATTTCTATAAGTCTGTATCTTAAAGACTGCACATTATGCTAGACAGAGACCAAGGTAGGAACATAGCTCTGAAAGATGCAGAGGAGGTTTATCAGATCTACCAACTTCTTCACTGTGTCTCTGCTGTATTCAAGAATACCACCATGTAGCTACTACATTCTCCCTACAATATAATCCATGCAGAATCAAAAGAAAAGTATACTTGACTTTCCCCCTTCTAAACTGACAAATTTTATACACAATATGTTGGAACTCTGCATTTTTCATTAACTTCTGCTCTATCATTAAACAGAAAAGCAACGACACGGTTGGTGAAATCCAGCCATTAATCTCCTAATAATTACTTATAAATGTTCACGTTACCCTGAAGAACTGAATGCATCATGTGTAGTAGAGGCGTCAAGGTAACTTTAAAAAAATAAATCTTTATTAAATCACAGCTTTCGTTTATTACATTACTTGGTTTAGGCATGAACGGTAAAGATGTAGTCCTTTATTCACAGACTCATCTACTGCACACAGGATAAGACTCAATTTTATCTATTTTACTATCAAACATTTCAATATCTACCTCCTTATCTAAGCCCTCCTCTAGCTCTTAACTCCTCAAGCCCTTCAGGGGACTGTGCTTGTTTGCTTCAGTCCATTTATTGTCTTATGCTTGTCTATCTCCAGCCCAAGATGCTAATGTACTGACTTCTGGATATTAGCAGATTACCCCTGTGCAATGGGAGTTTAATGAAATATACAATAGTCAAGCTGGATGCCTGGTATCTTGGCAGTTCAACTTTGCACAGAGGATGTTATATTAAGTTCTCTAAGCTCATGAAATATGATAAATTGTTACAATCTAGGGATACTATTATAACATACTATATGCTTCTAAACCCTTATATAGCATGACACTACAAATTAAAGAGAATAGTAATTCTACTGTAAAATAAATGTATGTGCCTTGACATTAACTATTTCATCATTTCAAAAATTTGAGCAATGATTAAATTGCCTGAATCCAAAAAGAATAATAATTTTCATAACAAAATATGGTATTTAATTTTCACTGGCTTACAGTTGCCTAGGATTGCTGTGAAGCTAATCATTTAAAGAAATGCACCAGAGCCCTTGTGGGGGTGCGGGAAGAGGCAGCAACATATAAGAATAGAGCAAGAGACTTCAGGTTGGTGTTAGCCTAAAGCTAAAATGTGCACAGGAGAGAGAGGGAGGTCTGTTCCAAGCAGCCGTTGTGTGGTGGGCATTGCTCTACCGGGCAAGAAAATAAACAACATGCATTATTTATTGAGCTAAAATTAAACTGTCCCCTGAATGTAGTTCCCTGCAGCTGTCCTGTAATTGAGAAACCTCTAAAGATGAAACTTTTGACTGGGTACCTTACAGTTTTAAGCATTTTAAAGGGCATAATCATGTACCTCTCACAAGTGTCTCAATTCACTTCTTTTACCTCACCTGAGTTTGGAAAACTTGTAAAAAGAATTCTAGACAGTGACCATAACACAATGAAATCAATGGTGAGCTATGGATCAGGACTTTAGTGATAAACTTGGGTAACTGTCTTCAGTCCTTTATCTTTTAAATGGTTTATACGCACTCAGGAATATATGACCCTGCCCTATCTATTTTAATCTTTTGTTGT
>NW_017729025.1:63132486-63140060 GCF_001723915.1 Gavialis gangeticus
TTTTCCTGGAAGCAAACAGAATTGTAGACAGTGACCATAACACAATGAAATCAATGGTGAGCTATGGATCAGGACTTTAGTGATAAACTTGGGTAACTGTCTTCAGTCCTTTATCTTTTAAATGGTTTATACGCACTCAGGAATATATGACCCTGCCCTATCTATTTTAATCTTTTGTTGTTACAGTATATTTTGAATTACTGAAGACTAGTTAGAAGTACAAATAAGCACTGTATCAGCAGTCTGTTTTTAAACAAATCTCCCATCCACATACCTGGGAAAATTAAGATCTGGATTACAATTTTGAGTCTAATGTTAATTTAAAGTATTTTGTAAGTGCCACAAGAGTTCTGCTATAAAGATTCTTGACAGGTTGATCAGAAAAACTCCAAGCTTTTTTTCTAGTTTTGAACATCATACATTTGGCTATTAGATTTACTTATTTTGTCAACAGTCTTGTTAACATCACTCTACTGCTACCATGGCACACCCCTTATGACGACGGCCACTTGGAGCACAAAGTTTCCCAAAGTCACTAGAGTGTAACGACTTGGGAAGTATGGTATCTACCACAGCTGATAAAATGCTGTAAAGGAAGTACAAGGTGAAAAAATAGATTGCTTCATTTGCCACCATCACAGCCAACAAGCTGCCTTTGAGCCTTGAGGACACATTTGAAAGAAAATCCTGTATCTAATTCAATGAAAAATGTAAAGATACAATGAGCTGTGGTCCAGATTTTCAAATTCAATCCCCTTTCTCTCTCTCTGGTTCCCAAGTTTACTATTGTTTGTTTATTAGATTTCTGATTTCCAAATAACTGTGCTACTAAACAGGTGGAAAAAGTCAAACTCTGCCAAGCTTGGCTGCCCATGAAGCTATTGAAACCATGAGGTTCCTGTTCAGAACAAGGTCTCTATGACAGCATGAGCTCATTCTGAACAGCTATGTGTTTAGTGATATGAATGTTAATGAATGCTTTGTTCGTTATCACATAGTGTTAGTCAATGTTTTATATAACTGTTAATAAAGGCATTATTAAAAACAGTATGCATTTACATTTCAAACTTCAAATATATTTCCATAAACACTTCACTTCAGCCATTGATTCCTTCCAAATCTCATAAAACAAACCACACAAAAAACCAAAAAACCCCAACAACAACGAAGTTCCAGGTTTGATTCCCTGCTCATTTTATGGCTCAATCCATTCCTTAGCGTCATTCAGTAGGTTTCCATCTACTTTTCAGTTCCCACCTCCTTTCTCCATGAAAAGCCAAAATCCTACCCTTGTAACTGTGAGGTTTTTGTCAAGTCCCAATTCCCTATCATGTGGTCTGCTAACACTGCCATATTTCCACACCTTTCAGCTTCTCTCAATCATGAATTACAAATCAAAACTCAATCTCCTCACCTTCACTCCACTCAGTCCTACATCTATGCCCCTTTAGCTTCCAACTCCCACTCTTTAGCTGCTCTATCCCTTCCATTTCCCTTTCTTAGCTGAAAATCCAGAAACTCTGGATTTACCCCTTTTTCTCCACTTTGCAAATCCTTCCTCCCCATCCAGTGTTTACCTCTATAGTCTACGACAGTGGCTGTAAATCTTTTCAGAGTCATGGCACCTCTACTCCACCTTTTTGTCTCTGTTTGCTTTGGGGCTTCACAACCAGGTATCGATGCCTCCAGATTAAACTACCTTGCACTTACTGTGCAACCAGCACAGGAAGGGCTGTGGCACATGCACACTCTCGTGCTGTATTAGGGCTTACTGATCAGCCTAAACCAGGTAGGAATTGTCTTAGGCTGTGTAGCTCTTTCTGGTGAGCTCCCTTCCCCCATGCTCCTCCTGGAAACAGAAGCACATGGGTGGAACTGTTCTGCCTGCCATTGTTTCCAGGAGGAGCATGAAAGGAACCAGACCAGAATGGGGGGATCCTGCCTGTTTTTGGCTGATCAGAGCCCTAAAGCAGAAGTGTACAAGGGACAGTTTTACCTAGTTGCTGCCACAGCACCCCTGATAGGTTTGGTGGCACCCCAGTTGAGGACTGCTGCTGCAATAACTACAACATTCACTCTTCCCTAGTCTATACCTACCTACCATGTCTCAAGGTCTTGATGGCAAAGATCCTTACTAGCTAAAGGAACAGAAGGTGCTAACATTCAGCTTGTGCCCTAAGCCACAAAGGCAAACCTTTTGGAACCAGTCACATGATAACAACTTTCCAAAAAAGGGAAGAGAGAAGAAGTTTGGAAGACTGGCCAAAAACATGCCATTATCATCCCAAATGGTGCTGGGGAGAGTGGAGTTGGCCAAGCAGTCTCATATAGTTCAAGTTTTTCAAACCCATTGGTGTTCTCAGCAGGCAAACCACTCTGAGGCAGGGATGAGCCTGGGGAACTAAGCTGCTTATATCACCTGTGCATATACAAGTATGAATTGATTTTTTACTGCTATGTTTAGATTTTAAACAGTATTAATGTCCACGTATTCCCCCACACCCAATGCCACACACACTTTTAAGTATAACACTCCACCAACTAAACCTTTAAAAACAAAACCTATAAAAACATTTGTTCATAGACTCAGAGTTTAGAGCTAGAAGGACTATAGATCTGACCTCTTGTGTATTGCAAACCGTGAAATTTACCCAGTTATCCCTACATCAAATTCCAATGTCTTATGTTTTAAAAAAATATGGTCATACTTTTTCAGTAGAAAAGGCACAACTTATGTTTTTGTAACACCAGCAATTTTGAGTCTAAAATGGTTGGCAGTATCTTTTTATATTTTATTTATGTACTGTTCCAGAGAGAGTGAGAGTCTCTTAAAAAACTCTCTGTAAACTTGCAGTACAACTCTGTGTGTGTACAGCAATACTCTCTGAGCACATGCATACACTCCACTTTTCCATCTTACCAGGAAGATTTTCTCCAAAGCTGTCTAAGTTCTAATGCAATTCTGTAGCTCTGAGATTTAACATGGCACTGAAGACACATTACCTACTCCAAACAATAACAGGAACTTATTTCTGTTTCAGCAAAAAATTTATCTCCAGTATGATGTAATTTTAAACTTTGCCAAAGATTCCAGCAAGCCCACTTTTTTAAGAACGCATACTCCAGTGGATGAGCTGTCATAAGTTAAAGAATGGCTAAAGTTCTGTTAGATCTCAAGGACTGACAATAATTATAGACAGTTTTTACAGCACAAGTTATAGTATATCATTGCAAGTTATATTGTATATTATAGTAACAATCCCATAATTGCACTCTTTACTAATAAATGCTAAAAAGATACCCAATATTGTTTTCCACATTTAACTGTCCTGGGGGTGCTCAGCTTTCTAGACATTCCCCACAGGTTTTTGTATTTCTTTCCTATATGATTTATCATGTGGTTCCTGAATTTTGCTTTTTTGAGGGCCTTTCAGCTTGTAATTATGCCAAGAAATTAATACAAGTTTGTGAAAAAAGCACAGGTTACATTCAAGGTGTTACAGGCAAAGACTGTTTAAACAGCACAACCTCTGAACATAAAAATAACAAGCAATAAAAAGGTACTATTAACCATTCTTTAGCTGTGCCTTGGGGTCAGGAAAAGTGCTAACTGCTTAGCTCATGCATCTGCCTAAACACATTTAGAAACAAGACCTTTCTGAACACCTACTGAGTATGCCCTGCAGCCATTCAGCTGCATCAGGGTATTGTGCGCTGCCTGATAGGAATAGTTTCCTTTCAACACTGTGGCCATTGGCCTTGTATCCTTCCCACACACAGACACATATGCAGACATGATTTCCTACCCATTCAGTATGCTCACCTACTGCAGGTTTCTCAATGGCACATAAGTTAACAAATGGCAAAAATAAAGCAACCTCCCAGAGCTGAGAGCCTCTTTGTGTTAGGATTCCAGATGGCTTTACTTATGGCAAACAGATAAAAAAATAAGACAGTTTTTATTGAACCAATACTTAGGTTATGCCTGACCTTGTGAGCCAGAAAGGCCCCTTCGATATTTAAACCAGTAATCTCTCTATATTATAAATGTGCTTATTGTAGGTTAATGACTGATCCCATAAAAAGCCTGGCATTATTCAGCTTGACCATTTTCTCTCAAGTAACAGTGCAATTCCACAACTTTCTAGGAGTGTTAAGACAGAAGAGTTTTCACTTTCAGAAGACTAATTCATTAGCACAGAAATGCCATTATATTTCCCTAACATTGTACATATACTCAGATAAGTGCCCAGGGCACAGTTGCACCTACTTTCCCAGTAAGACCAACCTCTTCCAACGGAGATTATTATTTAATAGTCGTGTTACCAATGGTGTCTATTTTTATGTCAAAAGGAGTCTTATACATCAGTAATTTAATTAAAAGTAATGTTATGTTCATATTCATATGTATTCTAGGAAATTAAAAGTACTTATGTATAAATATGGTATTGCGGCCTTCCTTGTCCTTGAGCTAAGTTACACCAGGATACATTCCTTTCCTGCTAAACTGCTGTAAATTGGAGAAGACCTGATTTCAGTGTGATACTGAAGAGCCAGCTCTATTAATATTCAAAACAGGGGGTTGTATTAGTAATAAGTACAAACAAAACTATTTATTTACAAAGTTGGGAAACTGTGGCTAAAGCAAAGATTGGCTTCGATAAAACCATTTAAACCAGTTTAGGAAAAGCCCAGAAACTTCTCCTAATCCAGTTATTAAAAGGAGATAGAATATAAAATGATCCCTTTGGGTATTCATCCAGGGGTAGATGCCTACCTAACACAGGGAAACTGATGTAGCTTTGCTTTCCCAGGAGGTAATGTGCCTCTGTCTTTCACTAATAAACCAACTGATAGAGCTCAGCTACCTAGAGTTCTGAGTGTTTTTAATATTGAACTCTGAATGTATATAGTATATGTTGATCAAAATGAATAGTGGCAATACTACAAGGGAGTAGAAAATGCAGTGCATCTTTGCAATATTGGTAACATTTATGGAGAGTGGTAGGCCAGGAAGTAAAGCAATGAAAAATGAAGTTTGAAAGTACACTAAATCGCATTACCTGTAATGCTGTGTATTAAAAATATTTGCTCTCAGCATTGGAACTTAAGTGATTGAATAGTTTTTCCCCACAGGCCAGTTCTTTCCTATTGCATATACCAACTACTAATATAGGGAAACCACTTGAAACACTACTAAAATCTTCATGATGAAAATGTTCATGAAACACATACATTAAGAGGACACTCTGCGTTATGGGCAGAAACTTCACATGCAAACTGAAAAACTGTGAAACCATATTCAATGCTGTCACATAGGTGGGTATACTAGCATAGTACCTGTGTGCATAGTATCCACCTGATTCTGACCTGCTGAGCCACGAGAATTAGGAGTTATTCCAGTTAGGTCAGTAGTGTTACACAGCTATAACATTAGTGTAAATTAGAATTAATACAAGTGGTACCTGTACCAAAACTCACAAAAGGAAGCAGTATTGATACATTTCACTTCCACTATTTGTAGGGAAAATGTTAATAAACCAACCAAGTTATCCTAAAGTATCAATTTACTGCATTTTGAGGTAAGCAAGGAAATTGAGACCAAAGGATAACTGCTACTACTTTTTAAATCTGTTCTTGTGTCTAGATGGCTAAAAGTTTTCAGAATAAAGGACTACTTCCAGGATGGGCAGGAGTCCTTCATATTCTCTCTTGAAGAAATCCTAGAGGATTATGAGAAAGCAACTGCTCATTCATCTTCATGGCCTCACTTGTGGAGTCTCATAAGGCTCTATTCCTTTTCCCATTCTAAATAATGTATGTGTATGAAACAGCACTAAAAGACCATGGCACTTGCCTGTAATGCTAAAAGCAATATGGACAGCACCCAGTCTCCACCCAGAGAAGAACACCAACTTATGCTCCTCACCCAGCACTCACTTACGCTCTGCACCTGATAAAAAGTCCACTATGTCTGCTGCTTAGTGCCTGAACAAAATCTATCTTTCAGTGGACAAAAACACAATAAAGTGAAATGCACGATGATATAAAAAAGCATGAGGGAAATTAGACTTGTATATATAGGGAGAGATGTTGCAAAGCTAGGCAAAAAACACTGCGCTAGACCAGCATTTCTCAACCCATGGCTTGCAACCCAAAAGTGGATCGCAAGAATATATGAAAAAAAGTCACAAACTTTAAAAATGGGTCAACAAACTTTAAAAATGGATTCTCCTTTAAAGGAAAAGAACATGGGAAACCATGGGTTTTGCCTTGCAGGCTGGCAAAATTCCAGTCTACAAGGGGCTGTTTGGGTCCCCCATACCCTACAAACCCACCCCCTGCCCCTCGTACTGCAGGGCTGGGGCCTGGGGGCAGTGGTTTGGGAGTGTGGGGCAGTGGTAGGACCAAGCTGCTGTTTTCTACCTAAACTATTTACTGGATCGGGACTGGCCGATGTTTAGAAATGGGTCCGGGTACAAAAAAGGTTGAGAACCACTGCACTAGACTGAACAGGGGGCAAGAGAAGTCTGTATTCCTACTAGGAAAAAGCACTACTCTTGGTTGAATGTAGGTGCAAGAGGCATTTGTTGTCTTATAACAAAAAGTTTTATGGCCATATACTAGTCCTGAACTCTTCTCTGAAATTTGATTCTTAAGAAACAAATTATCAAAACCTCTTCTTTCCTCCTTAACTGGCCAGACTAGGCCCTGCTCAATGGGATGTTAAGATGGCCAAAGACTATATACCTCATCATGGTATCCAGGTTTTACTACTACAACAGAATGTACTTCAAGAAAATGCATCCAAATTTCCTACTTACCATGCTCTTAGTTCCCCAGGGGACCCCTTTATTTCTTCTTTTGCCAATTGACAGCAGTCCTCAGACTGTCCTCGGCTCCTCCTAACCTTTGAAGAGATTTATCTTTTTCTTGTCTTTAAGAACCAAGAAAAAATATATTCTATGAGAACCAAGCAAATGTAAAAACTGGCTCCCACCAGGAATTAGAACAGTTCTCAGCTCGCCTTACAATGTGGATGTTGCCTGTGATTTAAATACAGCTTAGAATCTAAGCGATCAGTTTCACCCTTGACCTGCTAGAAGCACTTTTCCCTTTCTGTTTAATTTACACATATTGAATGAAGTTCTGAGTCTGCCCTTCATCCAGGAAATGGTCATGCAAGTAGCCCGTTGGGCTGTGTCCAGACATGCATGGACGTTTGGTTCTTCAGGGACAACTAGCAGCAGTGCCGCCAGTAGTTGTCCCCAGGGAATGTCTGTGCCATGCACGCTCTGGTGCATGGCAAGTTCCCTCAGGTGAGGTACGGGAGTCTGGGGCCAGCACTGGGTGGCAGTAGTGGTGATCCTGCTGTGTGGCAGCCAAGTGCAGCTCCAGCTGGCCAGGTTCCGGCTTTGGGCGGCGCACGCTGCCACCATGTGCACCAATCTGCTCTTTTTTTTTGTGGATTTTTTTGACCCCTGGATACCCATGTAGCAAAACCCCCAGTTTCTTTTTTTTTTTTTTAATTGCAGTCACTCCCCTTCCCCAACCATTTCTGACTTTTTCTCTCC
>NW_017729025.1:63141953-63160516 GCF_001723915.1 Gavialis gangeticus
TGGTAACTGATTCTGTCTAAATTTGGTGTGTGTACTGTGCGTGAACCTAAATTATTTTGAACGTGCATATATCTGAGTTGCTAGTGTGAGAGAGTCTGTGTGTGTGTGTGCGCGTGTGTGTGTGTGTATACACACACACACACACACACGGCATTATGTGCATGATATCTGAATTAGTGATCTGTGTCTAACGTTTGGGGTGTATAGTGTATGTGCCTGAGCTGGTAGTGTGAGTAAGTATGCCTAATAGGGGTGTATGAATCTAGTGAGTATGTGCTTAATTGATTTTTATGTGCACATGTGCAGTTGTACACCACGCCCTCCTGTCTAACAGCGCAATATTGAGATCTTGAGCATTGGCCTGACCCCACAGGACAACACCCATATACCACACGGCCACACTCATCTGGATGTGGCCTCTGGTTACAAAAACAGAGTGCTCATGTTTGTAAGGACAACTTGCACAAAACTTGCCAGGAACCAATTCTTATGGGTTTTTTGTGTATTTTTTCATTTTGCCTGTTTTTAGTTTGCCTCACTTGCCAGCAACTCATTGTATTTTCTAATAGCACTGCAGATCACAGAAAAAGCAAGACACAAGGGTGTTATTTACTTTGTTCTGATCCCCATTCTACAAGACATTTTGACAAAATACTATGCACTATTGCTACGGTGTTAAAATATACACTTAAATTGATAAGTCAAGTAGTGATTCCATAATCACCACCATTCTTCCTTTGGACCTTCTATGGTGTTTTTTTTAATCCTTACTACAGAAAATAAAGTGAAATGATTCTCATGACACAAACATTACATATTGTAACATATTCTGTTCAAATTACCTCCAAAATTCTAAATTCAAGGCATTCTAAATTACCTTCCTAGTGTAAAGTATCAGCTGTTACATTTTTATCTTAAAAAATTAAAGCATCAATCCAGGTTTCTGATAAAGAAACAATTAATCAGACTTTTATAATTAAGTAATTTTACAGCTAGCACACAGTGCATATAGAAAGAAATGCATTCATAAATGACGAAAAATCAATTTATGTTTTTACACTAAGGAACTGGAAAACCAACCTTGTGGAAGCCCACAGGGCTAATATATTAGAGAGGGGGAAAAAATTAACAGCTCCTGTGAAGGAATCCTGAACCTACACAACATAAAGCCCCAATCCCAGAAAGTTGTATGCATGCATATAACTTGATGTGCATGAGTAGTCTACTGACCTTAACAGGATTACTCAGGAAAAGTTAACAGTGCTTCACCCTTAAATTAATTCAAAGCTTCTGATTTACCCCTCCCCACAAGATAACAGGTTCAAGATTAATGCAAACTATGGCATTATTACCTACATTACTGCTTCCTGGTACCATGACAACAAATTAATCACATTTTATTAAAAAAACTGACATACATTTTGGTGTAATTAAGCAAACTGTTTTACTTTAGTACAAATAGAACAAGAACTAAAATGAGCCTTGAAAGAACAGAAACACTGACCACTGCAGCTCTTCAAACTACATGGCTTTCTTAACATTTTGCATGTGTTAAAAGTACATAACATAGGTGCCAAAAGATAAAGCAGATCCAAATGGTTCTTGTGAAAAAGTTTATAATATCAGCGCCACCAATTTCTTTCACTGAAAATGCTTAAAACACTTAATGGTTTAAGACATAATCAAAGATTCCTGAAAGGCTGACTACTCCGGGAAGACAGTTTTTTCCCCTTTTGTGTTTTGTTGTTACATATATATGATTTACTTTCTGTAGCTGTGAATCAGATACCAGAAGGAATTAGACAGTGCTGCAACATAAGATAAAATTGCAAACCAGGAAAACATACAAATCCCTTCTAAATCAGTTTAAAAATAAAGCAAATATTTAATATTTTTATCCATTTTAAATAAACTACCTTTCTTTGTGCTCAAGTTTAGAATATCTGTTCTCTTTAATAATTCACTCTACACATGCTGATGACAGATGGAGCATTCATGCCAATTGCCTGAGTGTTATAACCTCTAACTTAAGATGGCCTAATATTCTTGGCACTCATTTACTTAGCTTAATAGTTATCCTTCTTATAATAATAAATAAATACTTTGCACTTGTACTGTACATTTTAAAGATCTTAAAGTGTTTTACAAATATTAAGTATGGGTCACAAATGCCCAGAGTGTCAGAAAAGGTATATACAGTATACGTGTCACTTCACACACCAATGAAAAATGGAGCCACCTCTAGGGGAACATAGTAGTTGAACATTATTGATTTCTTGTCCTAAACTTATGTGCAGTGTTGAATACCATATACTACTGAAAATAATGGAAGGGTTGAAGTAGACAAAGATTTAACTATCTCTGTATCTTAGGTATTTACAAGACTACCAATTACCCCAGTATCTATGGGCCTGATTGAAAGTGCACCAAAATCAGCAGGACTCTTTTTTGCTGAAGACAGTAAAAGAGTATGAAACAAAACTAACATGCACTCTGCTCTCATCTCCTGGTATTCAAAAGGAAGACTCCCATAATATCTATTAACCCCATTTGGGGCACTAATTGTATGCTGATTTATCAGAAAATTGCCACTCATCACATTATTACTTCTTCAAGTTTTGGGGCCTTCCTTAAAGGTTCCTCATGCATGTAGACCTTGTTCAATCCTGCTAAACTGCCGAGTTCTAATATAATTACACTGAAGACTGCATACCTGCAGGCCAAAATAATAACTAAATAATATTTTAAGAGAGACCTAAACAAGGGATTTGTCAAGTACCCCTTATTTGAACAGTATTACCTTCAACTAGACCGGGGCGGGCAATTATTTTGGGCAGAGGGCCGCTTACTGAGTTTTGGCAAGCCATGGAGGGCAGCTCAGGGCAGATAAATATTAATTTTCTAAATTTTTTAGGGGCTCTGCAGGCCAGATAGAATGCCTTGGAGCCGCATCTGGCCCCTGGGCTGCATTTTGCCCACCCCTGAACTAAACTGTGGGGAGAAATAGGGGTCTTTCCATACAAACTGGGGTAGCAAGATGAGAGCCTAGGAAGAGAATTCAGCACATTTTCATTTAAGAGTGCTCTACTGTCATAGTCACCAACTCTCTCTTTTGAAAGCTAAATGTTTGCCTTTTACAATACATTTATAACACCTTTCCAAAAACACTAGATTAATCCTATGCATTTCAGTGGGATCACATGCTTCCCCCCTCTATTTTTCCCATTTGCCACTGCTTGTACCTTGCCAACGCTGGCAAGCAGAATTCTCTTATCTACTCTGGCACTTAGTTCAAGCAGCATCTAGTCACATTCAGACTTTTAAAGAGAAACTTATATGACTGTTGACCACACAAGACACTAACAACATCCACTGCATGAGGGTACCAGATCATGACAGTCAACCATATGTCTAACTCCATGGTACGGCTTTGAAAACAGCTTTACTCATTTACAGTAGATAAGAAACATAACAATAGGGGAAGTAAAGGGTAACACAACAATTTATTTCCATGAACACTGTCTATAAACTCTGTATCACTTCTTTTAGCCGACCATTCAATTCTCTCTCATATGCAGTGTAAAAGCCCAGCATGATCTCTTTAACGCTCATCATCAAGAATTATTTGATTGTAATATGCCATGTTTTTATATCTGCTTTTTGATATTTTTATTACAAAATAATATTAAAACAAAAAAATGCATCTGATCACAAAAGAATTTGATCCAAATTTTATTAGGTGTGTACAGCTCAAGAGCAATTTATTCCTAAGGGCCAACTAGACCTTGCCAGCATCAGAATTCAGGACCTTTGATTCCCAATTTACATGAAGCAGCAATAGGCTATTGGAGTGGCAGCTGGAGGCCAATTTCTCTCTTATCCCATTTTGTGTGAACAACAAAGATTAGACCATTGTAGAACACTGAAATTGGTCCTTCTGAACCAGAAACACTATGAATTGTTTATTACGTACACATCCTTCCAACTTCCCTATTTCAGGATACAATCCAAAGCTTCCAGTAACATACCATGCAGTGCAATGGAAATCCATACACCAGAAAAATTAAGGAAATTAATCGCATTGTGATACACAGTGCAAAGTGTTATGAATACATCATACAATGGTTCCAAAATGAAGCTGATAGGCTTGTTCTATTTAAAAATTTGCCTTCTCTTGGATCACCCTTCTGATCACTAAACCAAAACATTACATATTTTACTTTGTATCCCTTGTTTAGGTATGCACTGGACCCAGAAAATCTTTGTAAATGCTGAACATGAATGTACACTCAAACTTAAAAGTGCAAAATGTGAAAGGACAAAATCAAAACTCAATTTGCTGGCTATTTATCAGACACATTTTCCAACTGAAGTAACATTGGCACCCTTTTTATACTTCGCAATGTTGAGATTTTGTTTTCTTTTTCTTCTCCCCATTCTACTCCACACTCCCCCGACCCATGCGTCCCACCCCAAAGTAACAGTTATTCTATGCTCTTAGGCTCCCACAGCATCACAAGGATTACAACTGTCTGTTCCAAGTGGGGCTTGAGCATTTGAGGTGGTTTAGTTTTCCAGTAACATACTTTTTCTCAGCTTGCTTTAAGAACAGAAATTACTATTTTCTATACAAGCTGAGAGACAAGAGAAAAAATGATCCAATGTAGAATGGTGTAAGGTTTGCCATAAAGGAAGTTATTGACATGAGCTTGGGTGCCTGCATTTCTCATAAGTAGCAAAGCCATGAGTGAGTTACATAGGTCATCAGAATTGAGTCTCAATAAAACTTATATGCTGTATCATCTCATATTCTCTATTGATACAGGTTTAAAATAAATACAATTTAAAAAATGTTTTAGTGTTTTAGAGAGTTTTTAAACATTTTATAGGTATTATATTCTATATGCTTACAACGATAAAATCTTAGCACCATGAGTCCAACTCAAAGACCTCCAAGAGGGAAAAAGAATATAACTAATAAAGTTTAAAACTCTTTAAAAGCTAGCAGAATAGCTTTCAATACATAAAAATAGCATGACATTGAAGTCTAATATCTCATGACTTTCTTGAGTTAGAAATGTGTACTCTGTATCACCCTGGAAAGTTGAGCATCTCCTTTTGCAATACAAAACCCCACTCCTAGTAACGACAGGTCTCAAGATGTAATACTTTAGTACTGTCACAGGCTCAAAATTAAAGACGATGCACCCATGTTCCTGTGTGTGTGCGTGTGCACACACATCCATGTGTGTGTAATTTTGAGGTCACTGGGAGGAAAGGAAGGAACCTTTTTTTTTCCAGGAGGTTAATGTGTCTTCAAATGCTGTCTGTACAGATTCAGAAATTTGAAAAGTATAAATACATTTTGGAGATGTGTCAGTGGGCAGAACACAAATGCAGAGGTCAACAGTTAATCATAACTGCAATTTTTAAGTATATCACATAATTTCAAAGTTCCAAGCCCTGACTCAAAATACTCAGGATACAACTCAAGATGCTGATTTTGATCTATAAAGCTATTTATGGTTTGGGGTCCTGGGTACCATAGATATGCCTCTATTATGTGTTTTACTATGACCCAACCATGGACAAGAGGATTCCATGCGAGCCACAGGGGTCCATCAGTATGGAGAAATTTACAGAAGCAGAGTCATAAAGGTTATGATTAATATAAAATAGAAAGATCACATATTTAATTACTTTAAAATATTAATTTATACTTAATTATAGTGTTAAGAGTTTGATTAATTTATGTAAGCCTACATTACATATTTTTAGCATGTAATTTACTAATATAGATCTGCTTGGTATAAAACAGACAACTGAAATTTCACTTTTCTAGACACCAGATTAACAATCTAATGCTGGTTAAAAAATGTGCAACTTTTTTTTCTCTTCTGTATCCTCTCCTTCCAGTCAATGACAAAATAACTGAAGTTACCCACGATCAATGTTCTGTTCTTATTATAGCTATTTCTTAGCTGCATAAACTCTTCCTGATTTGTCTTTTCATTCTGCCCTGCAGGCATGTATGACTTCTTTATTATTATAATTCAATAAACATTTAGCATATTTCTGTTTTTCACCATAATCTAAAGGGTTTCTGCTGCTAGCAACTACACCAGATGTCATCATTTTCCTGAGACAAAGGTGTAGCAGTTTTTTAATCCACAAGGCTACATCAATATTTTAATCCAATATTCACATACAATTTTTTTTAAGTTTAAATAAATTCCTCTTTAAAACTTCAATAATGAATCACTTTCCCCACAAATTTTCATTCCTTCATCTACCCTCTTTCCCTTGCTCCCCTTCTGCAGTGACCACAGTGTTACACAATTAAGTTGCTATCTGTGTTCAACAGAATGTGCTCACTGCAACTTCTATGTGCAGGACAGGAGACTAGTTTTGCTCCCTTAAGCCAAGTCCCTATTACCAATATCCCCTTAATACCCCTTTTCCATTCCCCTTTTCACATCTATATGAAAGGGAATCTATGGAATCCCAGCAATGGTCTTGGAAAAGGTTATAAAAGGGAGGGCTTTCTTTCACCAGTAGAACGAGGAAGGTGTCTGGGTCCTTTAAGCCTCATGTTTCACTGTTAGGAGCAGTGGTATGTGAATCCAGAAAGGATCTGACCCGAGGCAGGGAGATAAGTAAATCACCTATACATCTGCCCTGCAATTCCAACCCCAATTCAGTTAGGAATAGAAAGAAAGGGGTTTTATGACCTGAGTGTCACAGGATCGGGTCCTGGGACAGCTGTGACATTCCGCTGGAGCCTCTGCAATTATGCCTTGTTCTGTCCCTAGTGTGCCTTTCTGTCCTGCCTTCCATGCTTTGATGGTAAACATGATAATAGAGGGGCTGCCCACAGGCCTTCACGTGGCCCGGTTCCACAGAACCCCTGTTGGCCTTTACATCAGCCAGGCACCTCGCTGAGCCCCATTCCATAACTGTGCCCCCCAGATAATGCTTCAAGCATTAAAGGCAAATTGTGTGGGTACAAATCCTTCCCTACACCATGCCCCATGCCTCACAGATGGCATCCTTGCAGCTGTTCTGCCAGTCACTGATACAGCCCCCCTCTAGTCCTCTGTCAGCCCCACGCCAGGCCTCAGATCCCTCAATCTCTCCTCATAGCCCTTTCTCCAGTTGCCAGACCCCTCAGTCTCTCCTCCTCTCCACAGGCTTATACCGTGTCTAAACCCAGCCTTCCTCCAACCAGGAGACTCCCCTCACTCAGGTGACTCCTCTGATCAGGCCTAGCCACACCTGCCAGCCCCTGGGTCAGCTGACTCAGCAATTACCCCTGACCCCACCAGCTGGGGACTAAACAGGCTTCCTGACCTCTTAAAAGTGGCAGGCACATCCAGTTCCCTGCCACGGTGAGCATTGCGCTAAACACTATCTTTTGTTTTAGGGGTTGGAAGGACTTTCTGCCTCATCGGAGATTGGTGGAAGTGCTTAGGAAGGCCTGTCAGGGATCTGGCTAACTGGATAGGGAGATCAGATTCCAGCAAACACAGATTAGCAGGTATTGGGTGTCCCTTACAGGTACTTTTTCTATAGCACATTTGATTTTCTAATGAGCTTTGAGGCTATTAAAGAAGCAGACAAGGAAGTATGACTCCTAATAGTTGGTTTAGTGAAAGAGCAACTCCCTTTCGGAAATTCCTGTTTAATCCTTGTAGAACAGAAGGGTAGTGAGTTGCCAGCAATAGAAAAGGAGAGGGATGACAACAGTTCCCTTACACATACAATAATCAAGAGAAGAATAATGGCTTGCACTATGCAATTTATTGACTAACAGTGCTCCAAGAGGAGTCCTGGGGGTTTCAGACACTCCCAGGGCAGCCAGCTCCTTTGGTTCTGCAGACCCAGCTGGTTCCTGTTACCCAGTGTCCGCAGCTGCAGGACTCTAGGTCCCCTTGCTGCTGGAACTGAGTTAGCAGCTGCCAGGGTTGAGAGTCCCCTCAGTTGCAGGACTCCCAGCCCCAGATGGGCCTGGCATACCCCACCTGCTGGGAGCCCGATCAGTAGAGCAAATTAAAGTTTCAATAGCAACCAGCTAGAAAGTTACTACACATTTTTGAGGTCTAACTTTATAGCTGGTTGGAGCTTTTTATGGCATGGTAGTTACTTTGAATGTGTAGCTGGTGTCCTGTTAATTGTGCAATTAACCAGTTAATTGTGCAATACTTGTAATGTGTTGAAGGGGCCTCCAAAAGAGAAAAAAAATGTTGTAAGAAACCCAACTATAGTTCTCAGGAAATTTGATTGGATACAGGGTCTAATAGTGGATCCAGCAAAAATTATAGCTGTATTTATTTTATTTATTTATTATATTTACATACCTTCTCAACACAGGCTCCGGGCAGTTTTATAGTAAGAGAACAAAATAACATAAAACAGAAGAATGAAGAAAAGCAGAAAGCAAGAGAACAAACAATTTATAAAAGCAAGAGGAATAAAAAATAAAATAGAACCTCTTAAACAATATCCCAGACTGGCCTTGCTTGTTAAAACACATGCCCAAACAGGAAGTGCTCCCAGAAGATATCCAGGCTCAGCCTCTGACAGGTCTCAAGGGGGAGGAAGTTCTAGAGATGAGAAGTGACTACCAAGAACGCACTCCCTTGTGTTTTTATCAAGTGAACTTGGTATGCTGATGGTACTTGCTCTTGGTTGACCTTCAGGATCATAATGGAGCATTAAGGAGAAAGCTGCCTTTGAATCTGTGACATGACTAAAATTTAAATTGTTCCTTAGTGGGCATGTCTACACATGATGCTACATCACTGTAGCAACGTACTACAGTGACGCAGCATTGGTGGGTAAAAAACCATGACATTGCAGCTATGTTGCCATAGTAACACACTCCCTCGGTATAGCATGTTGGTATGGAGACCTAGTAGCAGCTAAAAGTAACCACGTGCCATGTGGACAGCACAGTATGGGCTGCACCGTCATTTAGTACTTCCAAAAGGAAATATTAAATGATGGTACAGGAACAATTGTGCCATAGGGGCAGGTGTAGATGTGCCTTGCAGTTAAAACATTGAGACAAATTTATAACTTAACCTGTCCTCCAGAGGCTACTACTACCAACCTCACTGCCCTTCATCTTCAAAGAATAACGTGTTGGGTGAGTGGGAGGAGGAAGGATGTTGGCTTACTATTGTGAAGATTTCATGCAAGAATCTCCTTCCACCTTGCTGCATCTTTGCCTATCCCTTCCATATTAGTTTTTATGTTATCTTTCTATCCTTGCCTTGGTGTATCTGAAGCTCCCACAATATGCCCTATTTATTTCATTTGCTTCACTCTTATTTTGCTCACAACATCAGGTCTTTTGTAAAGAGCCTCGAGCTCTTGTCTTCTCCTTCAGACTCTATTTTTTTCTGGTGCATCCAATATTTCCATAGCACTTTATTTTCAAACACTTGCAGCCTCTACTTCTCAATTATTTTTAAATTTAATAGTCACATTGCAAATTTCGAACAGTTTGAGCCTATTCTGTCTTTGGGAACAGACCCAAGAAAGAAAACTCCACTCAGTCTTCCTCACTGTATTTCCATTGATCCTTTTGCATCAACATGCACACTCCCAATGCCACTTTTCATGCACACTTTAAAACTGCCTGAACAGACCTCAATGTTTCTCTCACCGTTACTAGTACACTTATATCCAGGAGACTATTAAGAGCTTATTTATGATGTTTCTCCTTTTTTCCCCCAGTGAAGGATTCCCTCATGACCACCAATTCTTGAATTATGTTTTCCCTACTTTGTGACTTACATTTTCTCCAGCTCACAGACGCTAGTTAGTACTGTGTGTTTCATAGTTACCATAGGCATTAAATGCAATTAATGCATTAATCAAAAGCTCGGTGTTTAAAACCCCAAGAAAATAATTTATTTGTTATCCTTCTTGAAAGTAAAGTCCAAATTCTCTGCTTTAGACAAACAGATCCTTAGAAAGTCTTCCACACCTTTTTCTTGGTCTCTGAAGTCTTTGGGTAACAAAAAAAAAGGATGGCTCTCTGTGTATTACATTCCTGAAATAATCTTCAGACACGTGAAGAATGATGTCATCATTATTGCTATATCCTTTCTGAGAGAATGCAAGTGATTTATAAATATTTTCAGCTTCACTACACATTTTATAAATCACTGAGCTGACCTGTACTTCAGCGCTTTGTGCGTTAAGCTTTGTTGTGGTTTGGAGTCTGGTGAAGGGCTCTTTTCAGTAAGGCCACTTTGTGGGCTTATCAAATTGAACGTCTCATGGAGGGTTTAACTCTGCCATTTTTTCCCCTCTTGTATCTGCTGGCTCAAAATGAGTCAATTTCTGATAGTGTCACGTGGCAAGAGTAAAGAATGACAGAAAACATTGCTTTCGTGTAACTCTGAAGCAGGAACTTTATTAGAACAAGGAAAACAGGATTATCCCTAAAGCTATTCGCTCTCTGTTCCCACACAGGAGCTCTGCTTAGAACATTCCTATAACCCTCCTCTCCTGGCCTCCTGATGCACATTTAAAGTTATGCTGGCAGGTGCGACTGTATCAAAGGCACACTGCCCTCTCCTTCATGAAGAATGAGGAGGTGAAGAGGGAAGACCCAAGTTGGGATGATGCTGATGTTTTACTCCTGGTTTCCCCTCCTCTTAACTGCAGCACATGTGTATAGCAGAGGCAGAGTATGCTTCTTTTCTGTTCTTTTCCTTTAGCTGTGCACAGACAGACTTCTGGACTGCCACATTTCATCCAAGTAATGGAGCCTTGACATACCTTTTCCAACTGCCACTAAGCATAGAGCTCATGAGAGCTCTCACCAGCCTGGACAGGTGTTAGTAGAGGAGCCTCTTCCTTGCTCTTGGTATGGAGAGTAGCCATTTTCAGTTCTTTTACCTTGCTGCTGGATTTGCTCTCTACTTGCCCTTAGCCACTTTTCTCTAGTAACTAGATTTTGATGGCCAGGTTTGTTTGGATTCCAGAAGTCTTTTGCCCTATGGCAAAACTAACCAGCTGTTGGCATCTCAAAGTTCTGGCTTGGCAAACTGAATAACATGGTTGCAATTCTGGTAGGCTCCAGTGAGATTCATAGATTAAAAAAAGTCCAGTTTATAGTCTCTGTTGAAAGCTTGGACACAGGCCTAGAACATGGCCTGGTATGGTAAGAGATTTGCTTCCATGTCTCCTGCTACACGTGGCTTCCCTTTCCCACCTCCTGCATTGAGGAAGAAAGTGGGCTGAAATTCTGGCTTGCAGCCAGAATCCTGGGATAGGACTGAAGGTATAAAGAATACACTGTCCTCATACCTGTCCTCAGATTCGCGGAATATGGGGCTATTGTTGCCTAGATGAAAAAAAGTCATGCTTGGTATTTGAGAGGGAAAAGGCCCTATCAGTTAAGGTTTTTAATAAAGATGCATAAATCCAACTCTTCTCCATTTAACCATTCAACATGTTTGTATTAACTGTATACACACACCCCCAAAACCTCCTTTTCTGCCTCTGAATTCCCTAGTCAAAAGCAGTGTCACTGCCTGAGCAGTCTGTTTTGTGCTGCATGTCCCAGTTAACAAATCCCATATTAAGTATAATTTTCATAAGCAGTCTGTCCCTTGGACAATGCTGTCTAACAGATCAGACCTTTCTGTAACTAGTCTTACCTTGAAAATACCATTTCTTTCTGTTTTCAGATAAAATCTGTAAACCCCACCTTCAAAATCTTTAATCTTTTCTTTTATATTAATTAAAACCTTCTGTATGTTCACGCATTCTTCCTCCTTTTTATATTAACCTACCTGATCTCCATAAGAAGTCTTACAACCATCCTCATCATAGCATATTTCTAAAGTGGGATACTTACATAGTAAGCCAAAGGGAATTCAGTTTCCATGATGCTCTTCCTCTGTTGCTGCTACCAATTCTTTAGTCACGTACAATCCAATCCCACACTGCAACCTCACACCAGACACATCCTGCTATAGACAGATAGATCGATCGATCAATCAATCTCCTTTTGCACTGACTTCAGGCTGCTATACAGCCTCTTTCAAAGACACTGATCCCAGCCTACTTGCCTGGTCTTAGTCTTTGTTACTTTCTTCATCAAGAACTAACCATGTTTCATTTATAGATCTCTCAGATTCATTTATCTTCCTTCCTCCTCCAGCTCCTGTACCCACAAGATTCCTAATTGTTAAACATCCATCTTATATAAACTTCCCTCTAAACTTTCCCTGATTTACAAATGTAAATGCTTTCACCTGACAAAGACAACTTAACCTAGGTGATTCATTACAAAACACACTGTATTTCAAAGAAAAACAGCAGTTAGAATGTGAGATCTTTTACTGGATCACCTATCTAGTTGGTCCAATAAAAGATGTCACAAAAATGTTTGCCTCTAAGGGCTGAGGCAAATGGATCTCTGGTGCGCCCTAAAAGTATTCATTACACAGAAGACAAAACATCTTACTACTGTACAATCAAATGCTGTGTAATGGATAAATACAAAAGGCGTACACTGTTGAGTATCCCATGTCGATGTAGACTGAACGCAAAAAATTAATGTAGACTGAACGCAAAAAAATCCCATGTCGATGTAGACTGAACGCAAAAAACTAACCTTCCTCAGACTGAGTAATACTTTACTCCATGAAACCTGGCACTTATGCCCGGCAAGTTCTCCTCTTCAGTGGGAACAAGACAAACAGAAAGAGAACTCATCTATCTTCCACAGGCAGTTCCAGTCTCATGGTGGAAGAACCTCAATGGCCTTATGAAGTAGAAGTAGAGCACAAAGGAGAATCCTGGCCCCACAAAGCAGAAGCCTCTGATAGCAAAAAAAGTAAAGTTTTGTAACTACCAAAAAAGTTAAAGGTGAACCCAAGCCTAGGCATGCCTTGAGCTAGCGTAGTTAAGATGCACCAGTTTCCAAAGCCAATGGCACACAATGGAGTGATGGGGCCAGCATCACATCCATCTACTTTTCAGTCCTCAGCCTGAATGACCAGGTACTCATTTACACCTGAGAGCAGCCTTTTGTATGAATCCAAAACAGGCTTGAGCTCACACCTCCAGCACCCTGAAAAGATACCTCTTTGGTTTGCCACACCTCTTTTTTGAACTAAAAGATAACAATGGCCTTAAACCAGTACACTGTACCATTAGGTGAGAGTGATAACATTATTCTAAAACTCTGTTTGCCTGTGTTATTGCAAAATGACAATATTGTTTTTAGCCCATTTCCCTTAACCAGACTGACAGAATTACAGGTTGACATTACTGTGAAATTTTATGATGTATCATGTTAACTGTGCCAGTTTGATTAGCCTTGATTGACAGCCAGTGCCTGCACAGAAAGTTAAATATCTGAAAGATGCAAGGCTATAGCACAGCATGTTGTCTCTTCCATTAATATAAATATACAGATAACTACAAATAATAAGAAAAATATAACAGCAGCAACAGGAATAAAGCTGTACATATGATGAATAAATTCAGGGCACACTGCTGCACAGCTAATTGAAATTTTCTGTACCTTAACATATTGTATATTACATAAACTTTTTAAACACACGCTGTTGTCAAATATAACAAGCCAAAAAAAATTAAGCCTTTAATTTTACACACTTGCCTTTCCTACATATTTTACTACTATAGCTGAGGAACTAAAAACATACAACTTAAAAATATAATTTAAAACCCTTAGCACATACAGTTACTGTATCTGAGCTATCATATCACAATAATACTCCTCTCCTACAGCATCCTCATCTGTTATCTAAACAGAAGTTGAGATTTTTTTAGAGTAGAAAACTAGAGGCTAGAATGCCTAGTGAATTAAACACAGAAGCTGTGCTTTCCCCCTCAGGCTTCTTAGTTTGAGTCCAGCCTACAGTTTAGTGTAAAATGTGATTGGTGGTTCTCTGTTCACCCTGTAGATTACATTAATTCATACCACAAAGCCTCTGCATGTTACTAGATACAATTAGACACTATTTGTAGACTCTGCTTTGTACTTCACTTGTATAGAGAAATATGGGAATGCAGCAACCATTATTTCAAGACCCAGGAGCTATTTTTATATATATATAATAAAAAAAAACACTCTTAAAAATCCACAGTATTGGCTATTACATTTCTTCACTTCAAAGCTGAAATATCTGACAAATATGGGACTGCAGAACTGGAAACGACTATCAAGGTCATCAAGTCCTGTCCCTACCATTTCAGGCAAAAGTGGTATACAACAATTTCCTAAAATGATCTAGTTAATGATAGCTTTCTAAAACGCCTTGTCCTAACTACCCCTACTTGAAAACTGTTCCTGAACTTGACTATTCAAATAGTTAGAACATTCTTTTAATTACTAGGATCAATTTATTCATGGCTAGTTTATACCTGACTCTTTTGCAACCAATACTATTTTTTTCTTCCCTGATGATTATCCCTCTGCTGAATTTATAGCAAACATATCCCCTCTAAGTCTTCATTTTTCTGGGCTGAAAAAGCCAAGCTCTTTTAATCTCCTCTTAGAAGATAAATAATAGTTTCCTCTGATCATTCTCATAGACCTTCTCTGCAACTGTTCAAGTTTGAATTCATTTTACTTGACATTAGGTGATCAGAACTGTACACATTATTCTAGATGATGTCTCATCAGTGCTTAGCAAAGTAGCATTAATACGCCCTATCTGTACTAGAAATACCTTGCCAGATAAATCCCAGGAAATATTGCCCTTTTTTAATGGTTTCATTACATTGCTGGACCACAGTTATACTGTGAACAATTAATATACCTAAGAATTTTCCTTCCCCTGGTATTTCCAAATGATCAGTTCTAGTAGGTCCAATAGAAGATGTCACCCTAAGAAAACCTTGCCTCTCACATTAATTCCTGGACCATCACAGTTACAGCATCACTCTAACACCACCAGTTTATAGAAGAAATCTGTATTGGTCCCAGTATACATAACCATGCCTTGAATTCCTATTCTATTGAATTTCATCCCATCTCCATTACTGCAGTGACCCAGTCCTTTCTGTATGATAGCCTGAGCCTTCTTTGAACCAACAAGTCCCACTCCAAATGTTGTGTCAGCATCAGATTTTCAGCAAGCTCCTCCTTTTCATGCTGAGGTCATTAGTGAAAAAATTAAACAAGATCAGTCCTAAGTGTGAACCCTTTGGAACTCCACTAGTAATCTCCTTCCAGTCTGACATTTCCCCTTTCAACACTATATGTTGCCATCTCCCCTTCAATCAGCTCTTTATCACCAGGAATCTGAGTTTTCCGTTCACCATGGGAAAATGTTGAAAAATGCGGATTTTCTCCTTTAAAGGAGAAAAACACAGGAACCGTAGGTTTCCCCTTGTAGGTTGACACCCTACTGCCTTCCCCCCAGGGGCCTCCACAGCCCTGCAGGTGAGACCCAGTGTGGCAAGGCAGAGCAGGCAAGGGAAGCTCACTGCCGCTGCTGGGAGCCCCGTGCTGCTATAGTGAGGCACCCCCCTGCCCGCTTGGCAGCAGCAGGGGGCACAACTCCTCACTGCCACCCCCACTGCTGCTGGGCAGGCAGGGAGCACCTTCCCATGGTGGCTCCCAGTGGCAGGACAATGGAGGCCCTGGGGAAAAGGCAAAAAGGTGGGGAGCCCTCTGCCCACAGCCGTCAGCCCTTATCTGCCCTTCCCCTCTCCCCCACAGCTCCATGAGCACTGTTCCAGCCATGCCACCCATGGGAGAGGGGGAGCTGGTCTCCACGCTCTGCTCCACTGCAGCAGCCACCGCCTCCTATGGGTGGCAGCAGGGCTTAGGCACTGCTGGAGTGGGGGGCTGTGGACCCGGGTCCCTGGTTGCATAGCCCTCGCAGTTGGGGCCCCTTCTAGCAGGGCTGAAGGGCTGTAGGTCATGAGTGAGGAGCATTAGCAGAATTGGGGGGGGCTGTGGGTTGGGAGTGAGGGGCACCAGCAAATCCCAGAGAGGTGTGGGCTGGGAGTGAGGGGCACCAACAGGGCCCAGAGGACTGTAGGTAGGGAGTGAGGGACACCACCAGGGTAGAGATTGAGGGGCACCAGCAAGGCCAAGGGACTGAGAGTCAGGAGTGATGGGCAAAAGCAGAGCCGGGGGTCTGTGTGTCCTGAGTAGAGGTAGTGGCAGGGCCAGGGGACTGTGGGTGGTGAGTGAGGGGCATCAGCAGGGCTTGGGGGCTGTGGCTTGGAAGTAAGGGACAATGGCATGGGCAGGGCACCAGCATATCAGGACTGCTCAGTACCACAAAACAGTGGGGGGAAAGACAGTCACAGCTGGATTTGCATCCTGGTGCACGAGTGAAGGGGGCAAAGGGAGCTCTGATTTTCCATGATAAAAAACCTGAAGTCAAACACAAAATTCATAGGTATTTAAAATGTATTTTCTTATAGTGATTGAGGCAGTGATAGACTTCCATATGGCTTTAAAATTGTAAATATATCAATAAAATTTTGTGTTCAACTGATATCTATCTATATAGTTGTGTTTCATTTTAATCCTGGAAAAATGCAGATTTGAGGGTTTTAATCAGAGAATGTATGTTTTTATCAGATAATTTGTGATTTTTAAACAAAGAAAACCAGGATCCTTGCTTATCACTTCACAATTCCTCTATTATGTTTCCCTGGTTTAATTAATTAATAGGTACCCAATGGCACTGAAGCAATTACTTCACTGAAGTCCAGATAAATTGTATGCATCTCAATTCATTTGTCTGGAACAGGAGTGTTAAATACTTGGTCCATGGTCCAGATCCAGCCCCCAGAGTCATTCTCTCTGGCCTGTGGTGTCCTGGCAGGCCAGGGAATTAAAGAGCAGGGTTAGCAGAGGTGCAGGGTCTGATGTCGTATGGAGGGTTACAGGGCCCTGTTACATGGACATGGCCATTGGATGCTGCCTTCATCACTGACCCCAAAGCAGCTCTGCCACCCCCAGGTTCAGATCCTGCCTGTAAGCAACACCATGATCCAGATCCATCATGGGGCATGGATTAAGTTTGACACCCTGGTCTAGAGTATCAGTTATCTTATCAAAGATAGCTGTCAGGTTATTCCAGTACGGTCCATCTTTGGTAAACCTATGTTCTATTTTCCCATTCTGCATATACCTTTGTCTTCAATAGTGTTCTTTAAAATTGTTTGTAAGCCTTGCAAGTCTTTGTTTATGGCCCAACTTAAGGCTTAGAGTTTCCTGTCTTTACACTTTTAAAGGAGAAAACAGTGATGTAGTGCTCTTGCCATTTTTCTGTCATGCTACCAACAAGGTAGGTGTTTTTAAAAAAATCCTTGCTATTAGACCTGAGACTTATGCTTGAAATCTACTTATGCAATGAAGGAATTTTATTTGCTTATTCATGCTTACAGTGTTACTTCTTAAATCATCAACCTGTAGAAAAACATAAGACTAAGTCCAACTGAGTCAGTTTTCACATTATCCTGAAATTGGCCAGGCAGAGAGAACAAATGCTTTTGTGCGGTATATAGCAATAAAAGGCTTCCTTGTGGATATGCTTTCAGTAAGACCTGCTAGAAAAAACAGCTAGGATACCAAGTCCCGCCCACCCCCCACTCATCATTTGCTGATATAGTTAACTCAAACAATACTTGTATCTAATCCCTAAGAAGTATCTTTTGTTGCCACCCAGCAGGATTTTTTGTTCCATTTATTTTTTTCTGCAAAATCTACTGTCAGCAAATCAATACTATTTTTTTTTTAATATCAGGATTTTGCCTCGTCATCCCCCCACTACAGTATCTAATGTTTTCAAGAGAAGAGGACCCTGAAAGGGAATTTCTAGTAAATATTTTGAGTGAGTCACTCTGTTAAGCTGCACTGTGAATGTGGCTATTTGCTGAATGACCAATTATATTTCCAGCCTTTTTTTTTTTAAAGCAAACTTTGTTTACAAATGATGGTTTTTATGCTATTACTTATCAAATATGGAGGCTTACTCTTCAGGTAGCCATACTACTTACTAGTTCAGAAGATAATCAACTCCTAGGACTATATTTGCCACCACAGGAAAACCTTACTTATTCTCTGCTTGCTGCTTTCAGTGCAGCCTTCTGTTTCTACTCAGTTTGTCAATGGATATGAAATTGTCAAAAAGTAATGGTGGTAACTACTTCAGTAAAGATTATTTTGTTTTCCGTATTAGTCCTGCAACAATAGCCAGGTGCAAAAAGGAGTGTTTAGAAGTCACTGTACAGAAAATTAAATCTAAATTATGATTCCAGGGTACAACTAAGGATCCTAGTTAGTTTCTGCTGAAGTCCCCTGAATTCATGTTGTAATGGCACATAACAGTATGAATCCATTTCAGAGGGAAGTTTGGTACAGTCAATCACTCATGCCATATTCTCTAGTTCATTCTATGGAGACAAGCTTTTCCTGTTTCATCAGGTTCCTGCAGAAACTTTTCTCATCTTGTGCTGAAGACAATGGCTTAAGACATTGTCTGAAATTTGCTGTATGTCATTTAATAAGGTCTCTCACTACCCTGCAGCTGTGTTTAGCC
>NW_017729025.1:63165516-63192341 GCF_001723915.1 Gavialis gangeticus
AATCACTCATGCCTATTTTCTCTTTACCCATGAGGAGACAGCCGCCCTGGTTGAATAAGTCTGTAGGCCACTGGGAGCTGATATTCCTTCAGCTATAAAGCCCTTTTGGACACACTTCCTTATCTGGCAATGAAATCTTTAAAAGCTTTCTGCCCTGGTGAGATGCACACAGAATTTGGATTTCCTTTTCCACTGTAAGCTGTGTCTGAAAAAAGTGTATGAAAAAGCTCTTACTTTGGCATTATTTGCATGAAAGAAGACTGAGAAGAAAGGAATGGTATGATGCAGAAATAGAGATACGTATAGATCTTCAGAAAAATGTAGAGGTAGCATAACCTGGGCCCTCAGAAACGTAAGACTCAAACCCTCCTCCCTCAACCTTCCCCTCCCAAAAGAAACCCCTAGAAAAAAACAATAAAAATAAAACAGCAACAACTACATACAGTTATATGCAAGGAAATACATTTGGCATATGCTTCTGATGTACTAATTTAAATATTCCCTATTTTAAAACATTGTCTGTTACTCAAGCTTTTAAACACATATTGTCCAATATAACAAGTCTAAAAAATTAAGATCTTTTGTATACATACTGTAATTTTATACAGAAGGTTCAGAGAGAATAGTGGATTACATTTATTATTACAAGAAATATGACCTTGAACTCTCCTCGCTGAGCATCAACAAGTGTGTTTAAATTGTCACCACTAACTCCTACCTGCAAAGAGAAAGAAACTGTGTGCCTTGATTTCCAAAATAATTTAATTTATAAATAGGGAGACATATATGAACCAATGTGAATTTCCAATGGGACCCAAGTAATGTCATACCAAGTACTTTGGAACAAAGTTATCATGTACTCGGTGACTGGTGCCACTCTGGCTTGGCGACTGGTGCCTCCTGGGTCTGGGGGAGCCCCTGGGGTACCCTCGCAGCCAATCGCTGAGCTGCAGGGACATGTGGGGGGGTCTGCTGCCAAGCACGCAGGGGGTGCCCTGCACTCCTGTGGGATGCTCCATCCACCCCACCAACTCAGTGTTCACGAGCTGCTTGGTACCTTGAGGTATGTAGAAAAAACATTAAAACTGTGTATAGCTGAACTGCTGATTCTCTGAATCAGCAACGAATCTTCAGATTTGGATTCAGCTGAATCGAATCGGGACAGCGATCCAAATTAACGAATCGAATCTCTGTCCCCTGAATCAGGCCGAATCCAAATCCAAATTGCATACAGCCCACTTCACATATCCCTAGTGGCTATTCCTTCTACTGCATTTCAACTTCTGTCAGTTCTTCACTTTTAGCAACAATTTGAAGGCTGTTATTAGAGGCAAGCTGCTCTGAATAATAATGTAACAAGCCTTAATGAGGTGCAAACTCCTGAGGAGGGACTGAGCTTGTGCTCGAAGAAGGTAACCAGCCTTAATGTGGTATGACTCTTGAATGGTATCAGATTGTTCCTGTAGGAATTAACTGGCAGGTCGAAATTTGCTTAAGCAGTGCCTAATTTCAAAATCAATGCAATTTAGCAAATAACTAGTGCCTCTGCACAATTTAAATGACTTTCTGCCTTTCCCCTTGGTATGTTAAGTGGCTTGTACTGCATTACAAAAAAAAAGTCAGGGTGCTGGAGAAAATAACAGAGAAATTATTAATTCGGAAATACTTCCATCTTGGCTTTAACTGAGCTGGCAAAGTTTACTGTTTTCAGACTGAATCTAGGATCAAAGGGATACTAACACCTTAAAGATGCTAGCCCCAGCAAAAACAAGATGAGGACTCAGTGGGTCATCGACTACAGCTGAATCAAGTCTCTAACAGGGAGGGAGGGAGGGAGACTGAAGCAGTGTGATCTGCTTTCTCCAGGCCAGAGGTGATGGTAACAGATCTAAATGGAACTTTCCACAGCTTGCAAGGATATACTAAGTTTTAGGTAAGGGAAAATATACATATAGACATATAATTTTTTACCTTCCATTTGTATGTTATGTACCTATGAGTAAATGAAATAATGTTTGGGTTTTTTTGAAGGTGTATCTGAATCTTTTCATTTAGCGTCTGGTCACAGATCCCCAGAAGAAAATAGCTTAAAAGTATAAAACACAGTTGGACCTATCATGTCAACACAGTTGGGAATCACATGCTCTGTAACCAAGAGGTCCAGTCCAAAAATACTTTGTGTTAACAGATCTACAGGAAGTTGAACATGCTGTAGTAGTAAGACACTTGACTGAAAGTGGTCTGAAACACAGTTCATTCTGTAATCACAAAACATGTGTTCACTTTTTCCTTTCAGAGACGTTCCACAGGAAACTGCCAAGCATCTGATCAACTTTCAGAAGTGCTTATATAATTACTACCTTGCCTTTCCATTTTGATCCCTCCTGTTCAACGCTTCTATTGAAACTAGTATTTTGAACTATATTTTGGGCTATAGTAATGTCACTAAGTAGATAGTATCTGTATTTTAAGTCTCCTTCCCTTTGAACCTCTATTTTACAGTTTTATATTTTTCTCAGAACTATGCTGAAATGGAAATCTAGGCAAAAGTGAACTGAGAGCCATTCAGACCTGATAAGATAGGAAATGACAGCTGCTGAAAGGGAAAAGCTGCTACAAAAATGTGGCTGTGGTGGTATCTGCCTCAATTATGGAATGTATAAGCCCATTTTTTGCCAAAGCAGTCTGAAGTTATGGGGTCCTACTGGATCTATCATTGTTCCTAGATTCTGAGGGGGAATGCTGCAGGAGTACTTCTGATCATGTGTCTGATCAAAAGTGATTGGACTGTGGAGTTCTAGCCCTTGGAAGAGATGCAGGAAGCTGCCTTCCATGAGATATAATGAACTACCGCAGACATCATGATTAACAAAGGCATGTGTGACATCAGGCTATGATAGGCTATTTCTTAAGTAGGACAGACTGCTACAAGCTCACCAGTGATTCTGTAATTAATGCAAACCTCCAGTTTGCTTGGTGCAAATTCTCTTTGACATCTTAAACTGTCTGATATTCTGCTAAGTAAAAGACTCTCTCACCCACTGCAGAAATTAGGTTTAGTTGGAAAGTTCTTGCTGTCCACACCTACCACACAACCCTTTCTGGTGAATGTGAGATGTCCTCAGTTGATGGCCCACCACCCTGGAATTCACATAACTAGTAATCTTCTAGATCTTGAATTTGGCAAGTTTTAAGCTTTCACTATGAATAAACCATCTGGCAGGTGGCATCCAGTCACCCTTAGAGAACTGAGCTAATCAAACCACAGGATTGTGAGAAAAGTTAAAAATATAGGCATTAAAGATAGCTCTGTGGACTCAGTGGCCGATCAAAACACAACTGAAATGCCTCCTGTGAAGACAGGGTCACAATAACAGTATCCTTTTGGATGCAGGCTACAAATTTCTATTTCACCAAAACTGAGGACCAATTGGCTATTATCACAAGGGCAGGAATGTTGCTAGCTGCGAAGATCCCAGACTGTCTGCTGATGAGGTTCTGAATTATTTGGAAAGGAATAAGATGCTGGCATTTGGCTCAGTTCTGAAGAATCTACATCACATGCACTGCATATATTCTACATCACGCACACTGCATCCTACACAATATGGATATGAAAGTACAGAATTTTAAATATGATGTTGACACTTTGTATTTGAATATATATAACAGTAACACAGTGTGAAGTCTGTATAAGAAATACCAAAGACGTACTAATAATCTTCACTCAAAACTGTTCTAATTATTACAATGTTCTTCATGATTTACAATGTTTTCTATATGCATCAAATGTATAGCAAGAAACTATATAGTACTCTCCTTCTAAAGTTTCAGTGAAAGCTATAACACTTTTTTATCATAGTTTTACCTACAATAGTGCTGAGGCTTCTGAAAGTTCCTAAAAAGACAGATTTCTCATCTATACCTCAGTAACAAGGTACACTAAGATGCAGGAAGACAGGGTTATACTTATATATACCTTTCCCTCAATATTTCCCAACAAAAAGGTCAATTTACAGCCAATTCTTTAGGGATTTTTCTGACCTAATACACTAACTCTTCTAATAAGAGGCTTATTTGTTTACTTTGTGGGGTTTTTTATGTAATTAGTTTATGGTCATAATCTTCTCTGCCTTGTATTAACTGCTCTTAAACTAAAATAGTTCTCTTTCCAAAGCAGTGTCAGAGTAACCTCTGCCTGGAATATTTCGTTGCCTTTGATGATTTTGTCATTAAGAAAGAACCAATTAAAATAATGACTAGATAATCATTGCCTTCAAAACTTGGGGACTTTCCCAATTCCTGTCATTTCCAGATCATTTATATGAAAGTAGAGTTCTCTCCTTAATCACTATGCCTAAGAGAGTTGAAATCTTCGACAAATATTTGATATTTGTTGGAAGTCAGATTTCCACTTTTGGCAAGAGTACATATAGAAATCTCTTACAAATCAGGTTACTTTCTCTTTTCATCAATTTCTTTTATGTGCTTAAATTTCCTACAGGTAGATGTACAAACAAACCCTACTAAGGATTTTCCTTAAAACGTCTCCAGATCTTTAATACACACTGTTTCCTGCTGGTGATTATGGGATAAGAGGAATTTTTCTCTTAAGCCAAATAGCTAAGATAACTTGAAAAAAGCCTTAGAACAAATACCCAAGATACAGAAAAAGATAAATAAATAAAATAAATAAAACAAATAAAATATATCTAATGATGTGACTAAATCAGCAAGCACACAAATCTATATGTATTATGTAGGTGTTGGTCATGGTTCCATAGTTTTGCAATTAAAACAGGAATTAAAGCTCTTTGCTAAGAACGAAAACTGAAGCACCCCTAAACAAGCAAGAAAATCCAATAATCAGTTTTTGAGTTAAAAGTAATACATAAGTGCCTACATTAAGAGATTTAGCAATGAGAATCAGACGTTTATTCTCCTCTCAATTATCTTAGTAATGGAGTAACGCAGATTCTTTAACATTCCAAGACAGTTTACATTAGTAAATATTTTAAAGGATTAATAGTCACTTTTTTTCATTTGTTCTTCATAGCTTCATTGTTCACTTAGTTTTGTGAAAAAGACATAAATATTCTATTACAAAACACCATCTTCCATTACCTGTTGCAAGATGGTCGTCAGAAGTTGCCATCAGCAAAGATAGCCAGCGGCCTCTGTTCATGCCATCCTCACAATACTACTTTCCACCTTATGACAGAACTCAGTGTCACCACCTCCTTTTTGGGGCAGCCTCTCTTCTTGGGTATTAGGAAAAATGGAAGGTAATGATGATTGTGAAAGACAGCATTTTACCTGTGGTTAATGTGGGACTTCAGAACTAACCAGAACAAAGGAGATGCCAGACATTTTGAGAGGACAATTCTGAATCTTAAAAATATTTTATGTGCCAGCCTTTAATGATCAAACTTATGATATACCAGCAAAAACTGACCATTCATCTAAAATATTTATTTTCAAGAACTACTTGAGAGATGAATGGTCAGACTTACAAGGCCCATTGTTGCTCAAATGTTCTTGAAAAGAAATATTTTAAATTAATAAAAAACATCCTAAAGAAAAGGATAATTATACAAAAATTGGGATAAAATGCAACATTAGTTTACTAAAAACAGATTATGCCAGAATAGCCTGCAAGCCTTTTTTTTTTTTAAAAGATTACTAATATTCTAGAAAAATTAAACATGAAAGTCTCCTCTGTCTGGAATTCAGTAAAGCAATGGGAACACTGCCATATGGAAAAGATGGAGACATGGCACGGGTAAATAGAGAAACTGTAGGATGGGTAAAGAGCTGCTTAAGACTAGACAGCAAGACATAATACAGAAGGAAATAGCAGACTAGAGGTAAGTTATTAAAAGGCTGTTTTAACTATTTGCATTAGTGACCTCAGCACAGAATGAAGGAATATGCTGGCATAACACAACATGGTGGTGGGGAGACACTGAAAATACAGAGGAGGATCAGGATAGCCTACTGAAAGAATGGAAAGGCTGATGTCAGAAATAGGACAAGATTTAAAAGAACTGCACAGTTATGTTCTTGAAGGCTAATGAAATCTTCTGCTATAATTAGAAACTCATTACCTAGAAATGAGTGAGGTGGAAAGGGTGTACAGGCAGTCCTTGACTTACAACGTTTTGAGTTATAACTTTTTGCACTTACAACGTTTATAAATTGACACCCTGTTTCAACTTTATGACGTCAGTTTCGACATACAATGCTTGATCCGATGCAACGCCATGCTAGCAAACAAGTTCGCTGCATCACTCATCTCCCTGGAGAACATCTGTACAAACTTCCTTGGACACTCTCTTTAAGAAAGCAGACAAGACTCCAGAAAAACCTACAGCCAAGACTCCTGAGAAGACTCCAGCCAAGAACCCTTCAAAAAGTCCAACTAAGAACCCTTCAAAACATCCAGCAAAGTCACCTCAAAGAAGTTCTTCCAAATCAATATCAGTGCTATTTACAATATAAATACATTAATGTAGCTATATCACTCATCTATAATTGATTGAGTACAAAATTCTGGGGTATTTTTGGTGAAAATAGGGTATCGGGCCTTAGTTCACAAACCAAACCCCCATTTGTAACATTGTTTCTTCTGAGAAAATTGGTTCTGAGTTACAACATTTCAACTTAAGACGCAGTTTTCAGGAACCAATTGTGTCATAAGTCTGAGGACTGCCTGTACTTGTTTTTCATAAAATGATTATGGGTCATCAATGTGATGCAACTGTGAAAAAGACAGATATGATCTTGGATGCATCAAGGATGCATCCTGCTATGTATACACTGGACAATATTAGTCATTCTGCAAGACACTGTTGAGGCCTCAGTATACAGTTCTGGCTACATATGTTTAAGAAAGTTGAATTCAAACTTGAACTTGTGCAGAAGAAGAGCTCTAGAACCATCAGAATAACTTGACTTGTTTAGCCTAGCAAAACAAAAGCCGAGAGAGGATATGACTGCTACCTATAAAATGTACTGTGGGGTAAAAACCAGGGAGGGAGAAAAACATTGGCCATGAATAAACTGATCCATCTAATTTAAAGGTTTTTAATCATTAATTTGGTTCTGGTCTAATTTTCCAATGGGAGCAGTGGGGACTTAACTTCTTTTAAACTAGTTCTGATATATTTATGAAAAGTATTATGTGGTATGGTGCTGCCAGTAGCAAAGGACTGGACCTGATGACTCAGGAGATCCCTTTCAGTCCCTTATTTCTATGTGCAAATACATCTATAAATGGAGGAATGCATAGCTGAGAAGGAAAGAAGAAACTGGTTAACATACTCTGGCTATTTCCAGTGCTTTAGTGATGTAATAGGCAACCATCAATTCTCTGCAACATGAAGTACACACAAGTCTAGCAAGGTGCCTGATGAACCCACGTGCATGGAGCCCTGTGACCATCACACCAAGAACTTCAATGCATACACCTGGACAAGAGTATGGAGGAGTAGAGGCTGCCCAAGACCTATCATCTTCCCTTTAGACTACTGAGACAGAATCCAAAGCCTTGACCAAGTCCACACCTTCAATGCCTTGAGGGCAGTAGCCAATCAAGGAGTACAAACAAGGGAGTGAGGGCTAGGGCTTTGAAGCTCCCTGTACTCACCTTACTCTGGAGGTTGCAGAATTGTGGCATTTTATAGGAGCTACCTTGCCACAAGTAACACCACCATGCTGCCACCAGGCTCTTCAGTTGGATGCAGTTTACAGTCATACCCAGGATAATCTAGTGATGTAATGAAAGCCTAAACCCTAGGTCTACTTCTAGTATGCTTTGGCTGCTTTTCTCTGTTCACACTGGTAGAAAGAAGCCATAGGATAAGGGGCAATATGGCCTTAAAAATAAATATATATATACTTTTAAAATCATAATGGCATACTACATATCTTCAAATCATTACAGCTATCACAAGGTAACGTTCTCTTTGGGTTTCCTGTTTGCTGTATGTTACGACATTTTCTCAGAATGTAAAGATTAACGAGATTAATATGTTTACTAATGTTAAACTCCCAGACAAAAATAATGTTAAAATGGAATTAAGATTCAGCATGCACATTAGTTCCTTTGAGTAAAGCACATTACCGTGAAGTTGTAATTCTCTCCCAGGAAAACATCACAAATCCAGAGCACTTAAGAGTTGAAGTTAAATGTAAAAAAAAATCCAAACATGTTAAGTATGGCAACATCTAGTCAGAACAGCATGAAAGCAAAAACAGTAAAATTTTCTTTAAGCACACATGCAATCTAATATGGGATCTCAAAAACTAAAATTTCTCAACTGTATAGTTATAGCATGATATTGTTGCAGCCTGATGTTAAGGAGGAAAATCCTTGGCCCAATAGCTGGTCTGCACTGAGTTGCTGGGTTGACTCTTAGGTGGATACATAGAGCAAAGAAGCAAGAGTGCTCTTTCCCAGGTTGTAGAACAGTAGAAAAGACATTCCCCAGCCTTATTTCTAGGGCAGGCTGCTTGGTCCCTTTGCAAAGTACTGATCTTACGAAGAACAGATAATAAAAGGGTTGGCAGAATTCTCCCTATGAGCTACCCCTGGCATACTTGATATGGGATCCTACTGTGCAGGTGAGTTCAATGGTATGAGGTGGTTGCACTCTTACTGGGTTAATCCTTCTTTGAATTGTACCACTTTTATCTGTCAATGTATAATTCTGCTACACTGGTTCCTCAGCCAAAACAGTCCCCACTTCTGTTGAAGCAGAGGCAGGATTTCCTTTGCATTACTCTGCTTATAAGGAAATTTCACTTCATCATAATCAGCTTCCATTGTGTTAATCCCCTTGAAATGCAGCAATTATAACCTACCAGACAAAAGTTAACTACTGCATTCCAAAGAGTTCATCACCTCCAGCTGCTCCTCTGCTTTGGCTGAACAGAGGGGGAGGAAAAGAAGTTGTCACTACCCTGTGAGGCAAGGTATAAGGAGAATTCCATTGCTACAGCTGCTACCCACTGAGAGTGAAGACGTGGCTTACCAGAAGCTCTCAGAAACAGCTACTAGTGCCCTTTGCAACTGCAGGAGGCCTAGAAAGGCCCTTTCACTACACCTAATTAATCTTTTGCCACATTCACCCTCTCCTGTTATAGAGAAACTCCATAGTAGTGCAGTTGTGTGCATTAAAAAGTAAACATTTCACTGCCATCTACTCCACCAGGCTTTTATCTTCAGTATTGCCTAGATTAATTATAAAAATGGTTTGACACGGAGAAAAAGTTTAATAGAGTTAGGCCAGAAAAGCCATGCAAACTGATGCTGGGAAATAATTTTGTGTCTCTAAGTATTTGTGTAGAGCCATTTCCACAGCCACTGAACTGCAGCAAGTGAAAGGGAAGCAGGTTGTCTGAAACTAGGAATTCCATGTGAAACTGCATTTTACGATACTTAAAAACTGATTCTATAAGCAAGCTGTTGAAACCAATATATCCAAATCATCTTTAATCCCATTGTTTCTGTCCTCTGTTGTATTTAATCTATTATGCCCTATGCAACATAAGCTGTGAATACAGTAACACTCCCCAGCCTCGAGCAGTAGACTTGTAAGCATACAGCATCCTGTCTCCTGGCCTGCTACAGGCTAACACACTAACAGACTAGTTAAAAGACAATTAGTCCAATTTCACATTTCCTAGCAGCCGAAAAATTTCATGTTATTTCAGTCACAGTGGATGGATGCCAAGTTCACTGGAAACAACCCTGCTGATTTATCCAGTCCATTTTAATACTTTAGAAATACTGTTAAAACATGACTGTCCTAATTACACAGGGATCAGTGCACAGTGTCCCTCTCACCCAGGATTCTCCCAGAAGGGCTGCAATCACCTGTATTCCCCCTAATTTCACCATGCAATTCCAACTAATTTCATCCTAGTACAGTGCTGTCAGACAACTCCCATGTCTCTGCGGTTTTAATCGATTAGCTCAATGTCTCTATAATGCATCACCAGCTGCCAGGCACAGAACTGGACGCTTTGCAAGCATTTCAACTAAAAGACAGTTTAATTACTATACCAGCTTCTCAAAGGCATAGGCACAAAGACTTGGAAGGGAATTATTAAAATATTTGGTGTCAACAAACCACTTTATAACTGAGCAAACAATGACAATCAAAAGGCAGGAAATAAGAAGAAAGTCAGTTTTTAAAAATGTAAGTTTTTTTTATAGATTCTAATGTATTCAGGCAAATGGATTAGTGTAAGTATTACTGTTTGCAGTGTGCAATTGTGCTTTATGATGATTCTTTTGTGGGAAATACAGACATGTTTAAAATTGACAGTGCTCTCACACTCTATTCCAATGCTAGAGAGAGATACCTTGCATTAAAGAATAGTTGAAGTAAATGAGACAAAAAAATGGATTGCCTTAAATTCATGAATTGCTGAACTAAACTGTAAACTCTAGTTCATTCACTGCACTTCTATACATCAGTACTCACATGAGTGCAATGAAAGGGTCTGGTGGCTGTCTATCCGAAGTGAACATATTCAAAGAAAGAACTAGACATTTTAAATAATAGAAGAGCAGTCTAACAGATCCAAAAGAGGGATTATATATCAGTTTAAGAGAGACAAATGACAACAGGAATACAAGATAAATCCTTTCTTCTCTTTTTCTGTGGAGCTATATAAGGGTCAAAATGCAATACAAAAGCCATGTTTCTGTTCTATAGCAAGGGGGCAAGAAAACCAAACATACGGACCTCAAGCTACGCTTTTCTGTAACTGTGTATTTCTACTTCAGAGTATGGTGGGGCAAAGCATATCCAGGCTCCAATAGAGACAAAGGCTTTGCCACTTAAAGTTTACTTAGCACAAATTCCCTGACCCAAAGCATTGCTACACCTGTAAGCTGTATGAACAACTAAAGCCAAATTGTGTGAAAGCTCAGTATCCTAAACATGGATTTTGATATGGTGGCAAGTGCAGGGAGCAAATTAAAGTCCACGTGCTCAGCTCTACTGGGAAGCATCTCTAAATGATCTGTATGACCTCTTCTATCTGAAAGAACAGCATTGGCGGAAGCTGCATAAGGACTTAGCCTATTCATCTCTTCAGTAGAGGAAGAGTTGCTATGAATAGCAGCTTTTGTGAAAAGAAAAGGAGAAATTCTTGTATTGAGGGTTCTGTGGGTCTCAAAAGAACCATCCAGATAAATGGGAATGAACTATGTTAAATAATGATGCCCAGGCCCAGTATGGCAACAAAAAGATTAGGGTTGGGTATTTGACCAGTCAAATAAAGTTTGGTCAATCGACCAGTCAAATATTGGTCAAAAATTGTAAAATAATTGCCAAGATGGTCAAAAATACCCAGAAAAAGCACACATTTTCCATTAAAAATTGTATTAAAAAAAAGATTTAAAAAAACATATTTTTGTCAAGAAAATGGCAAAAAAATTCATTCCCCATAAAATTGTTATAATCTTTGATCAGTCGAAAAATATTCAGTCAACTGACAATATTTGATCAGTCAACTGACTGGCTTGCCAACCCTAATAAAGATATCTGAGAAACAAGTTTCTACAACAGCCTTCTGCCAACCTCCGCCCCTCCCACCTTACGTAATTTCATTTGCTTACTTTCCACTAGGATAGTCTCAAACCCCTGTTCTTCCCTAGAGGTGAAAATAAATAGAATTAAACAGAGCCCTAGGAACTGATTAGCTTGGATTCTTTCATTATAGAATGCAAAAAATCGATAGATGTGCCATGGCCTAATCTGCTACCTTCCTTCTGCAACCTGAAAAACTTCCTACCTTGAAATAGGTTTTCCCAGGCCTATCAACTATCCCTCATCCAGAACTATCCTCTTCTTCTTGCATCCATCTTTGCTCATTTGAAATGAATGGAAGTGCAAGGTTTTCACGTCTCTGTCAGCATATGCATGAGTGCATAGATCCAAGTACTTGGTTAATTATAATATTGACTTGGCAATCATTCTCAAAAAACATGAGATACATTACAGTTATAACAGTTATAAAATAATTAGTAATTTGCTGGTGTAGCATACCTTTTGGCTTCATATTACTGAGCTTACATCTAGAAATTATAGAAACTGTTAGCCTTTGTTAGAATTTTTTTTACTGTGGCAAAGCATAAATAGGAAATCATGCCACATGTTTAACTTACTTTATTTCATACTCAGAGTATCAACTTGACTGTACAATTTTAACTCCCAATACATACAGTGCAGTATTTAATGTTTAATATTTTCAGTCCCTTTTGGCCAAGCTTGTAATATACCCTTCATGCTTTTCAAAAATGTAACCCAGGAAATTATGAGATAGTTCTTGCAAAGTGCTGGATGCCTTAAATACTAACTGAAATCAATGGGCACTGAGGAAACTCATTGTCATACAGGAAATGCTCAAAAAATGTACAGGAACTGGTACAAAAATGCGGTAAAACTTAAAAGGCTAACTTAAGCGTATGATCCTGTGTTCTTCAGCAGCCCAGTTATTGGTCACATCTCCAAAGGAGGACTAGTATATATTTTGGAATTTGCATGCTATCTACATGCACCTAAGTACCATGGCATTTGCTTTTCAGGTTTTTGTAAAGCTTTACTGAAGAACTAGAATAACTGTGTGTTTTTCAAACCTAGTGATACAGCAAGAGGTACAACTGTAACGAAAGAAGCGGTGTTGGTCTAATCTGTGGTCATCTGAATGATACACATATTCTAAGGACTCTTGTTCCATATACTTGCTGCTTAGAAAGCAGAATCTAACTTCCTTCTTGATTACAGGCATTGGCCAGAAAAGGCCTGAGGTTTTGTTTGTTTTTAGAGGCAATGTCATACAATGACTACAATATATCTTTGTAATTTTTTTATGCTGCTCCATAATGAGTAGAGAACCACTTCTTATTCATAATGTCTGCAAACAAATTTAGCCACTTTACCCTGGAGGATATCCTTTGGGTTTTCCAGTATCTGATTAACAAGCGTCTAGAGACTGTTGTTCCCAGGGCTATCAGTCTTTTGTTCTACCTTCCTTATTTTTCGTCCATGGCAATTTAACGACAGTGGTTCTCCATTCCCCACAAAGTTCTCAACTTAGGGAGCACAAGACACACCACACCATGTATAAAATCCTATTTATACTTTTACATTATAATTTCCAAAAATAGAGAGAAAACCAAAAAAAGGTTAACAAAAAAGCTGAAATACCTAGTAGTTCTGAGAAAGTCTGCCTCCAGATGGTGTAACTCAATGCATAGGCTGACTCTTTAAATATGAATTCTATTTCAGATTCATTTAATACTGATTTGACTTCACAAGAAGCAAAAGTATTTAATTCGTTATCACCCATCCCTGATTTAGATATATGAATGTGAAAATCTCTGTTACTAATTTTAATTGCACTATTCCCTCTCCACAGGCGACTGTTAAATTGGTTTGGTGAAATAGTAGTGAATCACATCAAAGTAGTAGAATACATTTTATAATATATCTAAATAACTATCCCATTTTCCCAGCATGTTGCTGCGTATTTTAAGTATTAATATTATGCCTCCAGTTTAGAAGAATGTAGCTTTATTTTATTTAAAATAAATTTTCCTCATACTGTATTTTAGTACTGTTAAAAATCAGGGTAAATTCTAAGTGGCTATCAAGTAATAAAGGAGAAGCATTTACTGCAGAAGCCCACAAGAATATGTGTTTGCTTAGTCATAAAACACTCAAGAAAGGAGCTTGCAGATGCATCATTTTGATACAATAATGGTCTTCCAGTCTAATCTTTTTTTTTCCCCTTTCCTTTAGCACCAATGTTTATCACCTGGGCCCTGGATGGGTTTGTTTTTCTATCTGTTTGTATGTTTAATGGATACATTGAAGTCCTTGTTAACATTCTTTCAGGTCAAACATTAACATTCATCAACAGGTCTGTGCTGTTATTTTTGACTGATCAGCAAGCCCCTCCCCACAAGGGCCCCAAGGTGTCTGCACCAATACTACCTTTGGCAATGGTTTCATTAGATTTCAAATGCCTAGAAATGTAAGGCTTGGCAAATATTTAAAGGGGAATTGTGAAGTAATACTCATCATACTGCAAGAAAGTGTTTCCCAAGCAAAATTTTCTTTAAATTTTCTAACTCAGCATCTTCACACAGCTAAGCATCTCCATTTTTAGAAGCAATGGGAGCCCAAGAGCTCCCACTCTTCCCTCTTTATAGTACTGAATCAGCATAATTCCTTGTAGGTTATGGAAGAGAGGGAATCACCATTCTGGGAGAGATGCTATCAAATGAAATAAATAACCAAGGTTTTGACCAAAGCTGGACAACACTGATCATTTCTAATGCAAAATTACTCAGAATATGTCACCATTTTCTGTGGGTGAAAATAAACACAACGGTCAGATCAACAGTTGTATTTCCCATACATAAATGGGAAAATCTGTCTTCCACAGCTAGGCAGCTTTAGACAGAAGTAGAACCATTGAAAGAGCTACAGAATTTTTCTTATGAACACTGTAGCAGGTAAGAGATTGTCAGAGGAAAAATACACAAGGGAGAAACCTATTATGTTACTGGTTAAAAACATTATTTTACTATTTCTGCCGCTGCTGCTGCCAGCCACTTTCTGTTGGTCTGACTCTCTATCCAGGTTGTCTCCATCAAATCTGAGATAACAGGTATCTGTACACTTGCAGCGTCCCAACCACTTATGGTGTTTATCACGCAGACATTTTCTGTCTAAAAACAATGTAATACATTAACACATTAAAGATGTGGCAAAGGTAAAGTGAGAAAGATCTTCTAGCCTTGTTTCTATAGCAGGATTCCTATAAAAGTTCTATTAAATCTTGTGTGCACTCTCGGTCATGTGCATCACTGAATATAGCCTGAAAGAGTATGCTAAGAGGTAAACACGTGTACTCCATGTAGATAGTTAGTCATAATCTTCTACTGTTTACTTGTGAAAAACTAAGAAATCAGAATAACTATTCTTTTCTCAAAGACATTCCCCTACACTTTCTTTCCTAACCATGTGGCACTTAGGACGCCAGATTACCTTTCTGGCTACCCCTTGCTTCTGGAGTATCAAGGAGCCCAGGGGTGACAACAGCTGAGAGGATCAAAGAGGACTAAGGGTAGTAAGGATACCCACTGCATAATTTATACAGTGTATATGGTGTGGAGCAGGGTTGTCTAACTGGCAGCCTGCAGGAGTTAATATGCACCAACCAAGCCCTCCCAGCCCCAGTGCTCCAGCTGCAGTAGCAGCAACAGCAGGAGCCAGGGTCTTAGGACTCCCCTTCTCCTCTGGCTTCTACTGCATGCACCTGAACCACACACAGGGGTGAAACCCATAATGGAAACTGAAGGTGAGTCAGGGCGCCCATCCATGCACAATTCACTGGGATGCCCACATGTGATGCAGCAGTGGTGGCTTCAGGTGCACTGTGCAACCTGAGAGGCTGTAGCCCTTGCTAGTGCAGTCACCGTGGCATGCTGCCCTAAGCCACTTAGAAGTTGGACAGCTCTGGTGAAGAGAAACCTAAACTACCACAAAATAAGCTAGCTCCATACTGGGAGGAGTCTAACCACAATACAGAGCTTCACGTGGACACATCTACCTTGCTTCTAAATTAGGTGCTGTCATGGTTACACTGCTCCCAGTAGCTGAGCTACTTTGTTTAGCGCTAGCTTGAGTATTTCTACATTACACTACATTCTGCAGTGTAAACATAACCTTAGAAGGGGTAATGGAACAAAAACCATAATGGAGTGAGAGAAAAAGAACCTGATTTGAAAATGGGCAGAATGAGATGTAGATGCTGTAAAGGAGAAGAGGCAGAGGGGTGGGATTATTTCCTAATATACAAATGAGCACATTACGTTATTTGCATGAAATACCATAAATAGAGCTGCACAAATCTTGAAAGCTATGCTTTTACTAATATTTAGTTAGTGCAAAAAATACATACCTAATGTCAAACAAAAACTTATTGCTGTACAAAAATCCCTTCCTAATTAATCAGTTCAGAACACCAAGGCATTCTATTCCCTTCTGCATCATTTAAGTATCCAGATTTGGTCCGCTACGGGGCATTTTGGGCACTTACGCATCCAAAAGCATTCTCTTCATAGCTGCAAAGCTCTGTGTCCATGGACAACTCTGGATTACTGCACAGGTATCCAAACTAGGCATGTACACTGGTAACAAAACAACAGGGAGGTTTTTATCCTTCCCTCCCAATAGCTGAGTGGCTAGGGCATTCACTTGGGAAGACACAGAACCTGAGTTCTAGGTTCTCCTCACCCAAAGGGAGGGTCTACCTACAAATCTCTGACTTCCATTTAAATGGCCACTTAGAGGATGAAGAAGGACTAGACTGCCACCTTATGTGCTTGTGAAACCTCAGTGAGCTCCTAATGAGGAAAACATAGTATTTTTAATTTCTTCTTGACTCTCTCTCACACACTTCTAGTCCTCACTATTTCCTGTCATTAAATACCTGGAAATATTTTTTGACAAGACAGAAGATTGAGCCAACAGTCTTCACAAAAATCTGATATATGAAATTAAACACTGCCTATTTATCATCTCCAAACGTATGCAACATTTTGCTTCACTTCCTCTAGCAGGCTATTCCTGCAAACTATTTCTGTATGTGTGCTGTTACACAAGTACCAGATTGAATTCTAGGGGCATGTCAGGGGCAGATGAACTAATTCTTCTATTTTGAAGGAAAAATTCTGGATGATAAACCAGCATAAGGCCAAAAAGAGGAAAAGGGAGAACTGCATTGTATCCAAGTAATGGTAAAGGGAGGCATTATATCTTTACAGGACAGCGAAAAAAGTATGTATGAGCAAATTTTGTTATGTCTTTAAAAAAAAATAATAGCCATTTAGTGACCAGATTACCTGTACCACACCAAGACCAAAATGGGCACTAAGATCAGTGTTCACCTCTTCAGCTAAATGACTATAACCGTACTTCTTTGTTCACATAATTTATCCCCAATTTAGTAAACAGTATTTTATTTGATCTGATTTTCTTCAGAGACTTGAAAACTGAAATTGTGAAGAAAATGACTAATATGTCCTTCAGTGATGCTGCACTGCCCTATTCCCCCCTAAAATTAATTTATCACCTACAAGGAAACATTTTAACATAAATTCTAGCAGGTGACATCATCAATCCAATTTTGTAACTTCATTATAAAATACATCTTCACATATAAGTGTATAAATATATTAGTTACAGTACACGTCAATATAAGGAAAGGTGGAGGGAAAAAAGTGCTAATTTAATTATGCTAATGGTTCTCTTGTAAGTGTGAAAAACAGATGGGGGAACCAACAAACAATGGATGACTTTTTTTTAATCAGATCTTTTTGAATACATATTTGTGTTCAAAAGCTGTAAGTAACTATAGGACTTCTGGAAAGAGACAGATCACAAAATAGTCCCTTTCCAGGTGGCTCCAAGCAGCCAGGAAAATTTAACTCTTATTGCCTAATAACTTCAGTTCTGACCTTCTCCCTTGCCCTTCCCAGAAAAATTCATTTCCCAAACTACCCAAAGTAAGTTAGTCCCAATACTCTTGCTGAGCAAAAATGTCCAATGATGTGGCATTTTGCCAAATCCCACATGATAGTTCTATAACATGGTTAATTGGTGAGGTCCACTAAGAGATTACAGGAAGAAGCCAGAGTTAGTCCCTCAGGAAAAAGTCATGTGACTATATTAGTCTAATAATCCAGACACCACACCATGCAACTAATTAAGGGACCATATTCATCTTCAGATAAGTGGATAAACTCTATTTTGACATGCTAGCCCATTACAAAGCACTAATAAAAGCTGTTCCTCCTCTCACACACCTTTTAGTAATGATCACCCTAATTAGCAGGTCATAAATTAATGAAACTTAAATAAGTTAAAAGTTTATGGCCTGATTCTCAAAAGCCCTGAATGCTTGAAAAGCAGGGAATTAAGTTACACTTATTAGTCTTTTTAATTTTGATAAAATATATAGTAAAGCAACTGCTTCTGTTTTAATTTTTAAAAAATGTGCAACTTCCAAAAGTTAAATTTAAGTTCATTTACATTCATTACATATAAATTTACCGCATGTATACAATATAAATGACATACACAAACACTATACTTTTTAGTGACTTGAATAATAAGAATGTACATGCTTATGGAAGTGATTAATTTATAAAGAAGCAAAAACAGAATGCATGGGATAAACATCTTAATTTCCAGATCATTGCTCCATTTTACTTTATTTAGCAGTGTGTTTGAGAATAATGTCCCAGACTGCCCCCACATGCTTCCATAGGCAATCTTTTTGCAAACACAAAAATGAAGATACAAGTTCCATCTTCAGCAAGAGGAAATCAAGTCATAACTCTTTAGAAAGTTTATTCTCTAATTAATAAAAGTGGAGATATAATATGCTATATTGGTGAAGATACTTAATATACTTTTCTGTAAAGTTCCTTCCCCTCCTAATGGCATACAATTTGCAGCTGCTTAAATTAGTGATATACTGATACGAATCTTAACAGAAATAATAATTTTGGCATGAAATGCAGCTATCATTTTTTAGTCTTTAAAGTAATTTTCAAACTATTTAATCTTTTGTACTTATGAATTGGACATGCCCTGAATACTCTGGGAGTACCCATGGCACTATGGAAGATGAGTTTTTTACTCTGCTTACCAGAAAACAGAAAAGAAGAGGATTTTCTGTGGATGAGACATTTATAATTAGGCTTGACAGAATTCCATTTTTATTTTTTTAATAATGTCAATGGATAGTGACGTTTATTTTTAAGCATGTATTTTGATTGTCATCAATTTAAATTTTCAGGACTATGCAAAATTAAGGGTGTGAGGGCAGACTATTTATTAATGGCAACAGTAACTACTGTAGGACTGATGCCAGCTGAGCAGCAGAGCTGCCATCAGACCTGGCTTACTTGCCCGTAGCTCCCTCATCCACTTTGCCACTTCCTCTTCCTTTGTTCCCAGTCCCCTGGGGTTTCTGGGAGTTGCAGTCCAAACAACAGTCAGCATAGTTCTGCAGGAGTGCTCCTCCTATTGTCACACACTCCAACAACACACTCCATCAGCCATCATTTTTCTTATGTACCTTTTCTATATATTTTGATTATCGTGGGTCTGTGTAAGGTGAAATCAATGTCTATCAATGTTTACCAATAGCAATCAAATCCTGCAAAGCCTACCTATAACATGTCTTATAAATATATTTAACTTTGTCTTCTGCAAATTCAAAAACTTCAGGCAGGCTGTTGACAAAAGGGCTATGCATTTTCTTCATCAGTAGAGAGATGCAGAAATTTTCAATGTTATTCTCAAAAGTGTTTAGGTTGCTACTTCGCTAAAGCCCATTGGAGCACGATTCCAAGACCCAATGACTCCTCTGAAAAGCCTCACAATAAATGGAGAGAAGCTACCATATTAAAAGGTATTTTGGCAGAATCCTGACCCTGCTGAAGTGAACGGCAAGCTTCCCTGGTGGGGCCTGAATTTCCTGCATTCTTCATCCACTGGCAAGTACCAAGTCTTTGATACTTACTTTTATACTTCTATTTTCCTAATTGTCTTTAATAGGATGTGACGAAATAAAAAATCTACTTCTATTAATTATGTCAAATATGTATTTGTATTTTATCATACAACTGAAAACACTTGCATTGTGTATCTAATAAATTTGAAGGGAACTAGGTGAAAATATGACCTTTTAGATCCTGGCATGCAACTCAATCAATCAACTTTATCATACATTGCATACAATCCATCTCAGTGTATAATGAAGCTGGAAGAAATAAAGAACTAGTGTAAAGAATATGGTATTTTAATTGCGACGTTTCCTTTTTATGGACTCAAAATCAGTTATGTACTGCAACACTGTACATGTTACCAACCAGGAAATGATGGAAAGAAATTTCTTATATGCAAAATAATTATAATAAAATGAAAGCCAAGAAACTATAGTTCAAATCAAATCTGTTTCTCTGTTATCTTTGGACTAGCTTAGTATTTATTATAAAAGAAAGTCTGAAATAACTAAGAAGGCTATATAAATAGAATTTGCTTTAACAACATTCTGCTTTTCATCATGTAGCCTACAGTAATTTTAGTAATTATTTTAATGTGAGATGCATGGAAATTTGATTACTTATTGCCACAAATACAAGTATTCAAATGTCCTCATATATTCAAAAAGTCTATCAAAATATCAGTGTGTTAAGCAAAAAGGTAAATTTACAACAACAAAAAATCACAGTGCTCATACTGTATTTGTATGTAGCACATAAAAATAACTACCTGTCTGGTGAGAAAACTGAAATAGTAAAACACTAAATATTTGTCACTGTAAGTTTGTTGTCAGGTGCTTATCTACTCTGTCATACTTCTAATATTTCTGAAATTGAACCATTTCTATTTTGCACTTTAATATTCTTTATGTAGATTGTTTGAGAGCTCTTAAGAGAGGAAAAAAACATCCAAAGCTGCATATACCTACCTAGTAACAGCTTTCAACAAGTTACAGAATTGCTTAAGGCCATGAGGCTTATTGGATAAAAACACCAGCTTTCACCTTCAGAACCAGACTGCAAGTTTGTCCTCGGGTCCAAAGTGAAATGTATTTCATGGTCTGAGTTCAGTCCTCCGGGGATTATTAAGCCGCATTCCAAAATCAGTGCAAATAACATTTCAGTTTAGCATGATTGGCAGGTCACTTAGGAAAGGCCCTGTACTGCTCTTTAAAACTATATTACTTTTGATGCCCAGAAAGGACAGTTTTCACAGGTCAAGCTACAGATCGCTGGTAGCAAGTCTAAAAGCCTATATCAAAGTTAGCTGTACCATACCAGCCTGTAAGTAAATAAAGAAGAGTTCAACTTCTATTGCTAGAGTGAACAAAAGGAACAACAATATTAAAGGCTACCTACCAGTTCTTGGTTGAAATCAATATTTGCTTGGCCTGTTTTCCCAACTAACTTTTACACTTTACAAATAAATATTGATTCACACCTAAAGACTTCCTTCCCCCTTTTCTAACTCTTCTCCAGCTCTCCCTCATTCTCTACTCATTTCTGATACCACTTTGCCATTTTTGTCTGCTTTCCTTTGTTAACTGCTACACCTACCACAGTGACCCAAGTCCCCTCCTGCCTCGTTAGTTTCTTTGCTCCATTCTTCTGTCCCTCACCAATTTGTAACTCTCACCAATTTTCTTTCTTTTCACAGCTTGTTATGGTCTCTCCATCCTAAAACAAACCTAACTCATTTGACCCTACCTTGCTCTCCATCTTCCAATGACCTACAATAACTGCTACAAGTTCCTCTTCCCTAAATACATCCTTGACTCCTTACAAACCATTTTTTACCACTCAATTTCTTTCACTAGGGTCACTAATGATCTCTTCAAGAGTAAACCATAGTGTGTCTATTTTGTGCTCGTCTTCCCTGACCTCTCCTCTGCCTTTGAAACCAGTGATCATACTTCTTATAATCACCATGGTAGGCTCTCACAGACTTGTACACCATGGAGACTATCTTGTCTTGGCCTCCCTTCACAGAGATCTAGAAACCACTTCAGTTCTCAGTCCACCTGTAGTAATGGCTACGGAGCAACAACAGTGCTCTCCATGACTGTGGAGACCAGGATCCATAACACAAGATCTCTTCTCCCTACCTTTGAGGAAATCCCCAGCACGTAGCTTGGACACTAAGGCATTATACTTGATAAAGGATATCAGAAGCCCTAACAATATTTGATTAAAAGAAAAGAAAAGGAAAAAAAGGACAAGTTAATCAAGACAGAATAGATACAAATAGAATCACCAGAAGGGATGATTCAAATGCTGTTATTCATTTTTCTTCAGATACATTTTTCTTCTAATTGTGACCGAAGGGCAAAGATAATAAGTAACTTAGCCAATTCAGGGTCATAGGTAAAAAGTGCTGGCAGCAATTAGGCCTCTGATAATAACAGTTTTACAATATATAATGGCCAGCAGTTGGCAGTACAGTCACTTCTAGAAGAACAGTCATACTGGGCCGTTTTTAACGCTGTGGAGGGGTCAGGAAGAGAACTGAAACTGACCAAGTCAGTTTTAAGTATAACAATTCAGTTATAAGTGCAGTCAACTCCCACCCTTTCATATGTGGTACACCAAATATTATTAGCACTGTTAAGTTTATTAGCATCAGTCAAAATTATTAACAGTTTCATAAGAATGTTGCTCTTCTGTCTTTTTTGAAGAACATCAGTAGGAACATGCAAATGTATTTTTTTTTAATTACTATGTTTTTATCAGTCATTGGCTTCCCTTTCCCAGTAAAGCTGGTATCTTCTTTTTTCCATGAATATGGTGTATGTCATTCAGTAAAAAGAGCAGAGTCAATTGAATGAAAAGAATTACTTTTAAAAGAGGCTGTGTATTATACATGCAGAAAAACCCCCAAGAGACTCTTTTGAACAGGTCAGTGCATAAGCTAAAGTGGCCTAGGGCAGAGGAAACCTGCATAATGAACTGTTATGCAACAGTTCACTCACTAGATCTGTTAAATAAAAGTTAGTAAATCTCATAGAAACACCTGATCTTTTTTTAAAAAAAAAAGGCAACAATTAAATTCTGCACTGGGTATTGTCTGAGACTGATGTAAAGCAACTACGTACACTATTTTTATTAGGAGAGTAAAGTTTAAAAAAACCCAGAAAACTACTACTTCATCTTAGAGCTAACATTTTGCTTCAAGAAGGATTTCTTCTTCCATACTTGTCCATAGGTAGATGCAGCTAATCAGCTGAAAAAATATACAAGACCAAGTCCTTTATTCTGACTCATACTTATAGTTGAAAAAAGAAAAAAAAATCAAAATAGCTTAACACTGGACAAAGGGAAGTTCTCCAGAATGGTTTATCTAAATCCAAGAAGGGATCCCAAAAGATCCTAAATCTTTTTAGGAAAATAGGAAACCAAAAAAACTATGACTGGAAAGGACCTCCTATATCTTTGAGTCCACCACCATTGTTAACATATTACTGCATGGAAAAGGGGAGAGGTAAAGCAAGTAAGACATTTAAATCCATCTACATACAAGAATTCAAGCCTCATTCTAGACTTGCACTGTAATTTTCCCCCACTGACCCAGCTCTTCATGGGTTCTTGATCATTCAGCTTTGCGTATCAAAGATGGCTAGTGCTCCCTTGTGCACTGCTGCCTAGAAAAACTAACATGCTTTAAATACTCTAGTCCAATGGCCCAATTAGTCTCAGTACAGATCTCCGACTAAACTAGAGAACTCTCAACTGAAAATAAGTATCTGCCAATGAAAGAATGCCAAGCTACTTATACGCTATTTAAATCAAATCTCCTTAAATAAAACCACCAGCTATTTAAGAAGGCTGTCTTCTACTTCTTTCGCTGGCTTCATAAAGCTACTCTAAAAGTTTACTTTAGAAAGATTTTTCCACCAGGACAAAATCATACCAGTCTACACAAAACTATGAATTTCTTCCATTCACGCAAGTTATGATTTATTTAAACATTACATAGCAAAACAAAAGAAAACGAGAACAAAGTAACTGAACAAGTGACAGACTCACAGTTATCTAGTTGCCAGTACAAAAAAAGCCAAGCAAATAAATGTATAGTCCTGTTAAATAATAACTGATTTTTAAGTTATTGTCTCATTCCCAATTCCAGACTTTCTTTAATGACATACAATGATGCATATGCTACATGAATTGCCAAAATTTAGAAAGATCTGAATTGTACAGAGAGTCAGTCATCAATAAATGCATACTCTGACAGCAAAAAAAGAGGTAAATCATAATAAGTCAATGGGCTCTGCAACATTTCTTCTGGTACACATGGAATATTTTCCAGATCAGGAGCAATTTATGCTGACAAAACTGTGGAAGTGCCTAAAAGACCAGCACTATACTTGGATGCAATAAATAATTCCCTATTGGTAATCATATTTATTATCGTCTACTTGTCACCCATTTTACTATCATTCCACCCAAAATACACAACTGCACCCATCTCTAGGGATGAGGCATGGAGACACTAACTGCAAACAGCTAAGATCATACAGATAATTGGTAATGTAAAACAATTTTTATGCAATTTACTATATATTTCAGTAAGTTGTCAATTGTCAACACACTCATTTGTATTGTACTCCCAACCACTTCTCCATATTCCAGAATCTAAGAATGGGACCTGATGGAAGCAACTAAGCTGTAAGAGTCCCACCCATTCAATTCCCCTTTAGTCAAGAAATTTCCTAAACTAACAACTTAACCATGTCTTAATCCATTCTTAATCAAACCAAATAAGTCACAAAAAAAAATTAAGGGGAGGAGACTGTATCAAAACATTTACAAAATTGTAGCTGGCTTATGAGGTGTAGGAAATATGGAGATCAGCAAAGTACTGTAAATGTCAGTCAATCCTAAGGTAGGAGGACAGAATCTACTTAAAATATGATAATGAACAATAGTAGTTGAAGTGTTGTCAAATCATGTAGTCTTCTATAATTGATTTTTGCTTATGACTTTTATTTATTCTGTAACCTTTTTCAAACAACCTCATTTAAAGATCTCCATGATTTGTATTACAAGATGGGACAAAGGAAACCATAACAAAGTTACTAGTAAATCATACTTTCCAGTAAAATATCTCCGTTTCCTCTATTTTACACATTACAAATCCACACAAGATTTGTGTGGCCTATCCAGTGAGCCTGCACAAATCCTATGTACCACTTAAGTTCCACTAACGAGGTCAAAGTAAGTGGTAAGTGGATTTAGGAGCTGCACAGGTATTGTACGGGCTCTCTAAAGAAAAGAAGAACTTAGCAAGATCAGACTACTACATTTCTTTTTCTAGTTTGAAAAAAGATGGTTACATAAGGAATGAGATCTCAATTTCTTCTATGTGAAAGAATCAAAAGTGTGGAAAAAGGAAGTGATGGCCTGAGATATTCATAGACATGGTGAAAGACTTTTTTTTGTTCTTCATGGCACAGCAGTATTCTTTCATGGATAGATTTGTGGTATGTCATACGGAACAAAAGGAGATCCCTCATTAAAATGAACCCCAAATTCAGTCCCTAAACACATGGGGGAAAACTAAGAGTAAATGGGGATGAAGATGCATTTAGATGAGGGACAATCTGGAGGGAATATATGAATGAATGTTATTCCCCAACTGACAAGAGTGGATGTGTAAATTCAACAAATGCTAGGGCTAAAAAACAAAATAAAAGTTTTCTCTCCCCCTCCCCCACAATTTTTTTGTCTGAATATTTCTTCTAACCAGTCTGTTAATCATTTTAAATGTATCACGTGTCCCTTATAAACTGTTACTTATACATAGATGGAAAATAAAGGATTATTTTGAATGGAGGAAGGAAGTGAGGCATGCAAGGGACAGCTGGAACATTTCCTTGGCAGCAGGTTTTTTTCGCACTGTGCTACATATGTGGACTCAGCTTTGGGAATGCAACAAAATGGTAGGTAATCATAACAATCTATGGAAATTTAAGCTATGAACATGTGATCAAGTTTTTCATGAAGGAGAAGACATATCCTGTGGCCTTCTCTGATTTTTTCCAGGACCTTGGCCCTTTGCACGACATCGCATAAAATTAACTTACTAGGTATAGGACATAATATAATTATTTAGGTGTGGAGGCACAGTATTTAGTTTCACTTTAAAATATTTCACTATTGTATAAATATACCAAACTTTCAAACTCACGTATTTTTCATTGAAATTATTTAAGTTTTATGGAGCCAAAAAAGGTAAAACAGTGGAGAGGGAAACACAGTGAGTACTACTGATAAGCAAGATTGATTACTTTGGATTTCTCCTTGTATTTACTGACAAAAAACCAGTATGCAGGAGCATGCTAAGTTTGTTCCAGTTGAAAAATGAAGCAGAGTTGGTAGATTAACCATCTACAAAATGATTCCTTGCAGAGTACAGTATGGCTTTTCACATTCTAATATTTTATGCAGCAAATCTGAGTAAATTACATCTTTAATAAATCATTTAGTACTTACCACATTTTGCTAATTATTTCAAAATGCTGTAATCCTACATTATTTATATGTTAATTTTTTATCCAAGAAGAACAAGCCTGCATACAGTGGATTGTTACCTTTAGTAAACAGCAATATGAAATATACAGTGACTGGCAAACCTACAATAAGTATGCAGCAATGTGCTCATATAGGATTTAGATGAGGCTAAACAAACTATACAAAGTATTTCCTATCACTAAATACTCACACCCTTCAGATAACAAAGGTGAAATAATGAAAAGTCCCCAAAATAACGCTGAAAAAATGTGAAGACAGATTTGTAACCACAATCATGCACAAATAATTACAAATTTCAAATGTAAAGATCATTCAAATAAATGTAACTGATGGATAATCCTCACAGGGTGCAAGTCAAAATAAACAGACAGTCCACTTTAGAAAGTGTCTTGTGAATTGATTTAACAAGTTTAATGTGAGCATCAGTGTGGGGCTATTACTGATCGTAAGCTTTACTGATGTTATTTGTTCGCTTGGAAAAATACCGCTCTTTGGAATGAGCACATTAAGGCTAAAATTGCAGAGAAAACCCTATTACAACTTTATTGCTGGCAAATTGGAACCAAACCTTGTCTGTATATCAATTACTTAGAGTTACCACAGAGATAAATCTTTTTTTTTTTTTTTTTTTTTTTTTTTTTTTTTTTTT
>NW_017729025.1:63192430-63212584 GCF_001723915.1 Gavialis gangeticus
TTTTTTTTTTTTTTTTTTTTTTTTTTTTTTTTTTGTATAGGCTCAATCTTGAAGACAGTGATGAGAAACTCCTTATTATACCCTACCAACATCAGTAGGTTTTCTTGGCAATTTCAAGAAATTGTCAATTAAGTTCTTTTTATTAGGTTCCAAAAGCTGTTAAGTCAAACACAAATCTATCATAAGGCTTGTAACAGCATGTTATTTAGGCACATTTCAGTGTTTCACTTTTTCATTCTACCTACCCCATAACTCTAATCAAAAGTTCTTATAAAGTGAGGGAGTATTTTAGTCTTATTATCTCAGGGGTTTTGACAATTTTGGAGTAAGTGAATGTTCCCTGCTTGTAACCAGTACTATGACGAATACTCAACTGTTATGTAAAAAGTAGAAATAAAATGATTTACATGATTCTGGGTAGGAACTGATCTGTTTTCAAATTCATTAAGATTAAATTAGAGTCTTCTGTGTAATTACACAGGATATTAAAACTACTAAAACTTCACACACAAAGTCTACCAAGTCTTAGCATAGGTGTAGGTATTTATTTGCAGTTAGCTTCTTGATATTATTTCATTAAAGAAAAAACATATAAAGATGACAGGAAAGAAACTGTTAAAATAGAAGGATTGCAGAATCATGGAGGGAGTTCTCCCTGTGCCACGAGAAGCTAAACTCTTTGGAGGAACAATGCTTTTAGTCTTCAGGAAGAGCAAAAGAGTTAGTTAGTGCATGTAGGAACGGCACAATGGAGTGCCACACGGGTCAACTACCAAGACAGCTACTTGCCTGACCTTGCAGTCAGACATACAGTGCTTCAGAAAAAAGCAAAGTAAAGGAAGACAAAACGGCACATAATTCTGATAAATAACGATGGTAAGTTCCTATTCAGCAGTTTACCACTTAAGCACTTCCATGGTATTCATAGTTCGAATTGATCTTAGAAATTTTAAAATATAGGCTAATGTGGCTGCATATGTAATGCATCAGCTTGGAGACATTAAACTGCTTCATTAATAAAGGAACTGTATTTTCTTTTTTCTGATTGTTTGGCAGCTCAAAAGTGATTTGGAATTATTTTGTACTGCTCCAATTTTTCCCAACTGAGCTCCCAACATGGCTGCTGCTTATTTTAATAGAATCATCCTCAGACAGACTATACAGTTAAATATACGTAGTTGCAAGTATATGCAGGTACACACTTGATATTAGAGCTATATAGCTTGATACCTACTGCTTCACTCAGATAAAAGGCATCCAAAGAAGAAATCAAGTATGAATTTTGAACACATTTAATGCTAACATTCTTCACAAGATTTACTTGTCTTGCAAACTTGAAAATGTGAGCAAAATAATAACTTGAAGGCAAGAAGTGTCATCAGATTTGTATGTTTAAAACATCCTTCCTGTTTTTGTGCTTTGAAGCCTGGCTTCACGTACAGCCTTCCAAAGCATTCTATAACACCCTGACTAGTTGGTCACAGGCTAGCGACATTTGAAGAAGAAGAAGGTCAAAGCTATCATTATGGTGGTGACAACCAATCACAGTGAAAAAAATAAGTTTTATTTATTACACTTAATACAAGAAACCTTTACTGTGGAATATAATTGTACTGTCACTACACACCAGAGATTTTTAATCCCCAATCATTTCAACATATTTTACAGTTCATTACCTTTTCAGTTAGATATTTCAGGAAAGACTCTCCTGAGTCTATACAAAAGCATTAAAAATCTACTATTTTTATTCTTATATTTCACCTATATGAAATACTGGATGGCAAATTAAAAGGGAAAAGAATGCACATACTCTGTAGGAAGTTTGGTAAATAGATATGCAGGAAAAGAGATTTTGAACTATTTGTTACAGTTTTAAAAATATTTAACATCTTAATCATGCACTCATAAATAATATATGAAATAGCTGTAAATAAGATGTTTGTAAGAATGTGACTAGGGTACTATGACCCACACAGTATAGCACTGTCTGTACTAAACAAGATGGACTACACATCTTCCTAGTAAACACATAATACTTTAAAAAACAAATACAAAGTTATGTTGCCTCTAGGAAGAGATTACCTGTTATGATTCTCATAAGTTCTAATAAGTGTCACAGTGAAAAGGTAAGCGATTGTATCATTGTAAATTTTGTCCTGTAAAAATGTATCATATAAGGTCATTTTTCATACAATACAGCTCCCAAGCCTTGTTCTGTATTGACTAAATATAATTTAGGCTTTATAATAAAAAATGGTACTGCTGGCACTACAAAGGTTAACTAGTTAATTAAATTACAAAGTGAAAATATAATTTTGCATACCTATTTTTAAAAATTGACTTACTGAACTCCTTAATGTTTATACATATAGAAGACGGAGACAGATCAGTTTTCTACCCGTTCTTTTTCCATCTGGAAATCCATCATAATGTGCCCTTAACATAACTGACACAACCAATGACCAACTAACCAAAAATAACAAAAGCCTACTTCCCTAAACCATGCAGAGTGAAAAAACCATTGAATTCCCCGTACCTCATTTCAGTCAGATGCTCAATGCTTATTTTATAGGAAGAAGTGTTTCCAAGGAATATTTTGGTTTTAGAAACAAACTCTGCACGTTCCAAGAAGAATTAAATAAAAAAGTATATTTCTACAATGTTGCAAGAGATGTCTTTTGAAATTTATCAGAACAATTCAACTATAGAAAGGCAAAGTAGAATAAAAAACAGAATTTGGCACTTTCATCTTCCCTACTCAGTTTTAGGAGTTATAACCAAAACAAATTAGATAAAACAAAGTATAAATTTTCTGTCTACCTGAATTTATCATCCACAGTGTGTTCACCTGGCCAGAAGCGCTCACAGTGTGGCTTTGTGAGATTCCAACAAATCTGTGAATTCTGCTAAATACCTTGTCACAAGGACATGAAAAAGGAAGAAGTGCTCACCTGTATTCCACCAATTCATTTCCATATTATAAAAAGATAAGGGGAAACAAACATTTCCTGAAAGACTGGAGGTCACAACAAGACAGTAAGGCTGACAAACAACATAAAAATAAGAAAATGAGTTTGTATAAATATTTGGTGGCAAACTTGAAAGAAAATAAAAGGGAAACAAAAATAAACACAATGAGAAATAAGCAAGTAGTTATGGAACTTGATTCTCCACTACTTCAAACAATATTTCATGTGGTTCCAGAAAATCAATGGTGGTACACTGGACTAAAGGAGATGTAACAAAGGGCAAAATAGGCCTCCTATTCTGAAGAGCCCCACTGATACCACATTTTTATAATAACTAGAAAATGTTCTATTTCTTAAGCCAGAATCCCCAGACAATAGTACATTAGAAAAAAGTGTGGGGGTTCAGTTTAAATGACAAAATGAGCCCTTTTTTAGACTGAAACTATGGGAGGAAATCCTAGCCCTGTGAAGTTAATTGGAGCTTTATCATGAACTTTACTGGCTGGATCCCACACATAATAATTATTAATCACTTCTGGCAGAAAATATCAAGTAAGGTGAAAATTAAATTAAAAGAATTTCATATGGACACACATTTAACACCGAATTTGGATTGGGAACTGAATGTGGGTTGGGCAGTGTGGGGCACTATCCTTTGTCAAAAGAAGGAGAACGGGAGCAGAAGCGGGAGCAGGTGGATTGCTTTCAATTTTTTTCCCTCCAGATGGAGGAGTGTAGGGAGTTGCTTGTTCTTACTCAATGTTTTATTCTGTTTCTATCATTCTTTTTCCTGTTCACTGTCAGCCACCCTTAGAGTTTTGGGGAACGGTGATATATACCAGTAAATCTAATAAAAAAAATCATAGGGATGGACTGACAGCATACTCCTCTCACAGCACTATAATTCCAAAGGTTTCAAGAAAGTTACTCCATATTTACATTAATTTAAATGAAAGGGAAAATGTCACAGGATTATCATTTTTTTTAAAACTAAAACCACCCAAGTCTGCCTGAGGGTTCATTTATGGGATGATTACCGCCATGACACAAAATAGAAAAATCCCTAAATTTCATGATGGTCTTTTAGACAGCAAGAAACTGATCAATGTCACCAAAGGTGGTTATTTATAAATAAGTCCATAGTGAAGATTTTTAAAACTCAAAAGATAGTTCAAAACTTCACTCCCAATGATCTCCTCCAGGTCACCTGGGCAAACAAATAAAAATTTGAAGCAACTGCTATTCTATTTGGGAGCTTACAGTATGCCTATTACAATGGTATCTGGGTATTTCCTATTAGATTACACAAATTTCATAAATGTCTTAAACTAGGAAAGCAGTCATCTGGCTGTTAGTACCATATGAAGCTAAATAAGGAAGACCTTCTCATGAATATTCTTTAAACATAGATTTTAGGTGCATCTCATTTTTTAGTCAGGAAGAAATTTTAAGTGGATGGTTTTGAACATTTTGATCTCTCTCCTCTACATTTGGTCTTCATTTAAGATGAAGAAAAAAACTGCAGTGACCTCACCCAAGTCCAGGGAAGGTCCCATGAAATCTGAAAAATGAACAGCCTGGCTCATTATACCCAAAAAATCCTAACAATTTGATAACTATTGAATATTTAATTTTGATTCATCATTATTCTTGGTCTTTTTTCTTCTCTTGGGTTATCTTACAAAGTCTCTTCTTATGAGTAGGAGTTTCTGAAAAGGTTACAGATTATGCAGAATTACTACTTCATCTCCTACTTCTTACAGGAAAACTCTTCCACATACAATACTTGAAAAGGCAACATATATATTCCTCTGTTTAGGAGTATGTAATTTTTCTGGTAAGTGAAGAAAGAACAGAAAATGGTTGGAAAGAAGCAAGTTTCTAAAATGTTCTGAAACCGTTCTTATTCTTGGATTCATGAAAAATTGTCTTTATAGAAGATAATTTGGAGATGCATTTCAACTGACCTTTTCCTAGATGATCTTCTTAAACAGCTCAAAGGCTGATTACCGTATTTGCTTGAATGAAGCCAGCACTGAGCATGACTATGAAACGTGTGGCCCATATGGGACCATTTTGGGACCCATATGGGAACCACCACAAGGATAGATTAATGCTGCCTATCTGAATATGATAGCTTCTATTGATGGTAGTCCCCTCAGTGCCAACTTTTTCAAGTCATGGTCAGCCATTACACTGCATACATTTTAAATTCCTCTTTGCTCTCACAGCTGAGCTGTGCCTTTCTTTCCCATTTCCAATTATTCTATTTATTAAATGTCTAGTAAACATCACCAAATGGAGCCCCAAACAGTTCACCCAGAATCCCTCTCTGTTGCCCCCTCTCTCAGTCTGTTGCATACAATTAGTGTGACCCTGCCCTCCATGAGGTCAAGCCCTTTGCTTCATCTGCCTATACATTTTTGGATGATCCCAGCACTCATGATAAGAACATCCAGTTCCAGTCATGAGTGATGGGCTACTTAGCACATGGATCCTTTGTGAAGGGTATCTGGAGTACTTATACATACTGGGCGGTGCTGAGCTGTGGGTTCATCATGGCTTTAAATGCTGTTGACTCTGCTGAGGCGCAGCCCAATTAACTATATGGTAAATCATGGGCCTTTAGGCTTTGGATTAATATCATGCATAGTTTGGCTCAGATCAAGCATAGTCTATGCTTACCTAGCAAAAATACCATGATCATCACAGTGACTTCCTAGTCACACCCTGGGAAGACTGTTCTGCTGGCATGGGATAGTACCCATGTAGGCAGTGCATAGTCAACCTTGGCTTTATGTCCACTTTATAGAAATGGGTGACTCCTCCCTAGTTTGCTCCTGGGGCCTTATGGCTAAGGGCAAGCAAAACTCAGGGGCATCCAAACCCCAAACCTCTGGGCTTGGGCCTGCAAGTAGGATGCCCACCAAAGGTTTTGGAAACATATGAAGCCTCAAGTGGGGGTGGAGGATGTTTGCCGGTAGTAGGGCCACTTTTGGTTCTGGACTAACTCACGGATTTGGAATTGATTTGGCCTATTTGGCATGGAATATGAAAATTTAAAAAAAAGTTTGTACTACATATAAGTAGGTATAAAAGTCCTTCTTAAAAGTGTGTTGATGTGTTAAGTGTGTACATGTGTGTTTATGGAGTACATTTGCTAAGGCTTGTAGCAGTTTCAGAAGGGTAAAATGCATCAATTTGGATGAACTAAGTCTATGGTTATGACAGGCAAATTACTATATGCATATTTATTTCAAGATCAGTGCTTTTGAAGTTGCTTCTTTCTTCCATGTGCTCAGGGAGCACAAGGCCTGCCAGTAAGAAGGCAGGGAAGGGGCTGAAGGGGAAGGAAGTTGCAAGGGGAGGGATAGGTAAAGAGCAAGGGGCTACTTGACTCCCCAGATTTAATTTTCCCTGATGCAGAAGTAGGAGGGTGACAAATTCAATGCAACACTCCAATAATTAATTTCTATATCTGGAAAATTATAAAAAATTTACAAATTTTCCACATATAGAACCTAATTCTTGGGGGATGTCTGATATTCAGGGTCATCTTATATTCAAGTAAATATGATATGTGAATTACTGGTACTTATGAAAAATCAACAGCATGTAAATTGCAAATGAGTTACTTAGAAATGTTTGACCAAAAATAGAAAATAAAATCAAGGAAATGGCTTAGTAATAAAACATTTTCTTTTAGTTTCTCAAACTTCCCCCCCTCCACTGTTCTCTTTTTCTTTTTTTCTATCATTCTTTGGCTTTTTACTCCCTTCTGTTGTTTCCCCACCTCCCTTATTCAAGCTTTCATTTGTTAAGAAAGATTTGGACTGCCCTATATCATGTACATGGGTGAAGGACCTGAAGGCCAGAGAGTAGAAATTGTATCTGAAGTATATACAGATTTGGTAGGACAGCTAATGTTTAAAATTTTTGTGAAGACTGGCCAATTGGGGGGGGTTGTGTTCTGCAAAAATTGCTCCCTAGATAAATGCCAACACCAGACTTATCACTTATTATTTAAAACTTGAAAACTATTTTCATACTGCATCAATATGCATGTCTAGAACCCTGTTTAAGAAAACTATTCACCATGCAAAGTTCTAAATGCATAGTATCAAAGAATAATTTTTGACATTTTGATTCATACATGCTTATAAAGCTCCAAGACAACATGGTTTAATTATAAAACATATTTCTACTGCCTTAGTCATGCCAATTAAATTTGATTGGATACTTTCTTTATTCAACAAGCCCCTTTCATGTCATTTTAATTTACTGTCAAAGCAGCCTGAATATTGGAAACTAAATTATTTACTACAGCCCATAAGCCAATAATGTTCCATTTGTCTCGTACAGAGGGAGACTAGACTAACAAGATTATTAAGGACATTACTTGTAATAGCGAATGTCCTTCACTTTATTTGAGCTTCATGCTGTGCTTTCAGAGATCATACTTCAAAAGAGCTCCATTTCATTCCGTCACAGAATTTCTGATATAAATTATTCTTTGCTAGCTTTGTAATACTCTGATCACAGAGAAAGTGGACCTGATACTGTTGGTTAAAAACAGAAGCTTCTTCTTTTTTAGGGTAACTACATGGTTTATTTGTGCTAAACACCTTTGATGCACTCTGTTGTGCCAGTAACGCAGAACGGGGAGAAATTGGCTGAATTTATCGTATAATGATAACATCTCAGAGATTTAATTCACAAGGGCTTTGGTTGTCTCTTCAATGATTTCAAACTAAATTCTGCAATCTAAATGCATGTGGTTAAATCAATCTTATCAGTTCTTAAAACACCATGTAGGGAATGCAACATATGTAATGCAGAACAGAATTTAGTAAAACATCATATCTGGCATTTCACAAAAAGGTACTTGAAAAATATAACTCAAATTATCTTGGATCTAATCTAAGTCTACCACATGATCTGAAAGGACTATAAATAAAGAGAAAAGATAGCTGACAATATGGCAAGTAAGGTATTCCCCAGCCCAGAATCAGACCAAGTCTTAGCAACCCAATTCAGATCCTAATTCACCAACGCACTTGTGCCTAAATTCAAGATTGAATATTCTTATTTTAGTCAGTGGGACTTGCTTTTGTGCATATCAGGAATGTGCTTAAATATCAAGGCCTGTCTCAGAAGTCATAATCAACAGTTCATTGGGAGATGTTGCAAGCATTTATAAAGAACCAGAAAAAATACTAGAAGATGTAAGGGAATGCTGAAAAGGTGGGTAGAAAACAAAAATAATCTCTATTTGTAAACAACAGAACAAAGCAAGGTACCATATCTGTAAAGCGCATGCAGATGCGCAGAAGCAGAAACAAGTTTCCTTCTTCCCACTCTGCCAAATGAGTGATATCACCCCTAGGCTACCTGTTCTTCTTTTAGCCCTATGGGTCCTATACTCTTGGCTTTCCAGTGGTCCAGCTTCAATAGGAAGTGAACAGTACCCTTACCTAACCTATTCTATAGCCTGAAGTTTAGGGCACTCTTTTAGGAAGGGGGAGATCCAAGTCTGTAAGGGTTCTAAAACCCAGTTCTCTCACTTCCTGGGTAGGTGCTGTAACTAAAAGGAAAAATAGGACTGCTACCACCACAAACAGGTGGAGATGTTCTGAACAGCAAATGAGTAGAGGCACTAGGGTGCCCATTTTTAGCATTTTCTGTAAGCTACTTCTAGACCTTCAGACTTTGAATCTCCCTTAGAAGGTGCCTGGTATGTCAAACCTGTAGTGGCTGCGTGTCACAGCCAAGTCATTCCTTAGCACACCCTCCTACCCACTCATACATGCCTGTGCCAAACACAAAGGTATGTTGGTAAATATGTTCCACAGCAACTCTGTAGCTACCCTGGAGACCTTGGTTTCTGGTACCCTTGACAGCAGCTACTGCCATGGAGTATGTTCCCCACTGTATTTCTAGCTCTGGAGCACGGTTCTGGGATAAAGAGTATGGGGATACTAGGGAATAGCCCACTGCCGCTGCAGTGCGTTTCCTCATTGACTGTAGAAAGATCCTACGTGCCTAAACTCCCTCAAATCAGATCACCTTCTAGGTGAAGGTGCTCAGTTGATAGGCAATGGAATCCATCCCTAAATATTAGTACCTTTGAGACCAAACTGGATCTGGACCAGGGTAATTTGGTTTTTAACATAAATGATCAGTTAAAATTCAATTCCAGGTTCCCACATAACAGCTTGAGTTCAAGCCTATCTCACCTTAAAACCCCAGTTATCTGGTCTTCTGTGCTAGTTTAACCCAATTTAAATAACCAATTTAGCTAACCCAAGTTAAGAACAGAGACTTTTGAACTGTGGATATATCCTAAAAATATATACATTGCAACAAAGGATGGCTAGGAATAAGAAGAGTAATTAGGGGACAAGAGAAAAAGGATATAACACAAGAGTACCGTTTAATTGGTATCTTATTACATATAAATGGAAGCAAATAGGATTAATCTTAAAATGTCTTAACCTACTATACAAGGCTGTAAAGCCAGGTTTTCTATTGCTTTGCTAGTTTACTTGTTCATGTTTTTCAGCACTTACTTACTGTGGTTTTTGAATTATGAAAATATAAACCATTCCTGAATATCTGAATATGCAGAAGTAAAGGATAGGCAAGGAAGGGGTACTACTTTCTTGATGATAGAGCTTGCTTATGATAGCAAAGGGTACAAGGTGACAATTTAGTGTTCCAGCGCAGATTTACTCGATAATGGGCAAATATTTCAAAGCAAACACAGCTGTAATGTTTATGTTAAAAACAATAGGCTATGACAGCAGTCAGACATTCTACATCCTCCAAGTGTTGAAAATAAATTGTTTCTTTTCACACACAAGAGACAGAGATTACTAAAGTGTAACATGACAGAGAACTCTCAGAAAAATGGTGTCTACTTATAAGAAGAATTTGTTTCTGTTACTTTGAGCTTCTTGTAAAGACACTCCCACCTACTGATGTTGGTTACTGTAATACTTTAGAACATAATATGGAGAACTGTAACCTACAAAAATGATTTCAGGATATTAGCACTGAAATGTCTAATAACTACGAGATGCTCTAGTTATTGTGTAACAGTTTTAGCTATATTCACAAACCTGAGCGGGAGTTGCACGTATATATCTAAATGGAATTTAGGGATAGTGATTACATCTCATCTACCATAACAAGGGGTCAAATTCAACAGTGTTTTACTCAGAGGAGATTGCCGGTGAAATATGGGGGAGATGGGTTGCAGAGTAAAGATTGTGGAAGTTGACCCTATATAACCAGAATCTGAAGAAGTGAGCTTCAGCCCCAAAACGCTACACTCTCTCTCTCTCTCTGGTTAGTTTACAAGGTGCAAATCTACCCTGCCTCTCACCCACACACACTTTGGGTAGTCTATAAAGGTGCAAGTCCACTCTGCCTTCTACTTGAGTTTAGGACTCACACAGCTAACTACATCTCCCTACATAACAGCCTGTAATGCAATACCTTCTTTTTTTTATTTTGTTCACCACTTTCTGATTTACCCTTCAAATTTTAGATCATCTACCTTTTTAAAAGCTAACTGAGATACACTGATACAAAGAATTCACTCATCTTACTGTCCCACACGTAAAAGTCGCAAGGAGATGCCCTGTATCTAAAACATCTTTTATAACTGAATTACACTAAATATGGGGTTTCATATCAATGTTTGTGTGAACAGACAGTGTAAGTCTTTCAACATACTTACTAAGACCAGAAAATTAAATAATTCTTAATATGCTTAAGATCATTACTCATAATTTGTAGATTTCACTCTATCAATGGTGATTAAATCTAATAACCCCAGAACAATTGTGTATTAAATGTACGCATTTAAATTAACTTTACTGCCAACAGAGCTTACTTTAGGACCTTTAAAAACAGACATACACTAAAAGGTTATAACTAAATAAAGGAGCTCCAATTCAATGTATAAACTATGAACAAGAAATTCAAGAAAAGACAAGGTTTTAAAGAAAATACACAAATTTTGACTCATTAAATCCCTTTCAAACCACTGATGAGGTGATCTCCTTCATCTATTCACAAAGGACACGTAAACATTTCCCAACTCAGTTCCAAAACGATAGAAAAGAAAAGAAGAATCTGAATTCAGGGGGCAAATCTCATAAAGTCCATGCAATTCTGTATGAATAAATGCCATGGATTTTAAATGTTAAGCTGAGCCTAGCAAAAGGTAATCCTTGTATACTTCCTGAATTGTCTACCCTTTGTCTTCATGTCACTAATACTTCTTCAGCTCATGAGCTGATCAATGTTTTAATCCTTTTTTTTTTTAATTTTAAAGAACTGTGCTAAGAATGCATAAGAATGGATTTTTCTCTCCATGCAAGAATGCCTATAAATACAGTATGTCATATAAATACACACTTACCTAAATGTGTACTTTCACACATTTATAATAAGCAATTTGTGTATTTATACATGAATGGATTGTACATATGTGAATGCATACTCCATGCTAGGGTTTATATTAACATATTTATGTTATGTAAAGTCCTATATAAAATATAACAATATCACTCTATTTTTTAAGCAGCCACAGGAGTTATGCCATCAATACTGGAGACGGGAAAATTTAGATTTATAAAACAATAAATGTAGTCACTGTAACTACCCACTGTGCACATGCACATATAAATGCATTTGCAAAATCGAAGAAAAGAGATTAGTCTTGGAGGAGAGAAATGTGAAAACCTGGCCTTGTACTGGAATTCACACACATATTTTATATGGGCCTGATCACCATTTGCCATTTTACACCCCGGAAAGGGATGGAGTTACTCCACTGTAAAACTGAAGTCAGCAGCTGTGAATCAGGCCCACTGTACATGCAGGGAAAAATATTCAACATGTAGCTTTATGTTATTTTTCTCTATCTATGGTACAGGTATCTTGCAGTAAAAGAAGAAAAGGATTAATTCTTCAACATTTCTGTGTTAAAAATATTGTGGGCATACACTATTGTATTTTTTCCTGATTGAACTTTATACACTATGTTCCATTTTGACTGAAACAGTGAAATAACTAGCAAGTTGCCTCTCTGAAGCCGAAAGCAATTTCCTTTTCTAATTTTAGTTATGCAAAGCCTATGGGCATCATCAGCATTTAGTAATTAGTTTTATAATTACTGCTGTTTTGCTCACTGTCATTCAATTTTTCTTACAACATGGTCTGGGATTGAAACATCCCACATCCACAGCTGTGTAAATTGCCATCCATTTATAAGACAAAAAAAGTAACATTCCACATACATCATTATTCAGTCAAGAATGCGTTATTGGTACTTAGGTGATGCTTTGAGTACATAAGCTGCCCACTAAAATATGAAGCAAAACAGCATTCAAATATTAAGCAAATGCTATCTAACAACATGTGAATCTGGGACACTTGAATTAAAAGGAAAAAAATTTGCATTAACCACCATTCTGCTATTTTATAGACACTAATAAATGCATCTAGTCTTACGGCAATTTTTTCTCCACAGGTTAAAAATAGGGGTATTCAACTGAAAAGTCCATCTGAAAATATACAAACTTAGGTCTCCTGCATTCATTATTTTTACAATAACTAATAGCCTAACAACTAACCATAGTGTCTTACAAACCTAAGAATAGATATGTATGTACTGTAACTAGAAATAGAATTGATATGACCAATAACACAATTTTTAATTATTTATTTTTTCTTCTTTATGATTTTCATATATGAGCGGGTCTTGAAGATAAAAGATACTGCTTTAAACCCACTGAAGATGCCAATTTAATTTATTTAAGTTCTAGGAAGACTTATTAGAACTTTTACAAATAAAAGGAAATCCATACATTTGTAAATGCAGGACAGAATAGTCGACTGAGGATACAATTCCATATTTTGTACCTATAAAAAATTCTGCTGCCTGGAAGTACTACATTCTTTAGATTCTCACTTTGACTTAAAAGTGTTTTTCACTAGTTTCAATGGGTTCTTCTTTAAGGTGGTGATCAAGCAACATCATAAGAAACACCTTGTGGAGAAAAAGATTAATACTTGGGATTGGTCAGAATTTTTCTCAGCAGGGAAATAAGTGACCTAAATGAGAACAGATTCTGATAAGGGATGGGAAAATTCTTAACACCAGCTCCCCCATTCCAAGCAGAAAGAAGCTACAGAATAATATAGTCCTTTGTATTTTATTCTCTCAAGCCCAACTAGGAGAAAACAGCTGCTAATAAACATAAAGCGATCATACAGAAAGGACAAAATTGTGCCCAACCCACTGATGCTCTGAATGGGAGATGTGCATAGAGGAGAATTTATGCAGAACTCTTTCAAAGATATTTTGCAATGGCATTCTCTACTTTGTAACAGTTAACCACCACAGACACATATAGAGAAGGAGCTCTGCACACACAGTTCATTTTTGCCACAGCTGGTCAAAACACGAGTGGGAAAAATGCTAATATTTCCAGGAAAAATATTTTATATTCATTAAAGTACTTTATTTTTGAGGGTTCTTTATCTCCTCTCTACCTTCAAAATGAGCAGTAGCGACTTATGACATTTTTATTCTTTATATAAAGCCATTACAAGAACTTTGCCTAGAGGATCATTATCCAGATTTAGGTGATGATGTCAGAACTTTCTCAGACACTCAGAATCAAGGCTCCAGCACTTCCAGGTAAACCTACAATCTTTAGCCTAGCAGCCACTCATACCCCCACAGCTGAGGTATACTCATTTGGTGGTTTTTTGGCCCCATTCCCACTATGCACCACAAGCATGCCTACTAATACATTCCTATGAACACAGCTGTTGCATAGTCAAGATCCACAGTGCATCTCGGACTGAACAACCACAGCAGTCTGACCACTTCCTACCCTTTTCACAGGCAGCAGAACCACAGCACTGGAGTATCTCAAGACCTGAGCTGTCTATTTGTTCCTGATAGTTCAATTCTACCATAAAATCTGCAACAAATGCATGATATATGCCTAGACCCAACCTTCCAGGCCAGATCACACACAGGCTAGTGCGTTGGGTTGGCCAGGGGGTGCAAACAACCACACTGACCCAACCTCAAATGCCTAAGTCCAGCTACAGGTCATCCCGACTCCAATGCCCATGGACCCAGCCGTGCACCAACCTAAACCTACACACCTGGATCTATGTGCTGGCCTAACCTTGCATCAGCCTGATCTGATCCCACACACCTGGATTTATGTGCGTGCCAGCCTGACCAGGCACATGTGTATCTGGTCAAATGCGGGCACAATCTGGCATGTAGGGTGCCTTAATCCAGCCTACACGGCTCTGCATGGGTCCCAAAATTTAGCAGCAGGGAAGCAGCAACCACTTCTCTCCCAAGATCTAGCCTGTGGGCTGAGCACCCCCTGCCTACACTTCATGCTAGTATCTAATTTTAAGGTACTTGGCCATATTGTAAGATGCCTGGATCTCTATATCCTTGCTTGGACAGCATGACTTTGAGAAGTAATATGATTATGGGGGAAAAATCCTATCTTACTGTTTAATTAAGAGAAATGCAGATGAAATTTCATACAAGTAATTTGTAAGAGGAAGAAATAATTTCCATTTTTGAACCTCTGTAGAGGTGTAGCCAACAGGGAGTTGTCTGGCTATGTGCTTCCCTCTTTCAGAACAGCTAGAGATCCAAATGCAAAATCTAAAATATGATATATTATACAGTATATGATTTTGGGAAAGTCAGAAATCAAGGTCACAGGTCAATTAATGAATTACACTGATCCACAAGTAGGGTTTTGACATTTCTGAGCGGTACATTACTATTTTTATGAACTATTACAAAAAATATACCAATAATGAAAACGGTTTATACACCGTAAGAACTGCAGTATTTGGTGTATTGATGTACCATTAAAGTTAGGTAAAAAGCATGTTATAGACTATAGAGCATGTCTTGTACTTATTTGAATGACATGCTAGAAATTGCTGCATAATGTTACCTTGTTTCTTGTTCAGGAATATTATATTAGTGAGCTAGAGAAATCTCTTGATATATTTCTTTGTATCTTGTGCCTACTCAGTCTCAGTATTTAACTGCAACTCTTCTAGAAACCTAGCTACTTAACTGTAGGGATGCAGCTGTTTTGAGCTAAATGGGCGAAAATGCCAGGGCACGTAACCATGTTATCACTTTTGCATTCATAATAGTGGAGATTTCTTTTGAAAATCTGGGCCTGCACGTCAAAATACCACAAAAGGAAAAATAATTTACATGCTGGGTGTTCTGTATATGAAGCCTATATATCTGGAAAATGTATTCAACTTTCACCATTAAATAGAATGTACAAAATGGAAGGAGGGCTGCACAATGAACAGAGCAGGGGATGGAAAATTAGGACGCCTGAGATCTATTCTAAGCTTTCACACTGACTTGCTAGGGGTCTTAAGTAGCCATTCTAGAGTGCTTTGAGATCTTCAGATTGCAAAGAATTAATATTGCATGCTCAAGAAAGCCTCTCCATTCATAAAATATTCCTGACCATATGTCTGAAAGCTAACAGTAGTTTCCAAAGTGTTATGAAGGATGACATAAGAAGTGTGAAAAATAACACCTGACATAGATATGATGCATTCTGGGGGGGAAATTTGAGGCAGTTTGGGGGGGCAAAAAATCTAAGACCTTTCATCACCAACAACATTTACTGGCTATCAGAAAAATACATTTCTTCCCATTTTTAATTGTCAGTGCCTATTAATCCCAACTGTACTGACAGTCAAAGGTTAAAAAAAGGGAATAAATTAGCATTATTGTCAATCATTACATACAGAAGAATAATTAACTCAGTATGTTTATTTATCTACTTTTGCTACTTGATTAAAGGAATGATTGATGACAGGTTCCTTGTTTTCTTTTCTTCCTTTTTGTCAGTATAAATGATCAGTATGAAACTAAACGGAGGCATTAAAATGAAATAATTAGAAACATAAAATATATTGCAACTTGCATTGAGAAGCTTTCAACTTTCTTGCTACTATTTTGTTATCTAGTAAAATGCATTTATATACAAAGTAGATGTATATTACTGACCAAATATATTAATATCAAATCACTTCTGCAACCTCTGACTATTGTGTATTAACATTCAGATCCATTTTATTTTTTTATTTTTTTTTAAAGGAAGAGTTGTTTAAACCTTCATGTAACATTCTTTACAGGAAAATGATGTAAATGAATAGGGTCTCTCTTTTACTGATTTAGTAGCTCAAAACCAACAGAGTGCTCGAAGAAGCGCATTTAAATGAGAATATTAGGGCTGTCAACTAATCTGCATTAACATGCGCAATTAATGCAAATACCAATTAACGTGTTAATTTTTGTTAACGTGTTTAATCACCCACGTGGTTTTGGAGTCCATGCCCAGGCTGCCCTGTGGCACCTCTCCGCTGCTGTCACTGCCACCTCCAGGCCGCACAACGGGGCAGTGCTGGCAGCAAAAGCGCCAAGTCGCTGAAGCAGGAAGGGCACAGTGATGAGGGGGAGGGGCTGCATTTGCCCTGCACACAGTAACACCTTCGGGCTGGCGCCACCACCTGCCCTTGCTGGGCTTCTGCACCACCTGCGCACCACTGCTGCAGCCACCCAGGGTAAGTGCCCTGCCCTTCCTCCCCTTCCTCCCTTAACTGAGGTTTCCCCCCACACACACCCCAGGCTGCAGTGCTGCAGCCCCTGCTCCAGGAGCTCCATGTGGGCCAAATTTTGGGGTGAGGGGCAGCAGCAGGGCTGGGGGTTGGGACTGAGAGCCACCAGCATACTCAGAGGTAGGAGGTGAGGGACTGTGGGTCATGAGTGTGGGTATTGGCAGTGCCAGGAAGCTGCAGGTCAGGAGTGAGGGGCAGCAGCAGGGATGGGGGACTCCGTGTTGAGAGTGAGGGGCACTGGTAGTGCCAGGGGAGTGGGGTAAAGGACTGTGGGTTGAAAGTGAGAGGCACCAGCAGGGCCAGAAGCCTGTGGGTACTGTACAGTTTGCATTTTGTGTTGTAATTCACATCAATTTATTTGAAAATATAGAAAAAAATCCAAAAATATTTATTAAAAATGGGATTCTATTATTGTTTAACTGTGCAATAAAATTGTAATTAATCACAACTATTTTGTTTTAATTTTGCAATGAATTTTTGTAATCATTTGGCAGCCCTAGAGAATATCTAAAAGGCATCCTTGACGGCAGGCAGGCAAGGTTCTTTGGGCAGATATGATATCTTTTATTAGACCAACTGAGTCTAAGTTCTTTGCAAGCTTTCAGGTGTAATCATCCTTCTGCAGGCATAGGAAGTCCCTGCTGTTCTGAGACTCCAAGGCAGGGTGATGATGGCAGGGCGATGCTCTGACCAACACAACTTACACAAGAGCCACGGCAACTATTATACAACTATTATATTCCAGATGAACTGGAATTGCTGACTATACCATGTAGGGCAGGGGCGGACAATTATTTTTGGCAAAGGGCCACTTACTGAGTTTTGGCAAGCCATTGAGGGCCGCATGACAGGGAGCCAGGGGCAGATAAATATTAATTTTCTTTTAGGGGCCCCATGGGATAGATAGAATGGCCTGGCAGGCCACATCCAGCCCGCGGGCTGATGTAGGGTGATAAAAGAGTGGAATAGCAAATCTATCCATCCCCAAAATACTTCTGATCCATTACCAGCAGAATAGAGCTGGTGGATGTTATTTTGAACCTGAGATTTTACAAACTGGTTCAGACATTCATATTCAGCAAAAACAAGGTTAGACAGTCTGATACCTCTTTCTTTAGGGTAGAAAAGATGTACGAGTATATCCCTAAAACCAACTGGGCCCAGACCACAGTCTGAGGACAAGAGGAGCGAAAAAGAAAAAGCTTTTCCTGAACTTGTTACAAATTACTACTTAGACAAGGAAAACAAATGATAAGAAACTGAGAAAATACCCTTGGAAGCAAGAAGACAGGACACAGGAGATCAAGGAGATAGCCTTCCAAGGGGAAGAAAATGAGAAGATTACTGAGATTTCTTCCTTATTCTTTCTTAAAATCTGCTCCCAGTAGGTGAATCTCTCCCTTGTAAGCAGCGCGTCTATTTCTGCCTGCCATGGCTCTAGAAACCATTTCGACTCCTGAGGTCTCTCTCAGTGAAAGCAAAAATGGCCAGCCTAAGGCACTCATAGAAAAACACTAATGAAAGAGAATCTGCTGAACAGCTTTTTACTTGTTTAGTTTTTTGCTTTTGGCTTCTTTGGCCAAGAAAAACCTGAAAACATGCAATGGCCTCTCTCTCTATTGTTCTGAAAGGCAGGCAACAAATCAGAAAAGTTGAAGAGGAAGATCTAGAAAGCACGATGGTCCTAGCTAAACATTGGTAATCATCTTGTCCATTTGCACAAGTGAAGAGGGTATCATTTTGTTATGGAATTTAGTAAAATACTTTATGAGCTGTAGTCTTCATTATTCATTATTTACACAGCACTACAGAAAGACACTCAGTCCCCTTTTCTAAAGTGCTTACAGGTTCAGGTTTTCTCCCAATGTTTACTACTAGCTCAGTGCTTGCTACCATGATTACTCCCAGTGACATAACTTTTTTCCTCAAACAAAATAAAAACAAATGTTTAACCCTTGATATATAGCAGGGGTATCCAACTAGTGGTTTATGGGCTGATCCCCCTGTAGTCCTGGCTGCAACAGCTGCTGGGGTCCCTGGGTTTCCCCTCTCTCCTCCAGCTGCTGCTTCATGTCCCAGCCCTAGGGGAGCAGAGATTGAGTCCAGGGTCACACAGGTGTGCAATGTAACAGTGGAGGGGAATAGGGTGCCCACATGGGCATACGGTGCAGTGGTGGAGTGGGGACTGCCCACACAGGCATGTGGCATAGTGGAGGGAGCGTCTGTGCAGCTCATAGGCAGGCAAGGTTCTTTGAGTAGATGTGATATCTTTTATTAGACCAACCAAGTAGTTGGAAAAAAGTTTGTGGCAAGCTTTCGGGCCTAGTCACTCTTCTTCAGGCAGAGGGAGCACAGCTCATGGCCCTGGCATGGCCCACAGGTCATGCAGCCCCCAGCCACTTGAACAGCCCTGATGTATATATTATTCACCTGCATTATTGCCGTCGTTTTTTCTAATAGTTATCAAAAATGAACCAAAAAAGAAAAAGAAATCTTGCTCATTCCCAACAGCAACCATTTTTTTAATCAAATGAATTCAGAAAAAAGATCATCTGGGTTATCCTGTTGGGCAAATACAGGTATTAAATATACTTTCCCATTGCAGGGATGTACAAGCAGGGAAAATATCAAGCAGGAGATGTGAGGTGGTACTAGTACTTCTACATACACCATTAGTGAGATTAGTACTACATTCATTTTTGGTGTTCACCCTTCAAAAGTATGTTGAAACATGAAAGAGTTCAAAAAAGATTTACGAGAATGATTAAGTTTCTGAAAATCATTCCCTAAAGTTAAAGCTCAATTTACTTAGTTTATTGACGAGAAAGTGAGAAGACCTCAATACTTACAGAAGGAAGAGATTTCTGACATTAGACAGCCCATTAAACTAGCATAAAAAGGCATAACGAGTTCCACTATTTGGAAGTTGAAGCTTACCAAATTCAGACTACAAATAAGGCACAATTGTTTCCTCAGGAAGGCTAATTAACCACATGAACAATTTGCCCTGAGACACAGTTGATTCTCTATCACTTAAATTCTTTACATCAAGACTACATATTTTTCTAAAAAAGATGAGTTATCACCCAAAAAGAAATGAGAGGCAAAAACTTACTGAGGAGATGTTCTGGAACACGGTCCACAGAAGACAGATGATCATAATGCCCTCTTTAGGCCTTGACATTTATGTGGGTGCCCTGATAAAATTTGATCCATACAAGTACTCCAAAAAGCTGTCTGAGATGAATCTCAAAAGCAAAACTTACTAATAAAATTAGAGAAGGTATGACAAGTATCTACTTTTTTGTTCAGTGCCTCTGTGAAACTTCTTAAGGAGAGCTTCACATTTCAGTCCTCAGAACAGAGGGATGATGCAGCAGAGCAAGGAGAAGTGGGGGAGGAAGAAAAAGAGCACAGAACAAAGCAAATCGGTTCAATCTATGCAGGTTCAACTAACCTGCAA
>NW_017729025.1:63217584-63255435 GCF_001723915.1 Gavialis gangeticus
TGAGATGAATCTCAAAAGCAAAACTTACTAATAAAATTAGAGAAGGTATGACAAGTATCTACTTTTTTGTTCAGTGCCTCTGTGAAACTTCTTAAGGAGAGCTTCACATTTCAGTCCTCAGAACAGAGGGATGATGCAGCAGAGCAAGGAGAAGTGGGGGAGGAAGAAAAAGAGCACAGAACAAAGCAAAAACCCACAGAGCAAGGCATAAAGAATAATTAACAGACACTGCTGAGGAGTAAAAGGAAGAGGAGGAACTGGGTAATAGACAAATGGTGAATGAAAGAGCAATTAAAAATTCAGGTACTATAAGCAACAACTGAACAGCACAATAAAGTCCTCTAGCTGGTAAAAAGGGAAACTAGATGCAGAATTTTTTTCACCTACAATGGGGAGAGAAACAAAACATTTGTCAAGTCCAGAGAAGAAGTAGTTTAGGGCAATGTTTGAAGTTCCATTTAAATGAAACATGGACTTCACCAAGAAACAGGCCAGACCCTATTCCACTTACTAGGCATCTAACGAAGTACAGTCCTACTGCAACTTGCTTAAGTCCCTGAAAAACCATAAATACAAAGTTTGGTGTGGATCCTTCTCCTCCTCACTGCTTTTTGTGACTTAAACATAATGGTAAGAGAAATATGGTTTACAAAATTTGATGCATCAATATTTTTCATGGACCTGAGTAGAGTATAATAGCATCATAGGTAGAGACTTAGATAACTGAGCACTATCCCATGCCTAATAGGTGGAATAAGATCTGAACCAATGTGTCTAGCATAGTGCTAATTTCTTGAAATTCTTTTTTTTTAGGTTTATTTTCCAGTGAGACAACATTTTTGTGATGGTACTAAAAGGATTAGGTTTAGACTGTACAATCTTTAATAAATGCTGGATGGATTTTTTTAAAAATGTTTGATATACCTAATCAAGCCAATATAACAGGAAGATTTAGCATAATATAGATTAGCAATATTTCTCTTACCCGATAGCCTCACTCAGAGTATAAAACTGAACAGCATTTTGCAAAATCTGTATGTTCCTTATAGAAAAATAGTTTAAATTTTCATAGCGAAGTGCTAACCAAATGCAATAGCCCTGGCAAAGAAGGTAAAGACAGTCTTCTGCCTGAAGACCAGGACTTTAAGTTATAAGATTGGGGTTCTATTTCTGGTTCTGCCACAAATTTCCAAGCATTCATGGCTGGTCTTCAAATGCGCTCAGCAGCTGCTTCTTATGATCAGATTACCAAAGTGCTGAAATCTTTTGAAAATCTGCCCATTTATTGTGCTGTTGAATAGGACCTGAGATCTTTTGAAATCTGGCCCCCATTGGGGTGCTAAGCTCTTGAAAATCTAGCCCTAAATCAGTGTATGCCTCAATTTCTTCATTAGCATTGTCTGCATAGTTCTTTTTAATCAAAGGGATGACAAACAGCTGGTATTCACAGCAATTCAAATCTGTAAGAAGATACATAATGAAGAGTTGTTCTGATACTCACAGGAATTTCATAGTTATTTTTTGTTATAAAACAATACTTCCTAACTGGATTTTTCCTGAAGCCCTGAATGTATTGGTTTGCCATAAATACTGAAAACTGATAATGATCACCAGGAGGATTCTACTTAGGCTAGTTTTACCTATATTTATAAAAAAAATTGAACACTAATATTTACCTATATCTACCCATGATTTTTCTTCTTCTTGATAATGAATATGGCTTTCTGAGTTCTATATGATGGGATACGGTGTTCAATTCTATATAATTTCTATATGATGAGATGTGGTATATTTAGGTGGAAGTGAAAGTCATAATTTTCAGTTGATACAAATGGAACTAAAAGTGATATTTACACATGCCTAATGTGTTCACCTGTGAATACATTATAGGGATAGACATGTTTACTGACTGAAAATAAGGTGAGTGCTTGCTAACAGAGAGCCCTGAACATGAGCAAGACTTTGTAGAATTGAAGTTAAATGATTTATTAGAGTTTTGCCTTCCTTTCCTTATCTGGCAAAAGAAATTACAGTAATCTTAATTTTATACTAAAAAAGGGTAAGTTTCCCAAATGGAATGCTGAAGAGTAATGCAGAAATTCATTGAATGAAGACAGACAAGGTTTTTTGGGTAGATGCGCTACCTTTTATTAGATCAACTAAATAGCTGGAAAAATTGTTCTTTACAAGATTTTGAGCACAAACACACTTCTTCAGGCATAGGGAGAGTCTGTTGCTATTCTGTGTGCTTTCTTGGGTAGAACAGAAACTAATACGCAAATAAAAAGCTCTCTCACAGAATCACAGAAAATTAGGGTTGAAAGGGACCTCAGGAGGTCATCTAGTCCAACCCCCTGCTCAAAGCAGGACCAGCGTCAACTAGATCATCCCAGCCAAAGCTTTGGCTAGCTGGGTTTTGAAAACCTCTGAGGATGGAGATTCCACCACCTCTCTCGGTAACCTGTTCCAGTCTTTTACTACCCTCCTAGTAAGTAAATTGTTCCTAATATCTAACTTAAACTTCCCTTGCTGCAACTTGAGACCCATGTTCCTTGTTTTGTCATCTGCCACCACTGACAACAGTCTAGCTCCATCCTATTTTGAAACTCCCCCACCCCCTTTCAGGTAGTTGAAGGCTGCTATTAAATCCCCTCCCAGTCTTTTCTTCTTTCAATTAAATAAGTACTGTTCCCTCAGCCCCTCTTCATATGTCATGTGCCTCTAGCTGTTAGCCTAATAGGGCACACTGTTGGCTCATATTCAGCTTCTTTTTCACTATATCCCCCAGGTCCCTTTCTGCAGAGCTGCTGCCCAGCCAGTCAGCCCCAAGCCTGTACTGGTACATGGGATTTTTCCATCCTAAATGCAGGCATTTGCACTTGCCCTTATTGAACATCATGAGATTTCTTTTGGCCCAATCCTCCAATTTGTCTAGATCACTCTGAATCCTAGCCCTACCCTCCAGTAGTCCTACTGCTCCCCCCAGCTTGGTGTCATCTGCAGACTTGCTGAAGGTGTACTCTATGCCATCTTCCAGTGATGAAGGCATTGAACAAAACTGGCCCCATGACCAATCTCTGCAGCACTCTACTTGATACCGGCTGCCAACTAAACATCAGCCTCTTGATTATTACCCTCTGAGCCCGATGCTCCAGCCAGTTTTCTATCCACCTTACAGTCTACTCATCCAACCCATACTCCCTTAGCTTGCTTGTGAGAATGCTGTGGGAGACAGTATTAAAAGCCTTGCTAAAAATCAAGGTATACCACATCTACTGGTCCCCCTGCATCCACAAAAACAGTCATTTCATCAGAGAAGGCAATCAGGTTGGTCAGGGATGACTTGCCCTTGGTGAATCCATATTGACTGTTCCTAATAACCTTCTTCTCCTCCAAGTGCTTCAAGATTGATTCCTTAAGGATCTGCTTTGTGATTTTTCTAGGGACTGCGGTGAGGCTGACCAAAATGTAATTCCCTGGATCCTCCTTCTTCCCTTTCTTAAATATGGGCACTATGTTTGCCCTTTTTCAATCATCCTGGACCTCTCCTGATCACCTTGAGCTTTCAATGACGGCCAGTGGCTTTGCTACTACATCAGCCAACTCCCTCAGCACCCTTGGGTGCATCCCATCCAGCCCCATGGACTTGTGTATGTCCAGCTTTCCTAAATAGTCCCTAATCTGTTCTTTTGCTACTGTTGGCTGGTCACCTCCTCCCCAAACTGTGGTGCCCAGTGCAGCAGTCTGGGAGCTGAGCTTGCCTGAGAAGACTGAGGTGAAATAGGCATTGAGTACTTCAGCATTTTCTACATCTTCTGTCACAAGGCTGCCTCCCCCATTCAGTAAGGGACCCAACGCTTTCCCCAAGCCTCCTCTTGCTACCAACATACTTGTAAAACCCTTCTTGTTACCCTTCACATCCCCTGCTAGCTGCAATTCCAAATATGCTTTGGCCTTCCTGATTTCATCTCTGCATGCCCAAGCAGTGCTCTTATGTTATTCCCTAGTTATCTGTCCAAGTTTCCACTTCTTATAAGTTCTTTTTCATTATTTAGTTAACAGAAGAGTTCCCTGCTAAGCCAAGCTGGTCTTGTGCCATACTTGCTAATCTTCCTATGCATTGGGATGTTTTGTTCCTACACTCTCAGTAAGGCTTCTTTAAAGTATAGCCAGCTCTCCTGGACTCCTCCCTCCCTCAGACTGGCTTCCCAGGGGATCCTGCCCATGAGTTCCCTGAGCGAGTCAAAGTCTGTCTTTCTGACATCCAGTCCTGCTGCTCTCCATCATTCCTCTTTTCCGGATCTTGAACTCAATCAATTCATGATCACTGCTGCCCAAGTTGCAATCCACTTCTACATTCCTCACCAATTCTTCCCTATTTGTGAGCAGCAGGTTAAGACGAGTATGGCCCCTAGTTGGTCGCTCCAGCACATGCACTAGGAAGTTGTCCCCAACACTCTCCAAAAACTTCCTGGATTGCCTGCACACTGCTGCATTGCCCTCCCAGCAGATGTCAGGCTGACTGAAGTCCTACATGAGAACCAGGGCCTGTGATTGGAAAACTTGTGCTAGCTGTTTGAAGAAAGCCTCATCTACCCAAAAACCTTGTCTACCTGTGTCCTTAGACCAACACAACTACAACCAACAACCCTAGAACAAGGACATTATTTTATACTGTTTTCACAAGCTTCTGCCAGTGTGAAAATTACTATATTCAGTTTTGGATATGTCCTGAAGCTTACAAATTCTCTATACAGTACGATATATATAAGGAGTACTCTTTAATTACAGAAAGCTAATGGAAATAGTCTTTACTGATCTTTGTAATGTCCTGGGAAACTCTTTACTATGGATTCATTGTATTCTACTTAATATCCCCAAATGAAATAAGAGACAAGAAGAACATAGGGATTTGGTGGTAAATCAGTTTCCTACCCATAACTTCAGAGAAAATAGTTGCAGAAATTAAACTACATTGATATTGTGGTCAAACTTTATCCAGACTGTAAGCCCCTACATATTATGTAGCTATAAAGTCTGTATACTTTGGGTCTTTAAAATAGCTGGGTCTATATGGGATATCTTAAGTCTTTCTCTGCTGACCACAGATATCTGAGTGGAAAATGAGAAAAACTAGTAATTCCACATATTTTCAAACTGCTTTTCTAGGGTTTACATTATTGCTTGCTCCACTTTGGAAAACTATAATAAATATACCAGTTCAATCATTAAGCCAAGAAGCATAGTCAGTTTTATACTGTTCATTTAAAAATGCCTTTTTGTTGCATTTGTTAGTTTCAGCATTCAGAATATGTTTTCTTTGGGTCAATACTTCTGACTTTTAATATGCTGGAATTTGACTCTTGGGAAACCATATATTAGGCAAGTACATTTATTTATACTACCTGATTCTCTTTCTTTTCCATGCATTAATGAGGACTTCCCTGAATCTATACTTTTGGGGTTTAAAGATCTTTACTAGGTTCAGTACCTATTAGTTTGATTTATTTCCTCACCTGATCAGACAATTGTAGTTCTTGATGCTCTCTAGAAAGTCAAGAAAGTTGAACAAAGAAACTATGAGTGCTACTGGAATGAGATGGGACATGTAGATCGCTAACACCTGCAATTCAGCATCTAAGAATATACTTAAATCATATACTTACAGGCTTTGCTGAACTGAGGCCAGGGTATGAGGTCATAGTTGGTACAGTGTCACACTGTCTCCAACACAGGCTGTTGGTACAGTGTAAGACCTGATATTGCAACACTTTCTGATTCAAGTCTTTCTAGTTGGGTAAACCAACTAGAAAGGGACTAATCATATAAGGGAGTGTTGAAGAACATGGCCTTTTCTGCCCAAACCATTCATCATGCTACTAGTAATATTAAAAATAGCTTCTGCCCTGTTTAGAACAGATGAGGATAAGGTAAAAGAGCAAAGATTAAGAAAAGTTCAGTTAAATGTTGCAGCTTACAGATGCCATTTTTTCCCTCATTTTGCATGTCAAAACAGTGCAAGAACAATTATTTCTTCCCTAGTTTAGATTACCAAAAAGTAAAAAATAGAAGTATTATCTTAGGGACACAGGACTTACTGAATGAACATCTGTACCTGACAAATTTCTTCTTGTGTATTATTTCAAAATATTAGCTAGACTTTAAAACATATGCATCATTTAAGTCATTACATTAATGCTTTTAAAAATAAAAAATAAAAAGACCATCTGGATCCAATTCATGCAACGTAAAAAAAAAACCCAACTAATAATAAATCACACAAAAACATTTTATTAAAAGTATAAAGGAAAATAGTTATTCTATACTGTTTCTTAAGCAGAACTTCCAATTAATATCAATAGTGAGTTCTTGAAAATCAATATCAAGATATATCCTAAAGAAATTAACTTAATTTTAATTTGAACATTCTTTCTGACTTATTTTCCCATAGTGGCTAAGGCTGGAGCCAATACAGTTGTCAATATCAAGCCTTTCCCTGACACATTTTCCCTTCTTCTCCAAGGCGAGCCAATGCCATTGTCAATACCCACTCAGCCACTACTGCTTCATTGTCAATGTTCTCAACCAAGAAATGCAGGCACAGTACATAATTCCTCTCAGATGGGATGATGAAAGTATGCACTTAAGTCATGAGTGACAATTGGATGATATGACAATGGAGAGGTAATATTGTTCAAGTAAAGGTTCACGTGTTGAAGAAGGACAGAGGTTGCTTTAAGAAGCAAGAAAAACTCTTTGCTTATTAAAGTATAGCCATTTCCTACTTTCTACTCCTTTTACTTTTCCTTCAAGATTTTAATAGCCTTAATCAATTTGTTAATTTCATAGATGGGAGTCACTTACAAGCATTACATTTTTCCCAGAAGAATCGTCATTCTCCCAGTAGAAATGAGAAATATACAAGCCTTCACTGAATTTCTCCTGAAGGAATTATGTTTCCTCCTGGAGAAGACCTTTCAGGACTCAACCTGGAAGATTTTCCTTGCAACAGAAGACAAGACTAAACATTCATATACTTCTCTCCTATTCTTGTCCCCAACTCTTCCCCAACCTGGGGACTACCCAGTTAGGGGAAGAGGCTGGAGACTTTGAACTGCTGCTCCCCGCCTCTTCCTCCCAAAGAGGTATGGGGGCAGGGGGTGGAGGGCTTTGTTGGGTTCCTCTGGGTTCCCCTTATAGCCCTTACCACCCAGCTGGGTGTTGAGGGCAGGGATTGCAAAACTCTGGGACTGGGAATCTGAAATGGAGAGGCTATCACCAGCAGGCTCTAGGTCTCTTCTGGCTTCCCACTATTGACCCTGTCACCAAGCTGGGGGTAACATGCATATCCTGTGGGGGTACCAGAACCCAAGAGGAGCCGCTCCCCCACTACTGCATGCCTGCTCCCCAGCTGAAGTCTACAGTCTGAGGGAGCAGGTGGGGAGAGATGACAATTTGTCAAGCTTCTTCTGCATTTGGCTCCTTTCCATTGGAAGCCAAGCACAGGAGTGGGCAGGGTGTTTGTGGCACTACTCACTTTGCTTGCCTCATGGACACCTGAAGCCAAGCAGAGAAGCAGCCCCCTACTGCTCTTCTCCTGCTCCCCAGAGAAGAGTTCTTGGTCTGAGGTATGGATGGGGACATTTGTGGGATACTTTAGCCCACTGCTCCTGTCCTCCTGGGACCAGGAGGACTGGAACTGTTGCTGTTCCCCATAGTTTCCCCAGACCAGAATCACCCTGTCTCAGGAAGGCATGAGGAGCAAAGGAGAGGGGGCAGCTGCAGACTGAACACAAGTACTGCTCCCTTTCCCAGAATCATTTCTAACTGTTTCATAGTTTGTAGGGTTAGAAGGGACCTGAGCAGATCATCGAGTCCGACCCCCTGTTGAAATGAATGTCTTGAGAATTCAAAATTTCAAACAACAACTCAGAAAAAAAATACTAGCACTCAAAAAAGCAATAAATGCTAAGAACTGTATACTAAAACTGCAGACCAATTTTCTTATTTGATGTTAGAGGAAAAGAACTAAAAACAAAATTGGTATGTAAAGAAAATAAATTGCAATGAAGGATGGTGTGAACACCATAAAAAACGGCTGGCCTTGTCATAGCAAGAGGAAAAGAACAATGAACTGTAATGCAAGAAAACATACATGGGTACAGTAAAGACTAGTAATGAAGTAACAAAGATAACCTCCAATACACAGTAACATTTGCTGTTTCCTTATTCTTAATGTTTCCTGTTTGGCTAACTTCATTAAACTATCTAGTAATGGTTTAGCATCATTTAACTCTTCCAAGCACTGATGCTTGATTGACTATAATATGTTTATAATAATATTAGTGTGCTAGGTGCTGAAGTAAATCTTTTCAGTTCCTGAATAAATGATGGACAGATTATTTATGGCAAAAATAAATCAAGCTACACAAACTCTGAATCATTCTATTGTTTGAATTAAGATAACTGGAAGCACCACAATGAATTAACAGAATCTAAAATCATTCAGTTTACATCAGTTTTACAAATACAGGACTGATCAAAAATTATTATCAACTAGTAACTACTTGTTGGCTTATGCAAAATGCATCAGTAATTTTGGTTCATTTGTAGTGGCTGTGTACCCACAGTACCAAAACCACTATGATAATTAACTGCTGCTGTTTCAGTAGGTAACCCAATGAATGAATGGGCATAGAGAGAATTGCTCCCATATATATTTGCGCCATTATTAAACACGATGACAAAGTTCAATACTGCAGTTTGATTCCTCTATATTTATAAAAAAAATATCAGAGATATAGAAAACCATAAGAAAATTTGAAAAAAAGAGAGAATAGAGAACGGTAGTTCTGGCAGCTATAATATATGGACCAACAGGGAACAGCAACTGGGTGCTTCTATTTTTTTCTTCCCGCAATGCAGAAAAGAGAAGATCCATCTTTAAATATGACGCCAAAGAAAAAGTGAATAACTAGATTTAGTTACTGTTTATGAAATTCTCTGTTACTAGATATGAGATAATTTGTACAAGAATTTGTCATAAGAAGGGGCATTGTGAAAGGGCACCAAAACAAAAAGGGACAAGGAAAACCTGGTCAGAGACCTCCCAGGTGTATGGAGGCAGCCACTTAATTTCAGATACTGGCCAGTTTGAAAGGGCAGCGTCATGGCCCACTCCTTTCTTCATACCTCTCTGCATTCACAAGGTAATAGTGAGGGAGCAGGGTCTGCAATTCTGCCTGGAAAAATCCTTCTCCTTTTCCCCTGCCTTTGTTCATGTATTTCATGCACAGAAAGTCCAGGCATATTTTATCTCTCTGTATCAGAAAAATGCTTAGATGCATACAGATTTAATTCTCAGTTACACTAAGTCCTATTTAGATGAATAAAGTTTAAGGCCAGAAGTCAACATTAGATCATCTAGTCTGCCCTCCTGTATATCTTAAGTCATTAACTTTCACACCATTACCCTTGTCTTTGACCAAAGTGTATCATCCAGAAAGCCAACAAGTACTGATTTGAAGACACTGGAAGATGGATAATACAAACACTTCCCTCAGTAGTTTGTTCAAATAGTTATCACTCTCAATGTTAAAAATTTGTACCTAATTTCTAATTTTTGTTTGATTTTAGCTTTGACACTGATCCTTTTCACTACGTAAAAATAACATTTATACAGCTAAATGGGGAATTGTTTTCTTGTCCTGACAAAGTTTCATGATTTCAAAAATGTTTTTGTTGTGCAGATGAATTAAATCAAAACCATTCAGAGTTATTTTGGAGGAGGGGAATGTGTGCATGGAGAAACAGATATAAATGAGACCCATGGCCTAGTGGTTACAGTACTCATTTTGGAAACAGCTTCAAACCTCTGCTTGGAATTTTAACATGGGGCTCTATAATCTCACTAGAAATATCACCACTCAGTGGTGAATCCCCATTATCAACTAATTTTTAGACATGTCTATTAGACATTTAACCTCCCACCCCCTTAAAAATGAGTGCTATGCAGTTAAAATAGAGAACACTGTAATGTCATACAGTACTGAACTGAATTTTTGGAGGATCCCAGGACTCGTGACAAGAACACTTGGTTCCGGTCATGAGTGGTGGCTAATTAGTACGTGCATCCTTTGTGGGAGATATCCAGAGTACACACACACACGCTGAGCAGTGCTGAACTATGGGGTCACCATAGCTTGAAACACTATTGACTCTGCTGGGACCCAGCCCAACAGGTAAATCACGAGCCTTTTGGCTTTGGACTAATAGTATGCATAGTTTGCACTATCTATAAGTAGGTACAAAAGTGTTACTTAAAAGTGTGTTTACCTGTGCTAAAACTTCCAGCAATTTCAAAAAATATAAAATTAATCAATTCTGGATGAAAAAGTCTATGGGCACCCATAGTAATATGCCTATATATTTATTTCAAAGTCAGTGTTTTCAAATGTGCACCTCATTTCTATGTCCTCAGGAGCAGCAAGGTTTGACAGTAAGGGGGATGGGAAGAGGCAGGCAGAGTGCAAGGGGGCTATCTGACCCTGCAGATTTATTTTTCCTGCTATAGCAGTGGGGGGAAACAAATTCAAGGCAAACCTCCAATAATTAGATTCTACACCTGGAAAATTAAAACACATTTATACATTTTCCATGTATAGAATCTAATTATTGGGAGGTTGTTTTATATTCAAGGTCATCTAATATTTGAGTAAATGTGGTAATTATAATGTAAGAGGAACTGGCCATGAGGGCCAGAATTTTTCCTGCTACTCTAGCTAAAGAAAGTTACTAAGAAGATTGCCTGCATTACCATATTGTAAAAAGGGCAGGTTGCCATGCGTGTAACCCAGTGAGAAGTTCCTCATAAAATGGGAAGAACTGGATAATACAGGCAGTCCTTGGACTTACGACACAATTGGTTCCTGAAAACCACATCTTAAGTCTAAACGTTGCAACTTGGAACCAATTTTCTCATAAGAAACAATGTTAGAAATGGGGGGCTTGGTTCCTGAACCAGGCCCAACACCCTATTTTCACTAAAAATACCTCAGAATTTTGTACTCGATCAATTATAGATGAGTGACGTAGCCACATTAAATGTATTTATATTGTAAATAGCAATCGTATTGATTTGGAAGGACTTCTTTGAGGTGACTTTGCTGGACTTTTTGAAGGGCTCTTGGTTGAAGTCTTCTCAGGAGTCCTGGCTGCAGGTTTTTCTGGAGCCTTGTCTGCTTTCTTAAAGAAAGTGTCCAAAGAGGTTTGAACAGATGTTCTCCAGGGAGATGAGTGGTGCAGCAAACTTGTTCACTGGCATGGCGTCACATCGGCTCATGCGTTGTAAAGTCGAAACTGATGTCATAAAGTTGAAACAAGGTGTCAATTTATAAACGTTGTAAGTTGAGGACTGCCTGTACTCCTCAAAGATCTTACCACCATGGTATTTGAATATCATTTAACACTGACCTGAGGGTGATTTGAGGAGATCCCTGCTAAGTGGTATAGATGGTCTAGATTGCATTCAGGTAAGTAAATTATTTGTAATAGTTAGGATTGAGATTGCCAATGGCAAGAGCTGCTGCTGACCCAACCAGACAGAGAACCTCTTCCAGTTACCTCGGAAAATGTAAGTTTCTACTTTGTAACATTTTTTTCTTAAAATGAGCAATTCCTCTCTCAGTAAGTCATTCAATCAGCATCTGTCCTATCAAGTGTGTGGGTGCTTAGTCTGGGTACAAGAGCCATTCTTTGCTTTGGGTGTTTAAATCAGAGAGAAGTGGGAAAGTGATTAGCAGGTGGGCTGAGATTCACCAGGGCAGAGAAGAAAAACTGCTTGTTCATTCTGGACAAGGATATAACAAGAAGTGTTGGCACGCAGGGCAAATCCTGTGTGCAGAGGGGTACATGGTTCTTGGAGGGATGTGCATGGGATCTGAGAGCAGGAAGGAGAGCACCTGGGTTCCAAGAGCAGGGGGCACCTACTGCTGAAACCACGTTGGGAGGGCATCACTCTTACCCATGTTGGGAATTCCTACACAGTTCCCGTCTGAGCTTCTGCCTCCTAACTTGGCACCTGGGATAGGTACCCACACACCCCTAGTTAGGCTACTGATGCTGGGACTATTATGATCATATGGTCTTCATCTTATCTCAGTTATGTGAAGAATTTGGATATTTGAGGAACTGATGGAAAGGTGTGGAACACACTTGGTGCTCCTAGAACGAGAAAAGTATCCTTTAGCAAGTCTAGGCTTGTGACCCCTTTGGACCAAAATATCCAACTTTTGTTGTTAAGACACATAAGTGAACAGGTTCACTGTTGGGAATTCCACCTGATAAAGAGTCATAGAGGACTCATTTCTTGAGGGACTATTCACAGTTCTCTTAAAAGTCCTTGCTGAGTTGATCTAGTAAACTATTTTATAGACTGGGTAAGTGTAAACCTACCCATGTAAATTGTTGAAGTATACATCAATTCTAAAGATACATCACTTTTTAAAAGAATAGAGAAGATCTCACCACCAACTGGTAGAGCAACTGGTACCGCCAACTCTGTTAATTACATCCCACTGGCGTTATCTGGAGGCCAAATGATTTAGTAGACAGAGCACTGAACTGGAGATGTATTGTTACCTCCTAGAATCTGAAAGGGAATAAAATCCCATTCCTTTGAACACTAAGGACATGTTTTCTGTTCCTGGGTGGAGTAGAGAACTTTATTCTTTTGTAACAGTCTTCCATGAAAGGGACAGGAAAGAAGGGAAGTTCCTTTTATTTTTGACCATTAGGTAACCCCCCGTAAAATAGCTACATCTAACAACATTAAGATGAACAGTGAAAGCATTTGAACATTACAGCTGATTTTCTGTGTTTTGATTTCCTTCTACTGTAAGAAACTTAACTGTTATAACTTTAAACTTATTTTATTTAGGCTTAACATTACATTGGTTTAGCTCAATTACACTGGTATAGGAGTAGACAGATGAAACAATTATTGTAGTGCAGCAGACAGACACTCCCAAAAAGTCAGTTATGCCTTCCCTATTTAGAAACGGTTTAATGTTATGCCTCTCCACACTCTAACTCTATGAGAATGAACTAAAGGTATACCATGCAGTCAAAGGATACAGACACTGCAGATGTTTCACGTTAGCAGCCATAGGTGGCACCAATAACTGAGTCGTGACTGAGAGGATGCTGTGGTGGTGACTGAGGGACCAAGCAGGATCATCCCCAATGGATGCTGCTGTTCAAAAAAAGACAATCTTATGCTCAGGGGATGCATATACACCTAGACTGGAATGCGTATGGAAAATCACTTGAAGAACATACTTATTTTTTAAACATTTGTGATTTTTTGCATCATTCCCAATTTTGCCACATCTACAAAGTAACAGTATCTTATAATTGTCAAGATTTCATGCTCATTGGACAACTAGCTCTTTTGAAGCACCAAATATATGTCCCTGTTTTGGGTTTTACTCTGTTCGTCCACAATGAATGTAATCAGATCAGGAATTCGATAACCACTGATGTCTACTCCAATACAAACTCTAATTATGATGACATGTCACATGAAACATGAGATATCCAGCATGTGTTTCCCAAACTAAAACCCCATAAAGCACCACAGTTTTTCTTTTCACATGGTACAGGCAGGTGTTTAATGAGCAGGGATCCTGGTTTTCTCTTTTTAAAAACAGCAAATTCTCTGATTAAAACCCCCAAATCCATCATTAAAATGAAACATCACTATATATATATATATATCTCAATTGAACAACATTTTGATATATTTACAATTTTAAAGCAATTCGGAAGCTTATGAATGCCTCAAACACTATAATAAAATAAATTCTAAATACCTATAAATGTTGGTATTTGATTCTAGTGTTTTTATCATGGAAAATAAGAGCTCCCCCTCCCCCTTAGATCACTAGGACAAAGGTCCAGGCCCCTCACTCCCTATCTACAGCTCTCCAGCCATGGGTGACTGGTGCCTCCTGGGTCTGGGGGAGCACCAGATGGCTGACAGGAAAGGGGGGGTCCACCGGTGGCCGACTGCTGAGCCCGGAACCACCAGTGGTGAAAGCAGAAGTGCACTTCTGCCGGCACTTCTAGTTTCAGAGCTGGTGCTTCCAGGGGGGCACACGGCCAATTTCAGGGGGTGTACATGCACCCGTATGCACCCTCTACACATTGTCAATGTCTCCAGCCCTGCTGGTGCCCCCCGCTTTCCAGCTACTGCTTCCTGGGCCCTGCTGGTGCCCCTCACTCCCAGGGGCACCTCCAGCTGCCAGGACCCAGATCCACAGCCCCCTGCCCACTGCAGCAGTGGGAGCTGCTCACCTGTGGGAGGCGGCAACTGCTGTGGCGGAACAGTGTGGAGCCTGGCTCCCCCTCTCCCTCAGGTAGTACAGCCAGACAGCAGCCCATAGAGGGGGGGCAAGGGCATCTGCCCACTATGGGCTCGGGCTCCCCACCCTGCTGCCCTTCCCCCAGGGTCTCTGCAGGCCAAAAAATGGGATCCAGCGTGGCAGGGCAGAGCAGGGCCAGACAGGGTAGCTCCTTGCCACTGCAAGCTCTGTACTGTCCTGGCAAGTCACCCCCTGCCACCTGGCAGCAGTGAGTTGCACAACCCTGCGCCATTGCCCCCGCTGCTGCTGGGCAGGCAGGGAGTGCCTTGCCAGGGTGGCATAGGGCTCACAGTGGCAAGCAGCTTCCCCACCTGGCCCTACTCCCCCCTGCCATGCCAGGTCCTGCCTGCTGGGCTGTGCAGGCCTCAGGGCAAAGGGCAGCAGGGTGGGGAGCTTAAGCCCACAGTGGGCAGCCTGCACCCACTCCTACCTTGCACAGATTTGGGGGGGTCTGTACCCCCCTACACCCACCTGGGAGTGTATGCAGCAGCAGGAAGCCAGCTCCCTGCCCCATCCCCCTGGACTACCTATTCGCGGCCCTGTCCTGCTCCCCACCTGGACCCTGCGGCCTCACATTCTGGCCCCAAGCCCCACAGACTGCCTGGGCTTGGCAGCAGCACCAATCCTACCCAACTCATTTCCTCCCTCCTTTCCTATGAAGGCCTCAATCCTCACCCTACTAGACTTACCTGCAGGAGCTTCTTTCCAGGCTGCCTGGTGGCCATGTGCATGTGTGAGCACATACATACACATGGCACCTCCTGCCTGACTACCCTTTCCCGTCCCCCAGCCCCTGGCAGGCTGGAACTCTGCAGGCCTGCAGACAGCTCTTTGCAGAAGTGGAAAATCTGCATATTTCTCTGTTAAAATGAAAAGCACGTTTTTCTCAGGTAAAGGGTAAATCCACATTTTTTCCCCATTTTTCTGTAGGAAATGAAAAACCCAGATACCTGTCAATGAGTAGTTCAGATAGTCCTCTGGCTTAATTTAGTAGTCCATATATCTCTTTACACAGCTCTTGCAAGGTTGTCCCTCTTCCCTTTCTTAAAGATGGGTACCATGTGAGCCCCCTTTCAGTCGTTCAGGACTGCTCCTCAGTTCCACGATTCTAACAGCTTTGCCAGAGACACTGCTATGAGCTCAGCCAGTGCTTTCAGGACTCTTGAATGCAGGTCATCTGGCCCAGCAGACTTAGAACATTTGGATGTGTTGAAGTCCCAAACAACCAGAAGAGGGCTAACGTGGTACCCATCTTTAAGAAAGGGAAGAGGGATGACCCTGCAACCTACAAACCAGTCAGTCTGACTTGGGTCCTGAGAAAAATCTTTGAAAAAATTGTCAAGGAGGCCATCAACCACAAGCTTGTAACTGGTGAGGTATTAAGAAGCAACCAGCACAGTCTTGTCAAGGGCAGGCCATGCCAAACAAACCTGGTGTCCTTTTATGACCAGGTATATAACCAGCTGGACAAAGGACATTAGGCGGACATCATTTACCTAGACTACAGCAAGGCCTGATACTGTTTCGCATGAGATTCTTTCAATTAAGCTGGAAAGTACTGGCCTAGACCAGTCTACCACAAGGTGGATTGGCAATTGGCTCAGAGGCCAATTCCAGAGAGTTGTAAATCGATGGGATGGCCGTCCTAGAGGGTCATCTCTAGTGGTGTCCCCCAGGGATCAGTGTTTGGGCCTGTGCTCTTTAACATCTTTATCAATTACTTGAATGAGGGGGTGGAAAGCTCAATGATTAAGTTTGCAGACAACACCAAGCTGTAGGGAAATGCAGGCACATCTGAAGATAGGGTAAGGATCCAGGATGACCTTGATAGACTGGTCCTACAGGCTCAGTGCAATCAGGTGAGGTTCAACAGGGATACGTGTCGGGTCCTCCATCTTGGTAGGAAGAACCTTGACCAAAATCATACGATGGGTGGTGGTTCACTGGCTGGCACTGCATCTGAAAGGGACCTGGGGGTGACAATCGACCAGAAGATGAATATGAGCCAACAGTGCAATGAAGTAACCACAGGGCACCCAGAACTCTGGTGTGCATCAGCCAACGTGTTGAGAACAGATCCAGAGAGGTGCTCCTCCCGTTTTACTCAGCATTGGTGAGGCCACAGCTAGAGTACTGTGTCCAGTTCAGGAAGGATGTGGATAAACTCGAAAGGGTACAAAGAAGGGCCACCCATATGATTAGGGGCCTGGAGGATAGGCCCTATGAGGAGAGACTCCTGGAACTGGGTTTGTTCAGTCTGAGCAAGAGAAGACTGGGAGGTGACTTTATAGCTGCCTACAAGTATGTCAAGGATGAACACCGAGATCTAGAGGAGCAACTCTTCAGAAAGGCACTCCCTGAGAAGTTGAAAACCAAGCTAATTGAGGAAAAAATTAGGTTGGATGTAAGGAAAAACTTATTTTTTTTAAGGTTATCTAGAATCTGGAACATGCTTCCAACAAAGGTAGTGCTGTTGCCACCCTTGGAAGTATTCAAAGAGAGGCTGGACAAGCACCTCAGGCTCGTTTGTGCCCAATAACCTCCATGGCAGGGGACTGGACTCGATGAGGTCCCTTGCAGTCCTTTGATTCTATGATTCTGTGTAAACATGGTGCAAAGTCAATGTAATTACCTTTACACTTATACTTTTATCCACTTACATGTTACCATTCTAAAGTGGCCTTAGTTTAAACCAACCTTAAGACCTCTAAATGAATAAGAAAATCATCAGTGTGCTAGGTAGATTCAAATTACAAGGGCTATCAATTTTCCATTTTAATAATAAAAAATTAACAAGAAAACTATGTGGAGTAGTATAGGAAGAGCTTTTCCCTTTTAGAAAAACACTGCAGAAATAGCCACATGATGGGTTTTATATTTTCAGTTTAGTATTCTTTATTAGTGGAAAGTGGGAAACTGAGTTCCAGACTTTAGGTATTTGAGAGAAAGGTAATTCTTAATTTTTCAACCCAATAATTGTGTTACTTGAATAGGGCTGAGAAATGTAAGTGGTAAAGTAGGGAGAAGCCTTTGCTGTCTTTGTTTTTGCTATTCAGCAAACATAGTAATTTAGGATCTAAACTATTAGCTCACTGTATTTCTAGATCCATACATTTATTTTTATATATAAAACATACAACAAAAATTATAGAGAAAAGCTTCCAGAAAGAGAGACTTCAAAAAGGAAACAGTTTATCTATTAAAAGCAAAACCGTAGGTTTATCTAATATAAAAAATGGTAAGAAAAGAGTATTTGAACTAAACGTAAGTAATCCCTGCTGACATTTTGGATAACAATTACCATTTCTTCAGTTTATTAGGTTTGATTCCTCTTGCAGGGATTTCAGAAAAAGTCAGAGGTATACTGGATTTATTTTGCTTAACCAAAGTTCCATAATTTGATAAGATAAATTAATTTTCAACTCTTTTATATATATTGTCCATGCTGGGAGGGGCTTACTTCTTTAAACATCACCAGCCTGGTTTGAAGAAAACAAACATTCTTCCCTTCAAAAGTGCATGAAAAATAAAGAATAAGGCTGATCTCTATGCCAACCTATCAAAATATAATTTTAATAGAATACCACCATAGGATGCCCCATCTCCACATCATGGGCCCAATCCTGCAACAATTTGCATACAGGCTGAACTTTACTATCACCTTATTGAAATCAACAACGTTTGTATTCGTATGGAAACTATTGATATCGCAGTTTAAAAGGAAAGAAAGGAATGCCTTTTTACTATTTTTTCCTAAAGGTAGGAAAAAAAATCTTTTACTTTCCCACTGGATTATTATCCTGATTTTCTCAAGACTACAGAAAATAAGAAATTAAGCTATAAGTGACAATTTTTTTCAGATAACATGCTGCTCATTAAGTTACTACCATCTAAAAATTGCTTATTTAAAGGTCCATTTCACCTCCTTACTGTAACAGTTCATTCGCCTACTGTCTTACCCAATGGTACCAGACAACTCACATTTATACAAACAAAAATATCTCAAAATGTAAATATTCTTTGCAAAACATTGCAACCAAATCCCTCATAATATGAGATCCCAGATAATCCTTTAATTAGTTTTGTTCATAAAAAAGAAAGACATGTCAAAACTTGTGTTACATATTCCAGTTCCCATGTGCCATGTTATTCAAAAGGAAATTGTACTCATGGCCCTTAAACAAACACTTGAATCTCCAAAGATAAAAACCAACACCCAGCCTGGCTGGAGTCTGATTTATATCTAATGAATAATTTGATGTCATCATGGCAATTGTCCGGTGCTAGGGATAATAAAATGAACAGGTTTTTTATTACAGTTTATGAATACCACATGCAAATGAATAGAACAAAACCAGAAAGTGCTTTTTAAAAATAATCAGACAGGGCAAGTGGCAAGAACACTGTTGACGTGGAAGAGTTAACATCCATCATTTATTTCGCTGTGGCAAGCCACAGAATAGTACTGATATGCCAAAGATTGCCAAAAAAGCAAAGAATATGACTGTAGATCAACAGAGTGTATCCACATACCCCAAAAGGCTGCAGTTCCTGATGCTTTCTTAAAAAAACAACCAAACAAAAGTCAAGAAAAGTTTTCTGATAAAGACAAACTATGCTTGCTGGAGGAAAATGGGAAAAATTTTCATGGTCTTTGACATTTCAAGGAAATACCAGCCAAAATCATGAAGTAACTTTTCAGGCAACTATCTGGGAATGTGGTATTTCAGCAGAAATAAAAACTTAATTTAAGCAGTGCTTTTCAAGGATGTGAAGAAAAGTGTTGTAATTTCATGTTACAAAAGGACTATGACGACTGTTGTTGTTTTGGTTGCCAAAATTCACAAAATTTTAAGCAGAGCCACAGATAAGATTCCAGTTATTGAGTGACCACTAACTACATATTATGGAATAGCTCCTGCCGCTGGATTGAAACTGTTAGAATACGTACTTGTAATAGCATTGAACTTCTTAAGTCGAACAAAAACAGTATTATTTTTCTTTACATAATTATGTGATAAATATATATACTATGTATAATGTGCTAAAAATCTTGTTTATTCTTTGATTTCCAAAGACTCTGGGGAAAAACTGCTTTGTTTGATACAGTAAAAGCTCTGTTATCCGGCATCCATGGGGAATGGTGGGGACCCGGTTAATCAAATATGCCGGTTACCTGAGAGTTATACTTATCTCCAGCTCGGCCAGTACACCAGGGTTTTCATTCCCTGGCATCAGTGTGCTGGGGGACAGGGAGGGCAGCCCCATGCAGGCTGCTTTGCCTTGGGCCGTGGTCCATGAGGAAGAAGCGGGACTTGGCTCTCAGCGGCAAAACCAGAAGTGCCATGGTGAGACTTCTGGTTTTGCTTTTGCCACATCGATCGGCAGGTGGTACATAAGATGAATGATGCCGGTTAATGTTGCATTCCAGATGGTAAAGTGCCGGATAACACAGCTTTTACTGTACATTTCTTTTGCATTACTGTCCATCCTAATCATGTCCTGATATTTAAAAAAATTGATCTTTAAACTCAACTACTGCAAGGTGTCAGGGTATTGCTTACAATTGCTAATATTCCCCAAGTAACATGGTCTTAGACAACATGCTAAAAAATTGACAGAAGTCTACTATATTAGAGAGAAAATGTATCCAGTTTTAGCAAATGTCAAATCAGTGGCTATTGCTTTTAAGATTAATAAAAGATATAATGGTTTCTAGATAGCCTCTAAATAAAGATTACTGTGAATGGAAAAATGATTTACCAATAGTTCCCACAATGAGATTTCTTTAAAGGTTACAATCATCAGTTATTTAGCTGAAACACTGCTGAGAATGCCTGGTCATTTCTTGAATAATGCATAGTGTTCATTGTAGATTTGATGTGTATTATAACAATACAGCTATTTCTAAAATAATGGAGAAAACTATCTGTTACTTTCCAATTGTTTAAGATATCATTTCCATGAAGTAATTGACTCAAGAAATATTACGGAGAGTCACCTAAGTCTTCATTCTGCAAGCACAACTTGGAATAATCTCTACTTAATAGGCATAAGAAAACAAACTCATCAGCCTTTATAGACTTTTAAAGAAAAGCCGCGATGAATACAGGGCAGAGTAAAGGACCTTTCTGAAATACTAAATTAAAATGATTAAGTTGTTGTACAGTACTCGGGGACAAATTTAAAACTAAGCTTTGAAATTTAATTATTAACATGAACAGGCCATCACATTTGGGGGTGAAAAAAACTGCAGTCACATACACAGTGTAAGTACTTTTCATACAATTTTCCAAACGCCTTCAGGTCTATTCAGGAGATTGCTTGCGGACGCACAAAGTATAATGTCTAGCTTTTTATTGTAGGATTATGAACCGCACTGCATATGATGCTTCAGGCTATTTATGAGAGCTTGTTTATCCATATGAACTTTTTCAAGGGCAGCAAAAAAGACCTTAATAAATTAAAATGAATTTCTTTTGATGTAATTTCATGAATGTTTGATCAGAATGCGTAACAGGTTTATGTTCAAGGGGAACTAGTGAAGTAATAAAATATACATGCACTGTACAGTGGAACCTGCTTATAGTGAATTCATATATAATGATACATCATTTGCAAGTACAGTGCCTAAGAATTATTTAAATCCAGTTCAATGTTTAAAACACAATACCCATTAGTATAATGAATTTTTGAAAAGCGAAAGGGAAATGGAAAAGGAAGAGGAAAAAGTAAAGAGAAAAAAGGAAATGGACTTCGCTTGCAACATGACTTCCTCATTAGAGAGTTAGAGCACTGAATATCTCAAATGGTAGTCTCAGTTCCTCCAGTTGGGTGGAAGAATTGCATTAGTTTAACTAGGTGGAGAAATAGCATTAAATATTCTACTTTCTGTAGGCAGAAATGTGTGAACATAAGCCAGAACATATACATTTAAATACAATCCAGTCCAAGAGTGAGGTTTCATTGTCATTAAAAATCCCCACTGTCATTCAGAATTTCTACATTAAGAAAAGAAACACCAGCATTCAAATATTCCACAACAGGAATGAAAAAGGAGAGCTACATGCTCTAGATACACTGGAAACTTACACAAGATTCTTAAAGCATGACTAGTGACCTAAAGAAATCAGATATTCTGCACCACAGGACAGCCTGTAACAACACGATATAGGAATGCATATGTATTAATTTTAATAGATAGATCACAGATCCCACAGTGAAAAGTGGAAAATAATCCACTTCATTTACATCCATATCATAAAAGTACTACTGAACTAACAGCTATCTGACTGCATGAGACTACATATGCTCTCATAATGAAAAGAAAGAAAAATGCCCACATACTTTTACATAGCAAGCAGAATGATAACAACTATGCTACATTCTTATGCGTTGAGTGATATCATTTCGACTCCTTCAAGAAAAATAAAAACATGCAGCACTATACAATGGTTTAAATGTAAATATACGTACAGGCACAAAAACATGAAAAGCTGCTAAACCAATAGTCCAAGTTCATTGTTTTAGGTTCCACACATCTACTTTCAATGAGGTAAAATTACATTTCTTTCCTCTAACCAGAACAGCAAATGAAAGCTGCCCAAATAGCCAATACCAAATCCAACTGCATAGTCAGGGTTATCTGGGCTGACATACAAAGCCCGAGATTGCTATCTCTCTCTCCAAGACATCCATTTTTGATGCCTCTTACTATATAAAGCCTTATCTAGTCTAATTCAAACCACTGCTGCAAGAATAAAACTTAGAGCAGTTAAAAGGGGGTGGAGGGGGGAGGCTCATATGCCACATTGCTCAGTTTAGAACTCAGTCTAGAATGCAAGAAAAATGATCCAAAAAAAACTTCCTGCAAAATGCTGTTCTGCCAAAAAGCAGATCACTGCATTGATTTCCCCCCCGGTAATTCTAACTTTTGTTAATGCAAAACAGTGTTCTAATTAATTTTAGAAGAAAAGGAGATCCTATTTCTCTATGTGAGACAACAGCAGAATTTAAACATCATAATAAAAATGTCAGACTTCCCATTTGAATGCATACATTTGACCCTTGGTCCACTTTGGCTAACTTTCTAATTCTACTAGGTCAGATGTCAGATAAATTGTAAGGGAAAAAATGAAATTTAGGTCTTGAGTCTCAGCTGACAATTTAAGTTAATCGAATTTAAAGCGAACATAAATTTAGCCAGTAATGTCTGACCACAGAATTTAGATCGTGAACATATAGTAAATACTCTCAAAGCAAGAGTATTTCACCCCAAATCATTGCAAAAACCACATAAAATACAATAATACAAAAGATAGCAAATACAAAAAATACTTTACGCTTTTTCTATTCACTTTACAGTGAATACAACATTCACTTTAAAACTAATACTTTAATCTCAATTTCCCAGAAATCATACTGCTATAATAGTTAAACTGACAGGTTTGTTGTTAAATGAAACATAAATAGAAGAGGTTTGTTTCACCTTCACATGGTGTCTTTCTCATGCAGACCTCAGATTTCCACAATTGTATCCCTTTAAAGGATTTGATATGCAGGAAAAGAAGAAAGGACGATGGTAAAAATTTCATTTTAGAGCTTACGCAGACTGAGACATTCATATTATACAAAACGCTAACTCCATACCTTTTACTGACGTGTTGGGTGGAGGTCCTTCCATTCTCAAGTTCCATGGAGGATCCCCTTGATTAGCAAAGTCCCTCATTTTTAGATAGCTAATTGTAAGTCGGATGATGGATGCCTTGTCAAGTTGGCTTGTAATGGCTGCAGGCAGCGGCAACAATTTTGCCAACTCATAGAACTCAAAATTCTCCTTTCCCCGGCGAGAGCGAGCAGCATCTCGGGACTTTTCCTTTCTCAAGGCTTGTAAACTGAAACAAAAAAAACAACAAAACAGAATATTTATCAGTATTAGTGTTCTGTCACAGTTGGCCAATTCACGCTCTTATTGCTGGGTTCCTATACAAATTACCTCATTTTCCAAATGCTCGTGTGTGCAGATATATGAGTACTTTGATGGTACTGTGTTCTCTGTATATTTGAACTCTAACAATGGTATTTTCTTTTTCAGAAGCAGCTAACAAATTAAATAGCTGTTTTTAACTCAGAAAGCTGTTCCCCTCTTGGTCCCTGTCCTTTACAATTACAAATTCATAGGACAATTGGGTTGGTCAGTGCCAGGGACTACATATATATCTCAAATCATAGCCCATCTTTGTATCAGACTATGAAAAAGGTTGTTAAATCTGTTTTGAGAAACTGTTTTACTCACAGGGGAGAGGACTAGTCCCTTTAGTCAGCTGGGAAGAAGCTAATGACTATTCACATTCTTCTGCTGCAGCATGATTTGGACTCCTGACAAACAGGTCCCAGCGAGAGGCCTTAAAGTAGGCAGCTAGCCTTTATCCTTGGAATATCTGAAGTGGTGTTTTTTTGTTGAACATATGTTGCTATCTTAACTAACCACTATATTCTCTTCTTGCTCAGGAAAACCAAATCACATTCAGATTTCTATTTATTCCAGAATACCACAATTTGAGGGAAACTTGCTCTCTACAGGTTGTACAGCTTTCTGGCCATTTGGGTTGGGATGCTAGGGATGGAGGAAATCCTGAATTGTGGGATTCAGTATATAGCTGGGACCAAGAGACTCAATGGCATAGGTTGCCTGAGACAGATGTCTCAGTGGTGACTCTAATCAACTACATGGAAGTGAAGCAGGCTTGATAATTTCAGCTAGGGAAAGCTGTACAGTGTTTACATAGGCAGGCAGACTTGTTCTGATGTTTGTGTCTGCCAATTGGTACAAACTACTGAGGTCAAGAAGTTACAGCTATCCTTTGCTGCAAAGTTTATTCTTGTTTTTTCAAGAGTATGGCTACAGTATCATTCACTAATCCTTGATTTTTGACAGGGTGGGAATTCAGACATTCAGTGAGGGTATGGTGCACCAATACCTCTCTCAAGTTGCTATTATACTCTCCAAAATCTCAGCTTTCATTAAAGAAAGTCTTAAGAACCTGATCCACAACAGGACTAAAGTAGAATTTAGACACTGAAATCCAAAGGTACAATCCTGAAACCCCCTACTTAGCTGTCTCCTAATCCTACTACAGAGGATTCAACCTCAGCTGGCCCCATGGACTAGATAAGGGTTGCAGGGCTGGTCCACAGACTGGCCCTGCGTACTACATGCACTGTGTGCCCTGGACCACCCCGCACACCAGGTGCAGCACCTGCTGGCTCCAGCTCTGCAGACCGCATGCAAGGCCAGTCCACAGCACACCCTGGATGCAGTGCCCACCCCAGACCAGCCCTGGCTGCTGCACAGGGCCAAACTATTGGTCTGATCCAGACCAGCCCCAGACCTAGTGCACAGGACCAATGCAGCATGTGCATACTCTGGCACCCAGACCAGCCCTGCATGCTGCATACTATACACATCTATGACTGCCCTGTGTGCTGCATGCAAGGCACACAACATGTCCATCCCTCTGTGGGGAATGCAGAGCATGCCAGACTGGCTGTACATGCCAGATGCAGCCCATAGGGCATAGGGCCAGCACATGCTGCATACAGCACATGGAGCTGGCCCAAGACCCATGGGCAGCACTGTGGGCTGGATGATAGGGCTCCACAGGCCAGATCTGGCTGATGGACCATATCTTTGATATCCCTGCTACACTATATTATTGTAATATTTCCTTGGTATCAAATGTTCTGCTTCTCTATATTCTGAAAGGGCTGAGCAGTTTGGTTCCTCTCTTGTTCAGGTCTCTTAGAGATTGAGAAACTAGGTATTATCTTCCTGAGAGACACTGACTTAGTAGGCATATCTTGATAACAAATACCATACACAATTTCCTAGTGGTGGCCATTTGTGTTTAAACAAGAACTGAAGATGATGTTGCTCCCCACTTTTGTAGTAGTTAGGTTATGCCGGATGTGGGAGACTCTGGTTCAATTCCCATCTCTGTCCAAGGCAATTCAGATATTTCTCACCTCTGTGGAAACTGCCGTAACTATTTACCTATAAATATTTTAAGACAATGGTAAGGGATTTGCCATCCCTATTTCTGAAGCTGTTCCACTTTTCAGGAAAGAATTCAATAATCATTATGAGACTCTTCAAGTTATTATGAGACTATTCAAGAGACACCAAAAGAGCATGTTTGACTGTGACTTACTGAATAGTAGGCCTGTGCGAATAGGGAAATATTAAAATTCAGATTCAGCCAATTCGGAGGACAATGATTCGATTCAGATCACTGTCCTGAATCAATCTGGCCAAATCAGCTTTGGAAAGATTCGGCACCGATTTGGACAGATTCGGTGATTCGGATCAGCCAGGGTGAGGCAAGCACAGCTGGGTGGCTCCTTTGGCCGTGCCTGCCTCTCCCTGGGCGGGGAGAGCCACAGGAAAAGCCCCCATGGCTGCCCTGTCCGGCCCCATCCCCCTCCCAGCCCCAGCCATCCGGCACTAAAAAAAAAAAAAAAGCCCCACACACATGGGCTGTAGGAATGGCTATCAGGGGCCTCTGGGCACTCGTGGCAGAGCCCCTGCGCACAATGCAGTGAGAGGCAGTGAGGATCACCCCCCTCCTCCACTTGGCAGCTGCCCCATGGCGCAGGTGCAGCATGGCTCAGCAGGGTGCTGTGCATTGTCTGGGAGCTGGGGTCACTGGGGTTGAGCACTGCTGGGCTCCAGCTAACAGCTGAAGCCACTCCAGCTCCCAAACAGCACACGGCACCCTGCCAAGCCATGCTGCACCAGCGCCATGGGCCAGCTGCTGCTCAGGTGCCAAGTGAGGGAGGTGACCCCTACTGCCCCCCCACTGCGTGAGGGGGGTGCTGCCTATGGTCCAATCACTGCTCCTGCAACCAGTGAGGGAAGGACTTTTTTTTTTTTAAGTGCCAGGAGGCTGGGCCAGGTGGGGGATAGGGCCAGGCAGGGCAGCCATAGGGACTTCTCCTGCAGCTCCTCCGGCTGTGCCTGCCTCTGCCCCAGTGAGGGAAGTCGCAGGGACTCTGCCCTGCCACCGTTTGCCAGCTGGTGCAGGTGACGCGGAATGTGGGCATGGCAGCACTGGGAGCGGGGGCTATGTCCTGCTGCCACTTGCCCCCTTCTGCCTAGAGCAAGCCACGCTCGTATCCCGCTCCGGCTGGGCAAGCAGCAGCAGGACAGAGCCCCTGCTCCCAGCACTGCCATGCCTGCATCCCACGCCCCCTCTCCCCAACTAACATGCCCCTGCCTTGGCCAGGCAGCTTGTTCCAGCCCCAGCTCAAATCCCTCCCTCCCCAATAACCTTTTCCTCCCTCGCCCCCAACAGACTTACCAGCTGGAGGCAGCTGTCAGCTGCCTGTTTAGTCTATGGCTGAATCTCAGAATCTTTTCCAAATCAATTCATATGCTTTGAATTGATTTGGAGCTTTTACTTGGTCTCCCAATTCAATTCCGATTTGGAGATTCGGTCCCCGAATTGGGCCGAATCTCCTCCAAATTGAATCAGCTACTGAAGCTTTGCACAGCCCTAGTGAATAGGGAGTTCAGTTGGAAAAAGGGAATCTTGAGTTCCAGCCTACGTTATGAAGACTGTTTATACATTTTACCCATTATAGCTTGTCCAATGACCAACTAATTGTAAAATGGATAAACAGCTTTTATAACTAGAATCTACCAGGCACACTTTTCCCAGGTGGATATATGAATGCTCAGAAGCAACTTTTGAATTTCTCTCTTGTGAGAGATCAGCAATAAGTACTTCACCAAGATGGTATACCAAGAGTTCATAAGTAAATATGGAATTCGATGTGAACTACATCCCATACAGAAGTACAAAGTGGAGTCCAACATGGACTGGAGCACAATGCAAACTAAGTTATCTCTGGTGACTTGCGCATTAAACTCCAATTTGCTTCCCCACCATGGGAATGGCTAAAGCTATTGATGATGCTGTTGTGGCTCTTGTGGGCTGGGTCTTTGAACCAGGACATATTAATTTCTTAACTAAGGTATAACAGTGATCTACACATCTTCTAATCTCATGATCAAGTCTCTGTATGGTAATAGGTCCTTCCTCCCATATCTCCCCATATGTTACAGATAGTATACTGAATCTTCTGAAAGTCTTTTCTTACCAAATTTAATTGCTATGAGGAAGGGCATTTTGACTGACAGCAAAAAACCAGGGCACCAGAATCTCATAAAGAATGCTCATTAGCATGAGACTTGGATCCCATGAAGCCTGCCTTTCCTAGCAGAACAAAAAAAATCAAGACGACCCGAAGAAACCACAACTACTCAAAAACTACTTTAAGTCTTCACAAAAAATTAAGCTGCAACCAAATACCTAATAAAGACTATCTGCATAAGGAAGGAGTCAAGCAGAGGATGATATTTAAAAAGAGACAGTTGGAGAGCTTTCAATGGGTCTAAATTAATTCAAGCCGGCAAGGTCTCATGAACTTCACTGCAACGTACTGAAGGACCTGGCAGAGGAGATTTTGGAGCCCTTGGCAAGGACTTCCCTGAAGTTATGGGAGAAGTGAGGTTCCAGAAGACTGAAAAAAGGCCAATGCAAGGCCCCTCTGTAAAAAAAATAAATAAATTAAGAAAAGGTAAAAAGGAGAATCTGAGGAACTACAGACCATTTAGCCTCACTTTGGTACCCAAGAAGTTACTGGACCATATCCTCAGAAAGTCCATTTGCAACCATCTGGAAGAGAAAAGGCCAATTACAAGCACCCAGCACAGACTTACTAAGAACAAATCGTGTCAAACAAACTTGATCTCCTTCTTTGATATAGGAACTATAGGATGAGGGGAAAGCGGAGGATATAGTGCGTCTGGACTTCAGCAAGGCTTTGCACATGACCTTCTCATAAACAAATTGGAGAAATGTGAGCTGGACAAAACCAGTATAAACGTGGATACACAACTGGCTCAATATCCACAAAGCAAAGGGTAATTATAGATGAATCCATGTCAGAATGGCAGGAAGTTTTGAGTGGAATCCCATAGGGGTCAGTCTGAGGACTAGTGCTATTCAATGCATTATTATTTGTCTAGATACTGGCAAAGAAAATATGAGCAAGTTTGCAGACAACATAAAACTGTAAGGATTGCAAACATGATGGAGGACAGAAGAACAATTAAAAAGAATCATGACAGACTGGAACGCTCAGTCAGAGCTAAGAGGGTGAAGTTCAATGCTGACAAATTCAAAGTGCTATCAAATAATCAAAATACAAATACAAAATGGGTGACACCTGGCTGGATGGCACTGGGAGTGTTGGTGGATCACATGCTCAGTATGAGCCTGTAGTGTGATGTAGATGAACAAAAGGAAAATGTGGTTTGGGGATGCATCAACAGAAGCACTGGGTGAAAGATGCAGTAAATGATAATGCTTCTCTACTTGGCACTGGTTAGCCCTCATATAGAGTACTGCATGCAGTTTTGGGGTCCACATTTTAAAAATGACATGGAGAAACTGGAGATGGTCCAGAGGCAGGCAACAAAAATAATAAAAAGCCTGAAAGGCAAATTATACAAAGAGAGGTTGAGGGAAATAGACATGTTCAGCTTGCAGAGAAGATGCTTAAGAGGAGACAATAGTAGTCTCCAAATACCAAAGGGGTAATGTAAAAAAGCAGGAAAACACCTTTTCTCTCTGGTTGCTTTGGATCGGATATCAAGAAAAAAATTCTTCACTGTTAGAGTAGTGTGGCAATGGAATCTCCATCATTGGAGGTGTTAAAGAGGAGGTTAGACAAGCATTGGTAAGGGATGATTTAGGCATAGCTAGACCTATATTCTGTTACGGCTATTTCTTGCACTTCTGGGCTTTTCTGGTCGCTGCATGGGACTGAGAGGGAAATTTTTTCCATCCTGTTGCTCTATGTGTCAGTGTTTTTTTAACCTTTCCTCAGAAGCTGCAACCAAGGTTGGGGATTCTTACTGGGGTATGCCAGTGCTTCTCTTGGGACTTGAACTCAAAGATTCCTGGCTAGATGGTCTTACCCTTCTGCTCAGGGTCAGTGTGATTGCTATTCTTGGAGTCAGGCAGGAATTTTGCCCCATGATCAGACTGGTATCAACTGTAGGGGGGTTTGCATTTCTCCACAGCAGGGGGTATAACCTTCTTTCTGGGATCTTCTCAGAGTACTTTTAACAGTCTTTGCAGCATAATGATGTTGGGTGCTGTGGTCTCTGTTTATCTGTGGCAGATTAGGTTGTTATGTATTCTGTTGTGTCAGAATTGACTGTGTAGTTTTGCTAAGAGGTCAGACAATGGATTTGTATGGAATGGTCTGGATAGGGATATTCCAGCCTAAGGCAGCGAGTTGGATTAGATGACCTCTCAAGATCCCTTCCAGCCCTACTTCTCTATGATATTTACCATGTACTTAATACAAGTGGACACTGTAGAAGTAAAAAGTTGATCTGTCCTTAATGTAATTGTGAAGAGCAGAAATTACTGAGGCTTAAGTAGCGATTCTAGTTCTCAATGAAGAGAGTCCTTCACCAGTGATGCAGGTAGTAAACTGTTTCCATATATTTTTGTAGATTTTTAGGATAGAATCTCCCACTCAGATTACAAGAGGGTGGCTTGAATCCCCTGAAGGCAGAAAAAGTCCATCTTTGCTAGTCAGGATGCCATCCTCCATGCTGTAGTAGAATGTCTCTGGGATAGGCCACCAAATCCTCCTAGGCTGCTGAAAAAGAAGATCTTGGGCTACAAGCAAAAAATACAACTGCTCCTTTTCATTTAGACTAGGGGCAGAAGTTACACATAAACCGGTTTAAGTGATCAGAAACTGGTTTAAACCTGTAACAGAACAGAAGCTCAGTGCATGTAAACCAGTTTCAAAATGGCTGAAACTGATTTAAGATAAACCTGGTTGAATGTAGTATCACACTTAACTGATTTGGGTCAAACCAGTTTATGAAACTTCTGTCCCAGACACCTTCCTGGTTCAAGTTAAATCACAGTCCCCCAGCATCCCAGCATGCTTTCCAGCCCTGGGCTGGGCTGTGGGGTCTGCTCCAGAGAGCAGGGCTGGCCCTGCCCCTCTGCTCCCTAGCTGGAGCAGTGAGAGCTGGCTGACAAGGGGGTAGGTGTGGTAAACCCTGCTAGGGATGCAGCTCATTCTACAGGGGCTGGGCTGCCCACTCCCCTCCCCTCCCCCAGCAAGCCCCATGTGGGGTCTGGGGCCAGAGAGGGGAGTTAAACACCCCTTTCCTCACTCAAACTTATTGCTGGCTGCAGCTGTGGACTACAAATCCCTGAGGCATCTGGAAGCAGGAAAAGGAAATGATAAGCAACCCTGAAGAGTCCTGCTGCTGTAAGTCTGACTGCAAATCCCAGAGACCTTGGGGGCAGCAGAATAAGGAAGTGAACACACAACCAGAGAGTCATACTCTAACCCCCTCAGTTTATGGCCTGAGCCACTGCAGGCACATGGTTGTATTTCCTGAATCAAAAGTAAATGTCTGTTCACTTATGTTTCATTTTAATCTGTGCAGTTTAGACTAACTTGCAAAGACTGAATCAATTCAGCGTCATGCTTTTTAACGGTCTGTACTTGACCTTACAAAACACTGCTGCTGAAACCACATTTGAAGTTTGCTAAAACAGTAAGAAATCCTGGTCCGGTAACAGTTTGCCAATAGCAGGCAAATGACAGCTACTGCCTCTGGGACTCTATCCTCAGGTAAAAGAAGCCTGTTTTGGAAATCAGAATGGGCAGGCAGAAAGGCTCCCTTCTGGTTTGAACAAAAGGACTATGCTAGATGTAGCAAGCAAACAGAGATTATAGTGGCTTTCATCTACTATAGCGCCACATTAGTTTTGTCTCTAGAGAGAGAGACAATCTCAAAAGAGATGTCTGCTTTCTCCCAGCTGAATCAGGTGTGAGGCCAGATGATCTCCGACAGGAGAACCTCTTATAAACTGCTGCGACCATTGATCTTGAACTGCTTTCTGAGGTATGGTATTTGCTCACACTCTGACTCTCAGAGAGTGTCGAGCAAATATATAGGCCCTGGGTCTTTTTTTCTTCGTGGGGCAAGGAATTGAGGATTGTATTTTTTTATTATAAGCCACAGGACAACAGTGACAGGATACAGTAGTTTGATAATTAGCTATTGAAGGCCGGAGTAATTTTAATAGTGAACCATGACTTAAGAACTTCATTCCATTTGTGCCTATTGGGATCTGAATACCTGAGGAGTCTGTGTTTGCCAGTATCAAATCATCAAGCCAAAAGTAGTATATAGAAAAGGTATTAGGACTTTCTGTGTCTTTGGCAATCCCTTATAGTTAAGGATGATTGTCTCTCACGATTGTCTTATCTGTGGGTCTGAAGATGACTGATGAGGCTGATCCAGCATCAACAGATTCTGTTGCAACCTGGGCACATGTTTCCATGAGGGGTGGGTGGCTCTGGATTCTTGATTTGGTCTGTGACATGCTGTTTCTGCGACTCCCACTTTTCCATCTCTTTATGTCTTTGTAAGGTTCCAAAGTACTAAGATCCTTGTAGCAGACTCTTCCTCCATTTGGGGTGGTCTTGGACTATAGTCTCCCACAAGCTGATGTCAATGTTGCATTTTTTCAAGTTGGGCTTCAGGACGTTCTTGAAGCATTTTCTCTACCCTCCTCTTGAACATACACCTTGACTGAGCTGGGGGAATAAAACTTGTTCTGGAAATCTGGAGTCATACATCCAGACAATGTGGCAAGCCCAGTGAAGCTGATGTTAGATAATTGTTGCTCATGGTGTTCCCTTATGAGACAATGCTGATGTTGGTGCATCTATCCTCCAACTGGATTTGAAGGACCTTCTGCAGATAGCATTGATGATACTTCTCCAACAACTTGAACTGTCTCCTGTATGTTGTCCAAGTCTTGTTGATTTTTTTTGTATCATCAACAAGGCTAATGGATCTTTACCAGGTGGCACCAGTTCTGTCTTCAGTGACACTTTTGTAGTGACAGTGACAAGCAGTAGTTGGTAAGAGATTGGCTTGAGAGCCTGGTAAGATAGCAATTATAAGCCTATAAGAGATGTCAGATCTCAAGTCAGAGCTGCAAAATGCATGTTGGGTCTTGTGATAAAAGCTGTTCTTGGTATCCCTCAACTGAGTACCTCCAACAAGTCTCCATCCTGCTGACTCAAGGGACTGAGAAGCCAATGAGTCTGGAATGTAAAGCATCTCTCCTCTCTAGTGTGGGCAGTGAATGTTTAGCAAGCCATACTAAATAGGTCTTGGAGAGGCATAGAAGGCACCAAATAGAGGCATCAGTCTCCAGACTAAAGACACAACTGTCCTTTTGGAGCTCTTAAAGAACTTAAAGAACAAGGAGTCCTCATGCAGGTTAATCAAGGCTCCCTGGACAAGGACAAACTATACATGCTGAATGTTTCTGTACTATTTTATGCTAAGAAAAGATTTACCCTGAAGATGCAAAGACCTCTAGATTCTCTTCTATTATTCATGAAGTTCCATTCTTGCTCTGTGGGGAAGCTGAAATGGTTGGGAAGACACCATTCAAAATAGATAATAGGATGATGACATCATCCACATGTGAAATCCATCTTACACCATCCAGCTGTTCAAAGTGGTTCCACAACTGGATGTTAAAGGTGCCATATCCCATAGATGGCAACACTAAGAAGCTTCTTTAAGAAGTTTACAGCTGCCAGCAATACATGGTTCTGAGAAACATGCTTAGATAAAAAAAATCACCATTTTGTTTAGAAAGGCCAAGCTTATTTAGATGGAAATTTCTAAACCATATAAAATCTTCCTTTTCTTCTGTGACCTTTACAGTTAGACTGAGGGATAAGGAATCTAGTTTTACAGGTGGTAGAGTGCAATAAATAGTACTGATTACATTTTTAAAAACTATGTATAAACATTTCTAAAGTAAATGTTCTATAAACTGCAGCAGATGCAGAAGACACAACAGTGTTTGTGGTATAAACTGGCACTCATTTCAGATGATATGCATAATTTATTCATAGCTTTATCACTCTTGTGGTTATTTCAACTTTTTGCCGGTATAACCTTAATCCCACCATGTATTTTATGTAGTCTGCCTTTGACAACTGTAGTTGTGCTCATGTGCATACATAAACATGCACACACCTGATACAGACCTGTCACTTTATAAGCTGCATTATTACAGAGTGCTTCATTGGTTCTGATCTACATTAACAAGAGTAACAATTATTTAGGTATTTACATTTGACTCAGTTTGGACAATCTACAAAGTAAATTTCACTATGCTTAGTGCTACAAGTCTGTTTCAAGCACAAAGGAGGAAGGCTTAGGTTTAGAACAGCAGTCTATTTCTAGTTTGAAAAATACAATATTAGAAACATTTTGTTTCTCATATTTTTAATTCAGACATAAATTTTAAACTATGTTGTCCCTTTAAAACCAACCCTAAACACAATTCAAGAATCACCTTAATAAGATTCTTTTGAAATGTCAGTTTTCCCATTTCTGACCCAACATAATTACAAAGGCACTACATCCAATAGTGTTTTAAAGTGACAGCACTATATTTGTAATAAATAGTGATTGGTTTGGAGGGCTAGAGCAATAAAATAAGGCTTGAGGGATAGAAAGGCTGCTGAGACTATGATCTAATGGCTGAAGCAAATGGCAAGCATAGTTTTGCATTAGTCTACTGCCCATTTCCATTCACTAGCAGCAAAGAATACAGCAAACTCTTACAAAGTGTTACAGTTATTTTTTGTAATTTTACTGAAATCTTCCATGTTGTCACAAGAAGCCCTACAAGCTCATTAGGATCCCAGAATCCACCTCTTTTATTTTCTCACAGAAGTGTACAATGACAAGACAAATTCATATCTACTCCAATTCAGCTGCTGTATGCTACCAATGAATTTCTGAAGCTCTCACATCCAGCAGAAGCAGACCCAGGTACAGGACAATGATAATATTTAACAACACCCAATTAATGCCTATGACAATTGTTTATAGTTATATTTTGATGATTATATAATCAGTAAAATGTGTTTCATTCATCCAGTGATCTCAAAGTGCACTATACACATGCCTCAGAATATTCACCTTGTTAAATGGTTGGTTTCATCAAGACAGGTGGCGGGTATCCCTAACCAGACTATTCTTTATCATCAAGGTTGGTGCTCTCTTTTGGGAAGGTGTGAGTTTGAAACCATCCCCTGCTCAGTAGTATAACAACATGGCTAGGTGCTTGGAGCAGCTACCACATTCAGGGCAACTTCTGGCTGCCATTATACCATGTGATCACAACTGCAATCATGAAGCTCCAGGAGCATCCATTTTTTCTGTCCCTGCCAAATCGGCATCCAGGATGGCACCCTACATTACACCACTGCCCCTGGCTAAAGAGGACCTAAAACCTACATCTCCCATTTCCTAAGCAGGTGCTCTGTACATCAGGCTGTGGGGCAAAAGGTGTGCACTGGTACAAACTGCCTGCCTTCTCCCTATTTAAGAGGTGCTGTGCTTTATACTGAAGGTAATTCTGTTGTGACTTAAGTGTCCTCATTCAGGCAGGCACCACCCCTCTGTGAAGTCTGGATTGCAGCATGACAGTCATCTCCCTTGAAGCCCTGAGTTGGACATTTCAGCTTTGAGAAGGAGAGGTACACATGCATTTGCCTAGTATTTCCCATTGGCTTTTTCTGCAGAAGCCAACCTGCTGAGTACCTAGATTATTTGCATTGCCTTTGACAGGCACCTAGGTCTCCCCATTCACTAAGAAGAAAGCCAAGTACCTAACCTTTTTGATATACACCACTCTCGCAGGCCAAAGTAGCTATATTTTAGCATTGCAGCACTTAAGTGGAGATGCCTACAAAGGTCACTTTGGATGTGGCCCTGAATTTTTCATCACTCCCTCATTTAGCTACATTTCTAAGGAGATACTATGGAGGCCTGCATTCAGGGTGGCCAACTATAAGAAAGGTGAGAATTCAAGATGGCTCACATCAAACACTATGTAGAAAATATGTCCCTTAGTGTCTGGATGGGACTTACAACAATCTGCTGTCTATGACCTAACAAATGTCCTGCGCCCCTACACCTCACCTTAATTTATTAATGATCTCTCATAGATTAAATAAACAAGAAAGACTGAGAATGGAACAGTCCTGGTAGAGGTCCACTATAGAATTTAATTTAATTATCCACAATAGATAACTCCTTATACTGTTTATGCCACCATGACTGTCAGTTATTTTTTGTCCACTGTACTACCACATGACTTCTGACAGGCTGAGTTCAGTGCAGCTCAATACCTTATTAGTGCAGCAATTAGGGTAAAAAAACCCCCAACCTGTTCTACACACAAGCATGAAAGAACCAGGAACCAGGTTTAACAACACACATCTGTATGTCAGTACGATAAGATGTGCACTAAGACTGGCGGTGGCAGGAGTCAGCCTTTTTGGTGGTAAAGTTTACCATTATTCATGCACGGCAGCAGACAGTAGCTGTTTTTTTCTGCCCCTACTCCAGGTTGGTGACCAGGCCAGTTGCCTCTATTGCCCTCCCTCCTAGTTACACCACTGTTTCTGCTATTCTATTAACAGTTTGAATTGGAGGAATTTTCTCAGTATAATAATCACAATTAAAGAAAAATAAAACAAAATATCCAATATTCTTACAGGATGCAAATCTGCATTTGAAATTAAAATCATCTCTGGTCTTGCAAAATGATGGCTCAAATAGAATTAAACTTGGAAAAATAGATATTGAAGCAACACTCATTTCATATGCTCCAATTTGGGTGTCTTTTGCACTTTACTATTCTGATCTGACTTTTCTTTAACCTTTTTTTTCTTTCCTTTTAATTCCAGTGTCATATCCATAGATACTTCCTTTCCTCTACAGGTGGTATCTGAACTCAGAGTTTAAAAACTTCAAGATTGCTAAAAAAAGCAACCTTGTTTAAAAGAAAATGATACATTGGAGATGGAGAAAGATTCCCAAAAGCAGGGCATGGTAGTAGAGTCAAAAGCCTTGTTAAATTTTACCTTTTTCTTTTTCTCTCTCCTTCTTTTTTTTTTTTTTTTTTTTTTTTTACTAAAGTACATCTGAGAAGTCAGTCAGACAGATTTTTATGGATTTTCCTACTTGTTTGCGTAGGAGATCCTAGCATTGCACAGTTCTCCTATTTATCAATTAATCTGGCATGCAGCCTCAAAGGAAGAAGGTCGACCTGTATTAAAAATTCAACCATCAAAAATTCATCAAAGACTGCTGCATTTTAACTCATGAACCTTTGAACACCTGCATGCTTGTCAGATCTGTGGTCATAGTTAACAGTGGAATCTATAGTTATTACAGTATCTATACCTGCCCTGACTTGAGCTGCATGAGGAGACTCAGGTGAACATGCAACAAAATCCACTGCGCCACACTGCTTTTTTCAAACTGTTCTCCTCAAACGAGATACTTCTGACATCAGACTAACTTCGAAGTCAATCAAATCAGACCCTCTGCGTCAACAAACACTTTTCAGAGGCATTCATTTTCCCATGCCACAAACATCTATGTTCTTACATGGCAAAAGTTAGCTAAAAATGTAAACAAAACCATTATCTGGCATTACCATCAGTGGCACAGTCCATAAATTGAAGCCCTTTATTGCTGTCCAAGAAAAAATAATGATTTCAAAAGCTTTTCTTTAATACGTGAAGAAAGCTGTATAGTATATGCTGGAAGTTAAAGCTGGAACCTTCAAGTTCAAGGTAAGAACTCTGCTGCTTAACTAATGCACTGCTCATAGCTGTCATCATTAATTTATGTTAGCCTCTGTAAACATCAAGAGTATAATAGGCCAATTTCACAACTAAATATAGATGCACATTTTGCCCTTATATAAATGGCAGATTGCTGCTGTAGATCATCACTGCAGCAACACGTCAGTAAAGATGCACTGTTTGATGGTCTGATGCTCACACAATATATAAAACCAGTTGTAATGGTTGTTTGGAAGCAAAGTGTAACATAGCAGCAAAATTTCATTTGTTCCACAAACTCAGGATATATTAAGCTTGGCTGACAAAGACTGTTTGATGTGCTAAATCAGTTTGACCTTCATTTTTGCTTTATATTTCCCATTTAACACATGAAATGACCATTATTTTTTCTCTATATAAGAAAATATCAGAGAATTGGATATCATTAAAATGTTGCCTTCCCTTATACGTAGGAAAGAATAAGTTTTAGACACTGTGTTCTAACAAGTGTGTGTGTGTAGGAAAGAATAAGTTTTAGACATTGTGTTCGTGTGTGTGTGTGTGTGTTTAGACATTGTGTTCTAGTGTGTGTGTGTGTGTGTGTGTGTGTGTGTGTGTGTGTGTGTGTGTGTGT
>NW_017729025.1:63260435-63267888 GCF_001723915.1 Gavialis gangeticus
TGTTGGGGTTGTCTGTCTGTCTGTCTGATTTCACACTGATGCTTCATCTCTCTCTCTCAGGAAGAGGTTCATGTATTTTTTAACCTGATCATTAAATTGTTTAATCGCCAATAAGCATCTTTGTTCTAATGTTTTAGAAAACAGGATTTACTTCAGCGAGTCATTAGAACAGTAATAATAGGAAGTGGCAGGTTTTTAGGAATGACAAATCCTCCATCCCACACTACTCTTTTTTTTAAAGAAACCTAACATACGCTTTGATTCAAACAACAATTAAGTGTGCTGCTATAAACCAAATCTATTAATTGAACCATGCAGCTCAGACCCAAAGTCTACAACAGAATCCTAGAGTTTTGATCTCTTTTTTTCTTTCCCCTATTCTGAACCATACCATTGTCAGCTTCATGATAATAGAGAAACTGCAGTTTTATCAAGCAATTTTGCAGTGCCCAATAAACAGTATTTTACCTTGGAGCAACTTGTACATTTCACACCTTAAATTTCTATTTACGAAATCAGCTAATCACTTCACAATTGAACTTCTCAGAACAAAAAATTATCAATTAAAGTGGTTGAAACTCCTGCAAATTATCATTTAGGAATGAAGTAATTGCTTTCATCAGGGCAGAAAAGCCCGCCAGAACAGAAATGTCACTTTAGATTAGTGTTCTCACTCCTGAAGCTATGGATGACACAGCTGATATAAGACTAAATGCCAAGACCAATCAATTGCTTTTGTGGCTCTGTTCTGAGCTGCTGTAAAAGGGGCCATTTTCTAGGATCTACTCTTCATTATAGTAAATGCTATCTCCTTGGTAACATAATTCCATTTCTCATAAATTCCGTCTGAGAGCATTGTCCTAACAATGGATGTTTGTGGAAAAGAATGCTGTTGGTTTAATGCAAAGAATTAAGTGTGAACGGCTGTCACAGCATTATAGTTTACTTGTTCTTAAACATAAATTGAAGTCTTCTACATTAAAAAAAAGAATACTTTGGCGGAAATGAATGTTCTGAACAAGTGTAATATATTGTATTTGGAGGTGGTGTATTACTGATTGAGAGTTTAGACTTTTTTATAGATATGTTTCATCTATAGCAGGCACACTGGTCTCTAACAGAGATTTGTCAGTTTAGGAGAGAGTAGATAAACACTCCACTTATTTCACAGCAGTGCAGTTAGGAAATGTGAAACTGCGGAAGAAAACATGGTCTCATTATCATATGACATGCTATTTGTTAGCAGACTCATCTGTGTATAAAAGCCTTCTTTGAACTGAGCCCTCACTGGAAATATCTGTATCTCAATTTGTATTGTTCAGCTTCCTAAAATACTAAGAATCTGAGTTATGGGCTCCAATTAAAAGGATATCTGAGAAGCTAATTTGGTGGAACAGGAGCAATTTCCTGCACTGCTCTCTTCATGACTGAAGTTTAGAAACAAATTCAGGATTACAGGTCTTAGTTCAAAACAAAATGAACAGTATTCTTCCCTCAATGAGCATAGGCAATTCCAATTAACAATAACAAGAGCTGTGTGACAGGAGAATATACTGCTAAATATATAAAGAGGTCATTGATTCAGTAATAAGAGGGAGACTGCAACTTTACTGTAGTGCTTTCTGTAAGAATCAATGCAATATCATGGGTATGCTCTTGCCACCTCTTACAAATACACCCCTGATTGAGATCAGTCTTGTGATCAGGCAAAAAATTACACCTGCATGTGATTTTTTAGGCATGAAAAAGACAGAGCAAAAGAGATCACTGTATGAAATGCCTTGTACACTAGCAGAAGTACAAATACAAGTCCAGACAACAGAAGTCTGGCTCTGCACCATCAAAGAATCACCCTAGGGAGCATAACATGCACTGAGGCACAACATGCTCCTTCAATTTGCTAGCCTCTCACCCCAAAATGAACATGATGCAACTGTGTTGAGTAGTTTTTACCTGCTTCAATATGTTCCGCCCCAAGCATCAGATGCACATGAGGTTTGAGCTAAGAATGAAGAAGCTACAGGTTTGAACCTCACTGATGATGCATGGGGGAGAGGATGTTGAAAAATATATGCTGATAGGTAGGAAAAGTAATGGAGGGAATGTGGATTGACCATTGTAAATGTGCATGTTATGCTCATATTTGTTTTACTATTGAATGTCGTAATTTATATTTTGTTAGTGGAGTCTGTTTCTTTTGAGAATAAAACGTGGTATATACAAGATGTACCTACAATGCAATCCAAAGGCACGTTTGCATGTTAAGTAAATGTAGCCATGACACCTAGCTTGGGTACCAACAGAGGTCAGTGCAGACTAGCTACTCAAGCAAGTTTTGCAACCTATGCTGAACACTAGGGCTGTGCGAAGCTTCGGTCCCTGATTTGATTCAGCCCAATTTGGTGGCCAAATCTCTGAATCCGAATCGAATCAGAGGACCCTTTAATCTCTCCAAATCAAATCAGAACCCTCTGAATCAATTCGGAGAGATGCGATGATTTGGACATAGACACAGCTTTAAATGTTTTTTCTACATACCTCTAGGTACCAGGTGGCTTGGCAATGCTGGGGTGGATGGAGTGTTCCACATGAGTGCAGGGGGCTCCCCAGTGCGTGTGGCAGCAGACCTGGAAGTGGACCAGAAGCACTTCCGGTCCACTTTCGGGTCCACCAGGCAGTGCACAGGGGGCCCCCCCTGCATCCTGTGGCTCAGCAACTGGCGCCTCCTGGGTCTGCGGGGGCACCTGTGGTCCCCCCAGCAGCTGATTGCAGAGCCAGGGAGGTGCAAGAAGGCTTTCTGGTGGACTGGAACTACTTCCAGTCCACTTCAGTGTTCACCGCCAAACACATGGAGGGCCCCCGTGCTCCTGTGGGACGCTCCATCCGCCCCAGCATCACAGCGTTCCCAAGCCACGCTGGTACCTTGAGGTATGCAGAAAAAACTTTTAAAGCTGTGTTTGTGTCCAAATCAGCACAGAATCTTCAGATCCAGATTCGGCCGAATCGAATCACTGTCCCTGATTCGGGCCAAATCCGAATCAAATAGGGCCTGCTTTGCACACCCCTACTAAATACCATTTTGCTAGTTACATTGTTACTGGACCAGGGATTAGGTCATTTGAAGCAAGCTTTGGTATGAGCTGAACCTTTCAACCGCAGTGTAGACAGATCCTTAGAGTGTCTGAGGCAGAAATGCATGGGATATTATGTCTGGATATATTCTGAGTGGAAGACTCTGATGCCTCTGAAAGCTACAAAAAGGTCAGGACTTGATTTAATAAACTTACCTTTCTAGAAAACAAGCCTCTCTCTTAAACATGTAACATTAGCTTATGGACTAGATGCCTCAGTGCACCACTAATGAGCTACACAGCCTTTTTCACCTATAGGTCATGGATTGGAATCCTGCCCAATCCAACAGGATTTTTTTCCCCCCAACTGATGGAAAGAGATCTGATGGATCTATATGAAGTGTGTCAGGCAACCCAGAAGCTCACTGTGCAAAAGTACCAGATGGCAAGTCTTCAGGGCAGGGGATATTTCTTCCTGCATGCTTGTAGACTGCATAACACAATGAGGCCTAATCTCTACAGGATCTTTTTGCAAGGGCTCTCACACTAGAGGAAAACTGCATTCACACATACACACACATAGAAATAGGGCTGAAAAAGACTTCATGAGGTCATCTAGTCCAGCCCCCTGCTCAAGACAGGATCGTCTCTGGGCGGAGGATAGGCAGAGGGAATTAAAAACCTACAAGATATGCCAAAATTATAAATGAATCGCTAAAGAAACACATCATGATTTTTAACCAAACTCATGTTTTTTTTTAAATGTTAGGGTTTGCAATACTGTAGGTGGGATTTTTAAATAGTGAGACTGCACAAGGCTATGATCTGACTTGTCCTTTAACCAGAAGGCAACCTCTAGTCTTGGCTTAAACCAGCAGTAACTGGCAGACTATGGGCTAACTGCCCTCACCCTTCCTACTGAGCAGATTATACTTTGGTTCCACCTACTGACTTCCCAGTGCATGCACAAGGGGTCACTGAAGGCTGCAGAGATGGTTGAGGAAGGCTACAGTCAGGTTGGGAGAAAGAAAAACATTCCTTACAACCCACCCAGGATGCAAGGACAACCAGAAGGAAGTATGTGTGTTTGTGTACACAGAGACAGGATAACCATTTATTGATCCATGGGAGGCTGAAGAGGCCTCTGACTACACATTTTACTTTGCAGACTCTCACTCATCCTTTATGGCTGGCTGCAAATAGAAAACTATTGCCGCTTTGAAGGAAAACAATTTGGAAAAAAAAATAAAATAGAACTAAGTAAGTGTCCTAAAATATTTGTGCAACAAAATTTTAGAGTGCTGTGGAATGGAAAAAATGAATTAACAGGGGCAAAAAAACTAAGGCCCAAGAAAATCTAGAATAGTCCCTTTTGCCTCCATTGTTATTCATTGTTAAAAAATAAAATAAAATTATAAAATGGCTAAAAGATTCAACAGCCATGAATTCCATGCTGTGATTAACATTTTCTAAAGGATAGTGCCTAAACAGGTTTACTGCTATGGCTAATGGAAATTTTATTTTACATTTTCAGTTTGATATCACTTGTTCATGAAATCACCTTTAGGACCAACATTTTTCACACTGGATCTCAATAGAAGCAAAATACTCGGCAAAAAGTTAGACAAAAATACATTGTACCATTTTAAAGTTTTTTGACAAGTTATTTAAAGTGCAGACCACAGAGGTTTACAGTATATAGCTGGATTTAAAAAGGACTTGATATTTTTATACTTTTAACAACTGTAGTTATGCATGATAAAACAAAAATCCTGACTGATTGCCAGAGGGACAAGAAGAGAATTTTCTCCATCTAAAACATCACCATTGTAATGCATTACTGAGTTAATCTGTCTTTCTGAAACAACAGGTATAGTCCATCGCCAGAGGCAGGACACTGGACTAAGTGCCCGCATCTGCAATTGCAAGTACTACTGTGTTTCCAGTGCGTGTTAAGAAAATTTTCTGACAAGTCTCGTAGCAGACCATGGACAGTTACTAAATAGGATTTTCTGAGACTGCCTGACCAAAAAAAATATTCTTTAAAAAAGTAGCCAGTTTGCACACATTAAGATTTATAAAGATGCTGCAGGCTTTTATAACCAATATAGGAATACTTCTAAACCTTTTACTTTCTATGTAAGTGCATCTATCAAGAATGTACAGTTATGATTAGTAAGTCAGGATAGTATTGTGTTCATTGTTTTTTCAATCAAATATAAATCTAATTTTCTAATAATATTTACTTCCCTTTAATATTGCCTAAATACAAACAACAGTAACAAAGCAACCCCAATCTGTCAAAATGCATAATCTTTGAAATTGTATTGTAAAAGAACAAAATGAACCACATATTACTAAAAGTAATCCTCTAGTTTTACCAATCTAATTCTGTACACAATATAAAATAAAATGTGTGTGTTCTCTAATTGTCTGTATACTTTGGTTATGACTCTTAAACATCTGGAGTTACTGGACTACTAACAGGTTTTTATAAAACTTTCTCTGTCAATGGATATAGTCACTCATTTTTATCCAAAGCATTTATTTAAAAATAGGCCCATGTGGATGCCTAGAGAAATAAAACAAAACATACACGTAATGGACAAAACCATAAAAACACTGAACAAAATCTTAATCTAGGATTTAGCTACCAACCAGTAGAACTGGCTCAAAGCGTTGTCCCAGAAACAGCTAAGAGACTTGGAAGTTGACATATGCAGGCTCTGGCAAACTACAAAAAAACAAGTTCCTTGTAAATGTCTTACTCCCAACTTCTTCTCAATTAGTCAAGGGCTCACTACTTAAGCACTTCTGTTCAGATTCAAAGGATTTAAGTTACAAAAGGAATATTATCATCATCGAGTGATAGTCTTCTTCATGGTACAGTCCATTTAATGTCAACTAATAATTCCAGCCAAACAATTTATGCTTAAACTAAAAAAAAAAAAATCTCTTTCAGAGACATCCAATCTTAATTTGAAGTCTTAGCATTACAAAATTAACCCTTGATAATTTGTTCCTATACCTAAATTACCCTCACCATTAACATATTGCATTTCATTTCCAGCTTGAACTTTGCTAACTTCTAGTCACTATATCTTGTTACGCCTTCGGGTTCCAAACCAAATATAACCCTCTAGTTTCTAATATTGTCTACTTGTGTACTACTGTAGAACATGATCAAGTCACACCTTACTCTCTCTTTCATAAGACCCGTCTCTTTAACCTTCCATTGTATGGGATTTTCAGACTTCATTCTAGTAGCTCATACCTTAAACCCTCTCCAATTTTTCACTATCTTTTGAACCAAGACCCTCAGAACCAGACAAAGTATTTCAACAGCAACCTCACTGATGTGCAACAACACCCTTCTTTCCATTTCTTCTCAGTATTCCAGTCTGTCCATTTGAAGACCATGGTAGACCTATGTGCAAAAGCATCCCATTAGGTACTTATTTTCAGTCAGTAAAGAAACCAACATCCTTTCCAAAGTCACAGACTTGCAGGATCCACATAAGATAATGCGTATGCTCTACAATGATAGCAGGATATTTTGCCCCATATCTCACTTCCATGTTCCAGCAGTAGCAAAAAATCTAATAAATTCCCATGGACAGTGAACTTGTGTAAAACAAGAGAGGCATGCAATGTTTCCATAACTGCCCGACTGCATTCTCCATCTACCAGTTGGGTCCCTCTATTCAACCAAAATTACCTCCGTCATATCTGAATTGAGCTTCTGCTACCTTTTCTTCATTTTAGTTCTGACTAGACTTGATGATTACTAGCTGATTACTTGCCCTGCCAGTGTGTGAATCTAATTGTTTATACCACGCATCACAAAAGGATTTGTACATCTGGTAAAAATTATAAAATTTAACAATAGGCAGAGACAGCTTGTAAAAGATTTCCTCCTTGACTTCCCTCATTCTGCTTCCAAGAATGATTTACATATTTTTCCATTCCAGATCTAAGCTAAGCTTAGATTTCTAAGTGCAATGTAATTCCTTGGAGAGAGAAATACTTGACTCTGTTTCTGAACAGAGACAGCATGGATTACCTACTCAGAGCCGTTCTACTGATCAGAAGTTTAAGAAAGCTGTGGTGGAAATGAAGGGGCCCTTATTCACTTTCAGCTCATCTCTGGTGTTAAGTTAAAAACTGTCAAATTCTCTAACTGGGGTCTGACTTAGACCAGAACTTCAGCCACTGACTTCCTAGCCCCCCCTTTCCTCTAAATCCTTTCCAAATTATCAACATCATTCTTCAGTTATAGATATCAGCATTGAGCACATTTTTCCAGTAATGATCCTATCAGTGCCAAATATAGAAGCAAAAAGTTTATATTCTACCATTTAAGTATACAAAGAGTATGTTAG
>NW_017729025.1:63272888-63295413 GCF_001723915.1 Gavialis gangeticus
ATCTTCCCTAACATTCTCACTGCAACAAGACATCCAAATAACATAGCGATCTGTCTGTGAGGATCCAGCAGAGGAAGAGGGTGTTCTAGAACCAGCTTCAATCATCAAGGAAAATCATCATAACATACCTCCAGCCTATCAATAAAATGAGCTAGGCCACAATACAATTATTTCTCAGAGACATCTAAAACCTGCACGGCTCTCATAATCTCCATGTATTGTCCATCAAAACAGACTTTTTGCCTTGATGCTAAAGTCTCACTGAGGAACTAAGGTGGGATTTTCAAAAGCTTAGTGCTGGCCTAATTCTACTCACATTGGAGCCAAACGTCCTAAGCACTTCTGAAAAATCCACCTTAGCTTCTGTAATAACGCCACTCACCACGAAGATGAACTAAATCAGTGAAACCAGCAATGCTTTGGTGCTAGGAGGTAATCCACAGACAAACTTCAGTTACAATTTAATTCCAACCTGGAGCTCTTCTCACTGGTAGAAACATGTAATTCAGGCATAGGCTTGGAATGGGAAATAGTTGCAATAACGTATGCTAATAGCAGCTACCATATGATGGTTAAAACTAGTAGCTGTATTAGGTTTGTGCAGCTTGTAGGTGGGAGTTTAGATAAGGAAAAGAAGGGGGGAAAGTGGGAACCATCACAAAGAGCTATTATACCTGATGGGCTCTGCACAAGACAGATGAAATGTGAGCTTCAGTATTCAAAATAGAAAGGATACAATCATATGTCTGGTTAACTTACAGGAAATAGTTCCAGAGACAATTTTATACTAACTACAGTGATTTGAGCAATTTTTAAAAATAATACCAGCCAATTTCTTCCCATTATACTCTGCTGGCAGAAAATAAAACATTTTTCTTTGAAATGATTGCCTTTGGTTTTGTTAAATCATATAGCCTGTCAACATGTGGTCACCATTTTTACATGATTTTTCTGCTTCTCTGGAAAAAAAATGAATTTGTAGTCTGATCCCTGATATAAATATGTAATCTGGCATCAGTTAAGGCAGTTTCTATTACTTTACAGGAAGACAGGTAAGAAACTGCAATATTGTAATATGGAAAAAAAAAATCAAAATAATAATGATAAACCTCCAATTCTAAACATACATCAGAGATGACTATTTTTAAAAGTACCAGTGCTGGGAATTCCAAGGAAGAAAGGAAGGACAGATGGATGGACAGACAGACAACGTGATTCTGTCCTCACATGTGCCTGCCCAACTGATGTCCATGTCAAGTGCATCATCAATCAAAGCAGACAGAAATGGGCCCACAGTGTCAAGTGTTCTCATAAAACTAGATAAAATCCTCTATTTTTGGTAAAGAGCATGCAAGCTTGCTGCAGCTGAACAAATTAAACTCCCTTTACTATGAAGTGGGAGTCAACACTATAACATTGTATCTGGCTGATCATGAGAGAAATTCAACCTAATAAACTGACCTGGACACAATATGTAAAAGGTGTAATAAAATGTTGAAAAGGCAAAACTACAATAAATATTATTTTTAATTAAGTTTGTTTAATTAACCTTTCATATGGTATCTTGTTTATGTTCAGTTTATATTAAAATGTCTATTTAATATTGTTTAATTTCTAGTTTCAAGCTTACTTTTTTTAGTTTTTAAACTCTTGAAAACTGGATATTGCATAAATCATGGTCCTATTTTCTTTCTGTTTAGACAGAGATAGAGTCAATATTTATCATTTAATCTCTACCTTGTTGGCAACACTGGTCGCTATGATTTCAACTTATACAGCCGCTATCTGTATTCACAAGAATGCCTACTTCAAGAAACACACAGTGGGAAAAATTATGCTCTTGAGAAAAAGGAAGGAGAAGCAACTGAAGTGCCCCAATGATGTGTAAGGAGATATTATACTTGTGTGATACTTAATGCCTCCTGGGCACTTGGGGAATTCCCTGAACAGCAGTGCTTACTATACCTTTAAAAAGGTGCAAACAGTATTCTCCACAGTGCTAGTCTGCTGACATATCTATTACCTGAGGAGACGGGGTCATGGCTACGCAAACTGGCATGCACACAGACCTCCACTCTCCTTCCCTGTAGCAGACAGCATTGCAGGAGCTCCCCAACTGGAGGCAGAACAGGACTATTTCCTGCACAGGTGTACAGGACTGTAAGGGGAGAGAAGATTTTATCATTCCCTCTAGCGCATCTAAATGGCACCAGCCAGTAACATGTCTGATGAAAGCACAGGACTAAACTCTCTGTACAAGACCCACAGTACAAAACAGTCTGACAGTAACTTCACCCACATGCCCTACATTTCTCATAGAAGCTTAAGAACATTTTGTAGGTAGACAGTATAAAATGGACTACTTTGTGCAAAGGCAATAATCAGAGTATGCAAGAAAAAAAACCAATTCACAACGACGCAAAAAAGTTAACAATTGGATGGTTTTAATGACAGGAGTTAACCTGAGGGACAGGTTAGATCGGAATTACCTAAAGATCTTCTTAAACCTATAACCTCAAAAAACTAAGAATTCTTGTGCCAATTTTAAAAGTCTTATTTAAAATATTTTATGAGTTCAGTTTACATTAAAATCTCAAATAAAATAGCATGGATGCTTTGTGTGGCCATCTGCTACTCTCATCAAGTGTCTCTAGTGACAAAAATGAGGATTCTAGTACTTTTACTGTGGAGATAATTGAAGCCTTTCTAAGAATAATTTCAACTCAGTTGTTTAGAGCCAAATTTTGCCTTTGGATCCTCACACTGTGTCTCTGAATGTTGTAATGTGGTACGTGTTTAAGCAGCTTATATCAGCCTCTGAACCTAAAACATAAGCCACCAGTAGGCCATCACTTTTTTTGCAACGTGCATATAGTGTCCTACGTATGATAGCCAACGCCTAAGGTAGGGGCCTAGGAAACAACAGTTATGTCAGGGGTTGAAAGTCGGAGATTAGTACTATTGTAGCTCTGCCACTAATTTCCTGTGTGATCCTAAACAAGCCACTTACTTTCTCCATGTCTTACCATACCTAGATTATAAAATAATACTTACCTACCACAATTTAACAAAGCTGCCTGAGACTTAGCGTATGTTTTGAAATCCCCTAATGAAAAGATAATTACTAGAAGCAGACAGTTTACAAGTGGCTGAAAAATATGTCTTTCCCACAGGAAATTTAAATATATTATTTTTATACTGTAACTTGCAGTCAGGAGGTTCACAAAGAACTATACAAACATAGATCCCAATCCTGAAATTTTGCCCATAAAATTACTTAATTATTTAAGTAAAGACTTCTCAAACGAACAGTTCTTCCTAATAGCACAACAGAAGTCTCCAACATTAGGTTGGGGATGCCTGTAGCTCAAAACTGGTTGTGAGGGCAAATATGTTAAGAGAGAATGTGCATTTGATGATTAATTAAAGATCTATTTCCTCAGTAAGCATGTTTTAAACCGAAGTGTTTGAATCAGTCTCACTGCTAAGGGGCACTATCTCCCACTGCTTCTCCTGAAACCACTGGAGTAACATTCATGTGAACTGGCTTCCCTCTCTTTGCTACAGCTGATCAGCATCATTCTCATTAGCCCCTCTTGCACCCCAGAGGAGCAAATCTAGTTGTTGCTCTGGTTTGCTCCACTCCGTTTCTCAGCAATTCAACAGGAATCCCAAGGAAGGCTGACTAGTTCTGCCTGAGCTTGGGGAACAAATCATCAGGAATTTTTTTCCTTTTCCACAGCCACCCTTTAAGCCTTAGAGAAGGGAAAAGCAGGAAACTCAGGGGGTGGGAAAGAGGGGGAAGGGGAGGGAGAACACCTGTTACAGCTCCTTGATCCTCTGCTCCAACTTTGTCCCCTGTGCAGGTTCTACCATAGTCTTGGGGACTTGTTACAGTACCCAAGTCAGCTGAGGATAGGTGGAGCAAGCATACTGCAGTCCAGCCAGTTCTTCTCCCCACCATTTAGACACACTCTGGTTTATAAATCTTCTATGGTGCGGCAAGGGCCAAAAGGGATTTTGGGGTGTTTTCTGACCCCTTTGATAAAAATGAATGGCACAAGGCAAACAAACAGGAGACAAACACTGACTGTCCCAAAGCCCTAGAGAGATCCCCCTTAATCCTTTTTATAGCATGTTTAGCCCTCAGGTTGCATCAGTTAAGACACCAGTGAAATACAGGAATCCTTTTATCCACTACTGAAAATTTGCAATCTAGAGGGTGGAATTCGGGACATATGTACAACAAACTAAGACAGAAAATGAACCAGATCCAGCATAAGTTACTGAGAAAATAAGGCCTGCCAGAATGGAATTGTCCCAATTGGAATTAAGCCAAGTTACCACTCCTTTACAAATGTTTCATACCAATATAAAAAGCGCTAACCTTTAAATGATCACAGGCAGTTAAGATATTGGGTTTCTGCCTCACCTCTGTCAGAACCCTAACATCACTGTGGGACAATGGTGCATTTCTAAATTTGACAGATGAGTGCCACATCTTGACACCAGCTGCAGACAAAAATGGATTTAAGTGCAACTGACAGCCTACAGTCCTAAACATCTACCCGGTTATGAATGGAAATTAATAATATGGATATTTGTAGTTCAAGTACATAAAGTCACTGAAAAATCACTGTGAATAAATGCTAACCAGTCGGGCAATGACTACCTTAACAAAGACCTAGGCAATCCTCTTCAGGTTCTCAGTTCATTTGATTTTCTTCCCTAATAGCTTATGATAGAAAAGACCATTTCTTAGTTACACTAGCTCTGCCAAGTTTAGAAACAGTTCATATTTTTTTTAAAGTTTATTTCATGGCATCCCAGTCCTATATTTTTTCTTCCCTTGGCAGATAGTTTCTTCTACTATATAATGTAACAAATTCTCAGAATAATAAAATAAGATTGCTAATGCCAAACCCTGGAGACCTTTGCACGCTCCTGTTAGAAAAAGACAGATAATGGTGGAAATTACAACTGACCTTAGCTGTAACAACTTAACCATGTGAAACTTCCTTGATGTGTAGCCAATAAGGATTACTTTAAGTTTTTGAATTTTTATTAAATCAGAGATCCAAATGATAAATCCAGGTCCCAGGGATATAATGTAAATTGGATATCCCAAGAAGAGTTGGGGATCATAAACTAATTAATGGATTATTCTCAGTCATATATTCTAACTAATTTGGTAATATGAACAATGTTTTTTATTTGAACATTTAACATAATTCTTCAATTTAGATCCAAATCATGGGCCTGACCGATCACTTTTCCATTAATTTTCATGTCAATAACTCCTGTAACTCCAAGCAAGCCACTCCAGATTTCAGTCAGTAGATCAGAATCAGGTCTCTTGCAAATTAAATGCAAGAGGTCAGATTAAAGGCATAACCATAAAAGTGGCTTGAAGTTCTCTTTTCACTCCCCAATTTCCTGAGTTTATCATGGCAGAACTAATCCCATTCCATAAAAAAGCAGTGTGAGGGCTGCTCTAGATTTCATTTCGTAGCTATATTATACCACATGGCAAACACGTAGTTATGAATAATTGAGAGATGGTCCCCAAGCCACACCCAAATTCCGCTGGCTAAGCAAAACTTTGAGGTAGGAAGTTCCAGAGATACAGCACGCTTGCCTTTTCTTAAAACACAGACTCCCACAATCAAGGGTATTTTGAAAGCTTAATTTTCAAAGAAAAAGTGTAGAACTGAAGACCCAAGACTTGGGGATTATTCTTCATCTCTTTTCCCCCTCCTTTCCACACTTTTTTTCTACTATGCCTTTCACTGAAATCAGTGATCTCCTTTTCCAACATCCTGAATTACATGCTGATTGTAACTACCTTAACAGAGACCTAAGCAATCTTCATCAGGGCCTCAGTTCACATGAATTTTCCCCCCATAGTGTGTGACATATATTGGAAAGTTCATTTCTTAATTACACTAGCTCTCCAGAGTTTTTGAAAGGCTAACAAAGCACAACCTTAACACTGCGGATTTATTTCTGGGGGGAAAAAAGCATAGTTTAACTCTATTATTCATTTAATTGCTAATCTGGGCTCTTTTCTCTGGGCACATCTACACGTGAAATTTGTGCACCTGAATAAACTCTGGTGCAGTCTGCACAGGAGTTTATCACTCTCAGGTGCAGCGTTTACAAATGCACCTGGAACTGTAGCGTGTTGAGCTGGAGTAGCACAGCCTCAGGTGGCAGGGAATCCGGGGGTCAGCCTGCCAGCCCAGAGCTGCTCTGCCCTGGCCCAACATGCTGCAGAAGGGCTGGCTGGGGCACGAGGGTGCTCCAATGTGGGGCTAGCAGGCAGGCAGTCCTTGCATTGTAGCACCCTCATGCCCTGGTTACTGTCTATACATGCATGGATAGTACATGATTCGGACAGTATTATCCTACAGCAGAGTTCATTAATTTACTCCAGCCTAATAGGGACACACATATAGATGCTAACACTTTACTGTGGAGCTAATTAATTAACTCTGCAGTAAAGAGAACATGCCCCTCTGTCAAATGTGCTCACTTGTTCTCTAGTGTTTCTTCTGCACATTTTAACATCTTTTTTGTAAAGCCGGAGAACCTCTGAGGATCACTCAAGTAGCCTGATCCACCCAGGAAACAGCAGTTCACTCAGCGGACAAGTTTGCTTCACTATTCTCTTTCCTGCTTTCACATTTCTTTCCTAAAACCAAACAGCAAGGTGCATCTGCCCACCTGCAAATGTTCACTATCAAAGAAGATGGCTTTAGTTGGAGAACTTTTCCTGCCACATTCACTAAATCTCTCAGCTGTTTTCAGCAAATCTGCAATGGATCCCCTCCTATCTGTATTCCTCCTCCTATACTTTCTCTGACAGACCCACAGTGTGGTAATCATAACTGGTGTTCTAATAATTTGTTTCACAGCTAGACAATGGTAGCAAACTAAGCAAAACAGACCCCCTCCCTTATGTCTTTGCTTCTCAAACCTCTATGACTTGTATGGTTCTCTCCTCCCTCAGTGCAGCACCGTTCCAAAACAGCCCACAATGAAGGAAAAGGTGAAAACCTTGTGACCCCACTTAGATTAATCATACCCTCCTCATATCTTTGATTTTGAGACATGACATTCCCTTATTAGTAGCACTTTACATTAAGAGCAGCTAGGACAAGTGATAAGACATGCTGAGATATCTTAAGACTTCACTCTCATAAAAAGAGAATATGGTAGCTATAAAATCAAGCCACAGTTAGTGATTCTTTGAATAGTATATGCTTCGCTCTTTCACAATATATGACTAGTAGTGATAACTTCAGAGCTCAAATTCACCACTAATGCAAAAGCTACATTTCATCACAGTAAAAAGCAGAAGGCCAAATAAGTAAGATGGTCCGGATGGTCCAAAAAGTTATTTAATTCTTCACCAGCCAGTAATAAACAGCTGCATGGGATTTTTTTTTGTTTGTGTACCTCTGCCCCCCTGCTCCCATTTTGAATTATTTACCACAGTTTTCAAATTTATTTCTCAGAAAACTGAAAACTGTTCTATAAAATGTTTTTTACTAAAGATTGTTACTCAACCTGAGATAATACCAGATGGCAAAAGAAGACTCTAAACACGGGGCAGAAGCCTTCAAGGCTAAAAGAGTTCATCTCTTTTTGGATACTCAATTTTAAAATAATTCAGAATAATAAACAAGAAAAAAAGAAACATTTCCAAGTGCTTGAAAATAATCTGAAAGTTTGAAAAGTTTGCAAATTACAATTAATTTTAACATAGTTCTTTAAATACTAAAGAGACATCTATTCTGTGGATGTTCTAAATCAGTACTTGGTCACAGAATTGGGTTAAAAATAGGAGTCTGTCTACACTTAAACACTTTGCTAGTAGAGCTGTATCAGGAAATTCAGTTTATTTTGGTTAAAAAAATGGTGTTTGGAATTCTGACCTAAACCAGTTCCTCAAATGGAATAAACTACAATACACATCTCCTGTATAACAGTATCCACATTAGATTTTGCCAGGACAATTATAATAGTGAGGGCTATGATTTTTCCCACACTCTTAACCAACGCAGTTATTCTGGCAAAACTTTCTCATTTAGACTAACTCACAGGTGCTCAACACAAGTGCTCTGGTCATTTAAATGTTCTCCAGCAAAATCTCTCATGCTGTTCTACTTCTACTGTTTAACTTCAACATGTAACATTCTTTTTACACATCAAAGAATGAAATTCAACCAACATTCACAAAATCAACGCTACGCATTATATGCATAATCAATGCTGACTTAGAATATTTATCATCTACATATAGGTAACATTTCAGTATTTAAAACCTAGAAGAATTAAAGGTGGTCTTAAACAGCTTCCACAGTCACCCAGTTTTAAAAAAAATCTTTGCAACATATCTGTGAAACTCTTATTGATAAGAAATGCAGAAAGGAAAGACAAAGGATATGTCATCACCTTTATGAACTGACATTATTTTTTAGCATTCAGTACATTACAAAATTTAAATGCAAGTGCAATAAGGACTATGATGAAAATGCACATGCCTTTCCGACAAAAACATCGTCAACATCAATTAAACTGACATTATGCCTTTAGGATAGCGGTTATCAATTTGTTTGAGCAACTGCTGACGTTTAAACACCTAGACCTATAGAGTATGGCCTTGAACTGACACAATATTTTAAGCACTTCAAATGTTGATGCACTTTGAAACACTTAAAAAAATCCAGTGCTTCACCCACAGATGAATAGCTCCCATTGTACCTCCAAAATTGCTCCCAGTTTGGGAAGTAGATGAGCAGCAAACAGTGGCAAAAGTACAGGTTAGGGACTAATTAGAAAAGCTGGATGTGTACAAGTCTGTGGGGCTGGACGTGATGCACTCGAAGGTGCTGAGGGAGTTGGCTGATGTGCCAACAGTAGAGTCACTGGCCATTACCTTTGAAAACTCATGGCGATCAGGCATAGATGATGTGACAGCGGGAGGGCACAACTCTGCACCACCACCTTCACTGCTACAGGGCCCTGGCTGCAGCCCCATGCCCCATTATCAGTGCAGAAATCTGAGGAGGGCATGTGCCACCTCCCCCCATGACCCACCATATGTCACTTATGCAATCAGGAGAGATCCCAGACAATTGGAGAAGGGTATATATAGTACCCATCTTTAAACAAGGGAAGAAGGAGGATCCAGGAACTACAGACCATTCAGACACACTTCAGTCCCTGGAAAAATCATAGAGCAGGTCCTCAAGGAATCCATTTCTAAGCACTTGGAGGAGAAAGTGATTAGGAACAGTCAGCATGAATTCACCAGGGGCATGTCATGCCTGACCAACCTGACTGCTTTCTATGTTTAGGGGACTAGGGCACATGACTTATATAAGGAGAGGCTGAGGGGACTTGGCTTATTTAGTCTGGAGGAGAAAAGACCAAGGGGGTTTTACTAGCAACCTTCAACTATCTGAAGGGTGGTTCCAAAGAGGACAGAACTAGACTGTTCTCAGTGATGGCAAATGACAGAACAATGAGCAGTGGTTTGAAGCTGCAGCAAGGGAGGTTTAGGTTGGATATTAGGAAAGACTCTCTCTCAAGGAGGGTAATAAAGCACTGAAAGAGTTTACCCAGAGAAGCTGTGGAATCTTTATCTTTAGAGGTTTTTAACATTCAGCTAGATGAAGACGTGGCTTGGATGATATAGTTGTAAATGGTTCTGCTTTGAACAGGGGGTTGCATTAGATGACCTCCTGAAATCCCTTCCAACCTTAATTTTCTACGATTCCATGCTGTGATGGCATATTCTTCAACCAGGTGGCATGATGAGTCAGTCACACGAACCTAGAACTGGTAAACTGGAAGAAGAGAGGCATACAGGATTTCCTGCTCTCCAGCCCCAGGGACAGCCAAATACACAGGAAATCACTCACTGGACAGCCACTCTGCTCTCGTTCCCTGCCCAGAGAGAAGTAGAACACTCTTTGATGCTGGAGAAGCAAGCAACCTCCTGTCACAATCTGTAGAAGGTATAGATGGTAACTGGAACTGATTAAAAACAAAGCACTTTAAAGTACTTGCTGTTTCATCCAGGGTTATTTTTGAAGCATTTCAGCCATGTTTGGAGCATGTCATAAGGCATGTATGTCTGTCCAGGTCTAACTACAACTGGCAGTATTATGTGGTCAGGTTCCCCTCTATTCATGACACTGTGAATTAAACATAATCAAGCTTATTTTAGTTTATTGGTAATGCATGTTTCAGTCTCCATAGCTTTTCATGAAATTTGGTTTTAAGCAATAAAAAGAAAACCCAATTATAGTAAGGCTTGAGATGCATTAGATTAATTTTCCATCGTCACAGGACAGTAAGAACATACAAGATCTTATTTTAAACTTTTGCAATTTTACAGAAGATCCCTGAAAATACTTGGTAGTCAAGAATGACTTTTAGAATTTTTCTTTTCCCAACATTTCTTAATCGGATGGGAATTGATTATTCTCATTTTGGTACAGGATAAATTCAAGTATGCCCTTATCCTGTGTCCCTAGAGCATACATTGGCATCAGAAACAGAACATGTGGAGGCAACAGCTTTTCAGACATCAGAAATGACAGCAGCAGTAGCACAGGTAGACTGTTTAGATACTGTTCTTTGACCCATACTCAAGTAATCCAAGTAGTTTCTGAGCTTTACCCAATATTATAAAATGCACAGTAGTAGTATGCAGAGTTCATAATAAGAAAATAGACCTTTGCAGCCTATTCCCCCTGGCAAAAACTAGAAAATGCCCATGTCCACAAAAAATACAGTAAGACATACTTTGGAGCCAGAACACATTACAGGCATGTCTCTGCTGCCACAACAGGTGTGAATACACCATGGAAATACATAAGCTAGCTTTAATGCACTCTGCTCAGGTGCCAACTTGACATGTTTTGGAACAGGCTGTACAAGCCTACCCTGGAGTCTGTGTACTAATTTGGACAGTTATCATGTGCTGAATCCCACAGTACTATAGCCTCACCGGTACTGGTACATACCCAGTTTACTCTGGGTATGTCCATGGACTGCAATCTTCTATCTCCATCAGAGGGCTAGCAAATCCCATTTTCTCCAAGCAAAATCTTGTTTTGCCACCCTACTTGTTAGATACTCATTATATAGATACACAAAAAAAATCTACATTTAGAAGATAACGTCTTTCACAGATCTAAGGCAGCGAGCGCAGCACTCCATTTTACACAATTAACTTCAACTGATAGAAATGGAAATTCCAAGCCAACAACCTAGAAGTTCCTATCAGATGATCTTCTAAAAGCCAGTCCAAAATAATAATACTGGTGTCACTTTTGGACAGTTTCTGAAAGCTGGCTGAAGTACGAATATGCTACAACATGCACAACTACATATCAGAGAATGAAACATGATAACAAATGGGTTTTTGAGACTTAATATATATATTATATTGAAGGGTTGTAGCAACTCCAAAAAGGAGATGAAGTCAGCTAAAAACAGGAGATACTGATGGGCCTAAAAATATGATATCTTATACATTACATTGATTACATTTTTTTAAACAATCTAAAAGTGCAAAGGGTCCACGGTCCACCGTAACAAGCAACCAACCATCATTAGTTCAATAAGTATTTACTCCAATAATATTCTTAACAATAACCTCATGTAATAATGTAGGGGACATAATATGTTGTAACTACATAGAAATTAATATGCATAAATTATACCATCCATTCTGGCCTACAGTACAGTGGATGCATATACTATGGGCCTGATTCTGTAATACTCTTAAACACATTGATAATTAGAAGCTATAAGTTGTATCACAGAATCATAGAAAGTTAGGGTTGGAAGGGACCCCACGAGGTCATCTAGTCCAACCCCCTGCTCAAAGCAGGAGCATCCCCAATTAGATCACTGCAGCCAAAGCTTTGTCTAGCTGGGTTTTGAAAGCCTCCAAGGATGGAGCTTCCTCCACCTCTCTGGGTAACTGAGAATTCTAGCTCAGTCCTCTTTCAAACCCCTCTTCAGGTAGTTGAAGACTGTTATCAAGTCCCCTCTCGGTCTCTTCTCTAAACTAAATAAGCCGAGTTCCCTCAGTCCTTCCTCGTAAGTCAGATCCCCCAGCCCCTCACCATTTTTGTTGCCCTCTGCTAGACCCTCTCCAATTTGTCCACATCTTTTCTGTAGTGGGAGGCCCAAAACTGAAACAGTGCTCCAGATGTGGCCTCACCAGTGCTGCAGACAGGAATAATCACTTCCCTTGACCTACTGGCAACACACTTACCAATAAAGCCTGGTATGCTGTTAGCATTTTTGGCAACAAGGCACACTGCTGGCTCATATTCATCTTCTTGTCCACTGTAACCCCCAGGCCCTTTTCTACAGAGCTGTTGCCCAGCCAGTCAGCCACAAGCCTGTACTGGTGCATGGGATTGTTCTGCCTTAAGTGCAGGACTTTGCACTGGGTTTTGTTGAACCTTGTGAGATTTCTTTTGGCCCAATACTCCTAGCCCTACCCTCCAGTGTATCTGGAAGTCTGCAGCTTGGTGTCATCAGCAGACTTGCTGAGGGTGCACTCTATGCCATCTTCCAGGTCATTGATGAAGTGATTAACCAAAACTGACCTCAGAACCAACCCCTGGGGCACTGCACTTGATACCAGCTGACAACTAGACACTGAGCCATTGACTACTACTCTAAGCCCAATGCTCCAGCCAGTTTTCTATCCACCAGTTTTCTATCCTAATGACGTTTTTCTCCTCCAAGTGCTTAGAAATGGATTCCTTGAGGATCTGCTGCATGATTTTGCAGGGGCTGAGGTGAGGCTGACTGGACTGTAGTTCCCTGGATCCTCCTTCTTCCCTTTCTTAAATATAGGCCCTATGTTTGGACCTCTCCTGATCACCATGAGTTGGCATATAATGTTGAAAGTCATGGAAGTCAATAAGATATTCATTATTTAAAGTTATGTACATGCTTAAGTGCTCTGCTGGACTAGTGCCTATGTTAACTCTAATTTTAAATAAAAATAAAAAATACCTTCTTTAGGACTTACAACTATGCCAAAGTTCTCTTGTTTAGCAGGAACCTCTTAATTAATAATACAATCCTGCATATCTCCACATGTATCATCCTTCACATTATGTATAGATATATGTGTCTGTGTATGTAAAATATGACAACAGGGCTTAATATGCAGATCTTTATGGAATATATAGGAAATCATGAGAGAAATCAGGGTATGAGTTTAATGTAACAGTTCCTTCAGGTAAATACTATACCAGGTATATGTCAAGATATAACATTTTTGCAGATCTCCCAAAGTGACTCAAACTTATATTTTAAGGAACTCCCTTTGGAAGAGATCAGGTGAAGAACATATAAATCACACAAAATTCCCATAATTGGAAAAAAAAAAACCAAAAAAGGTAGTATGCTGGGAAATAAATCCTCCAAATTAATATCTCAAACTGTGATTGCAATAAGACTTGGCAGCACATGTACTATTGTTCTAAATCATTAATGTTTTGAGAGATGCAACTTAAAATAGCTTTCCAGGTTATATGCAACTCCTGGCAGACTTAATAAGGTGAAATAATTCCCTTGCCCTGTAAAAGGACTACAACATCCTTCAACCATTGGTGTCCCGCTCTCTGTTTCAAATTTTTGGATATTAGTTAACAAGAACTGTTCTACATGATTGCATATGTCCATATTGTTCCTCTTCCTCTCATGACTTATATCAGGGCTGCCCAACTGGCTGGACTCTCACCCAGCCACTGGTCCCCACATTGCCTCCACTGAAATAACAGCCAGTCTCCAGCCTTCCCCCACCCTTCTCGGGGTGCCACCTCCTGCCTTCAGCCCAGGTGGCAGGGTACGGTGGCAGTGGTGGGAGCAAAGGGTAAGTCCAGGGTTGTGTCCAGGGCTGGGTGGGGGAGAACATAAGGTTCAGCAATGGTGGGGGTGCCTGCACTGTCAAGCCGTGCAGTCAGTGGTGGTGGTGGGAAAGGCAGGGGTGTTCACCCAGCACGTGTTGTACAGCCCTTGCTGATATGGCTCCTGGGGCACATGGACCCCAGCGGCTTAGAAGTTAGACAGACCTGACTTGTGTAATATCCATGAGAAATCCTTTATAACATTCAGGTATGATGTTTAACAATATAATATTTTCTTAATTGCTGATGCCTTTCCTTTTGTTCCTTATCATATTTTTCCTCATCTGGGGATTGTGTTCCTTTAATTTCTTTTTTGCTGTTGTTTTTCTTTTACAAGTTATTACACGTTCATTTATTACCAGTCATGTTTAGAGTACTATAACACTGAAACCTTGACTGTAATGACTTCCTTTATCATTTTTCAAATAATTTTAGGTATAGGAGACCTCTGCTGAAGTGTTTCTACATATGATTTTACATAACTGAAGTAAAATTTTCCTTCAATGAAATTTTTTAGGGGGAAAAATATTTACTGTTAATTATGCCAATTATATTTTTAAGGCAAAAAAGTGTTTTTCCTTATAACTTAAGATTTCTGGAAAAAGGAAGACATTAAAAACAACTCCCTATTTAAATGGCAGAGACAAAAATTCTGTGGGTGATTCCTTTTACTGGACCAATCTCATGGTTGGGGTAGGATTTAGACAAGCTTTTGAAGGCAGTGCATTCTTCTTGAGGTCTCCTTGAGTAAAGAAACTTGCGTCTGAAGGAGACCTAAAGCAGAATGCACTGAATTTGAAAGCTTGTGTAAGAATGCCTCTACCATGCAGATAGTCCAATAAAAGTGATTACCCAGAAAAACCCTTGCCTCTCACATATTTCTTGGACTATCACAGCTACAACATCACTTTAGCACTCCCTATTTCATGATTTTTAAAAATAAACATTACATGTAAAAAAGAAAAGAAAAAGAAAATACTGAATTTACTGAAAGGGAATTTTAAGAGCAGGGCCCCAAAATATTAATGTTCTTTATTGGTTCTTACTTTTTCTACCATTTGGTTGGCATTACAAGACTATAGCAAACTGACAGCTGCTTAATATTCTATTTCATAAGAATGTGGTAAGAACCTAACATTTGTAAGACCAGATGGAAGCAACAATAACCCACCCAAACTGTCTATACTAGTGAATCTATAGAAAATTAATTAGAAAGAGGAACCCTCCGCAGGAGCAAGAGAAGAACCAGGAGTTGCCAGCAGAGACAGAAGTAAGATATGAATATACCCCAGAGGAAGGGGGACAGGCAGCAAAAGGCTAAGAAAAGGTAGCTAAAAGGACCAGATGAGAAAGAAGTGTATGTAGTGAAGAAGGGAGAGACAGAAGAAGGGGTGAGAGGGGGAAATGAAGTAAAGACCAAAAAGCAAGAGTGTGATTTACATTTTAAAGGAGACTCTTCAAATACTATTAAAATAAATGAAAAAATATTTTCTTAATGTTATCTTGCACATAAACAATTACAACAACTCTCATAGTAATGTTGTATCAGTGATGCTCACAACCCAGAAGGGATCCATGGACTGAAATGTGGTTGTTTACAGGATATCTCAAGTCAAATCAAAATGCATTCATTTGTGGGCTACCCTCTGAAAACACGTTATTTAGAACCTAAATGTTATATCAGCCATTTTAACCCAGTTGTGCCTCCTATGTTCTGCTTCAGTTTAAAATGGGATTTCCTAGTACAGAGGAGGGGTGGCGTAAGAGCTACAGCTTAGCCAACTCGAGCCCCGATTTCCAGTCAGTGAGGAAAACTGGAAGTTGGTGAAACTTCAAGGAACTCTGAGATTTTATATAATCCCAATGTTTATGGGGAGAGAGTGGTGGCAGAAGATGTATGTGTCCTCACACTCATATACTGCACCATTGGTGACGCATAGAGGGTGCACGTGCACCCACTGGAAGCACCATCTATGAAACCGGAAGTGCTGACGGAAATGCACTTCCACTTTTGCCACTGGCTCAGCAATCTGCCACTGGGGGACCCTCCTCTTTGGCGATCTGGTGCCCCCCCTGACTTGGGAGGTACTAGTAGCCCATATATCACACATATACTGAGCATTGCTCGGGTGCACTTTAAGGTCTGGCCCATAATTTGTTACTGAACAGCTGTGTGAACCGTTGTAAAGTAACTGCACCTTTAACTGATTTCCAGAAGTATCCAGTCTTACAGATGAGGAAGATGGGAAAGCTGATTGAATTATTCACAGTTAATCTCAGAATTTTGAAAACTGATATTAGAAAAGATAACAAAATGTCTCAAAATTTCTGTAACATTTCTACAACCAGTGTAGCAAGAGATGAAACACTATGATATACTTTCAGCTAATTAACCACTTAGTAGAGTAAGATACAATCCTGTGAATGCCACTTCTGCAAAATCTGAAAAGAGGATTGAAAAATAACCTGACTTCTATAAACCCAGACGACACAAAAGCTATGAACTAATCAGAGAACAAAGCCATACTAAAAATATACAAACTCAATAGTTTCACAGCATTATTGTTGGTAAAAACATATACTGTAATTATTTTTCTCAAGTCAGGGTGACACCACAGAGTGCTAAATATTCATTCTTTGGAATAAATCTGAATCTGGAACTATTCATCTTTTTTCAAACAGATGACATGCTGCATAAACAGAAAGTATATATGGTTTTTTAAAGTAAACAGTACAATAAGTAAAGTGATTTATTATGCAATTTATCTCTTTCCATCTCTGTACTGTTCATAATTCAGATCCACATAGGGCAGTTCATATACCATTAATATTTCCCAGATGTGTTTGACTTTAAGGCTATGATCATTCTAAATGTTTTAAAATGTATGCCATTTATCATTAGTGTTATGGTGGTGTCATTCGCATTATTATAGTTAAGGTTGTGTCAGCAGTTCTATTTTAAACCTTTCTTTTCAGGGGTTCAGAACTTGGCAGTCAGAAGTGGCTATAAGCTGAAAGCTGGCATGAACCACCCTAGATTCAGAGCAATTTTGAAAAGAAATTTGAAAAGAAAAACAAAAGATTAAGACTTTAAATTCTGGGAAAGAAAAAGAAAGCTGTTAGTGGTTTTAAAATAAAAAATTCTGCTTTTAGAACTCAAAAATACTTGGGTCGTCATACAAGAACAGTAAAGATTTTCTGTTAAAACGTGAAAGCAAAGCTGGAAAGGGTTGTTTCTCAGAGAGGAACTGTCTTGGGAAGAATTTTACCTATCATTATATACAGAAACAGAGTTGTCTGGTTTGGCGCACAGTATCCCAACAAGAGATACTCCCCAACAAGAAAAAATCTGGAGTAGAAAACTGGGGGGTGGTTATAGTGCCTTAACTATAATTCATTTAACTGAACTTTTAGCACTTACCACTCCAATACGGGATTCACGTGTACGTGTTTATGGCACAACAGTCTTGGGATAAGATTAAATTTGTTACAGGTGTGATTTACAAGACACATTGCTACTTGACTGATTTCCCAGCTCACTCTACTGAGTCTTATCCTGCCTGTCAAAATCATACAGGTGTACTCTTCTACACAACTTGAATGTCTTTATGGAAGCCTTCTCAGTTAATTCAAGATTTTATGGTTACTTCAAGCCCATTCTAAGCCAATACACATGACTAGCTTTATTTATTTTTTATTTTTTTATAATTGGGTTTAGCAGTGAAATGGTGGAAGGAAAGAAGAGCTAAATCTACCATGATGGTTTAACTCAGAGCTGTCCAACATGCAGCAATGGGTCAATATGTGGCCTGTGAGTTCCCATCTGGCCACCACTCTTCCCATTGCTCCTGTTGCTGTGGCAGCCTAGTGCTCTGGGCTCCTTCTCTTCAGGTTTCTGCTTTATGCCCTGGCTCCTGGGGGCAGGGGAGTACAGTGGGAGGTAAGCCAGGGAGAGGTCCATGTAGCTCAGGGGCGGGAAATTATTTTGGGTGGAGGGCCACTTACCCAGTTTTGGCAGGCTGTCGCAGGCCGCATGGGGAGCCCCACCCCGTGCCAGGTGCTCTGCCCCCTGGTCACCATCTTGGAACCAACATCCCAATGTCTTGGGACCCATGTCCCAGGGCCAGCACTGGTACAGTACAGGTGGGGGGCAGCGCTCCGTCCCAACCCCCTGCTCACTGGCAGAGACAAAGCTGGTGCTGAGCATGGGGAAAAGTGGCCCCTCACCTGCCTCATGGCTGGCACTCCCTGCTGCAGGCACTTGCAGTCCACCTGGGGCTGTCTGGAGCAGGCACAAGCAGCCTCATCCGGGCTGCAAGCGGCTACAGCGCAGGGACCTGGCCATGGGGTGGGCAAGGGGCCACTTTTCTCTGTGCTCAGCACCAGCTTGTAACCCACCAGGATGGCAGTGGGGTGGTTACAAGGTGGTGCTGAGTGGGGGGGGAAGCAGTGCCTCCCTGCCCCATGCCTGGCACCCCACACTACAGCTGCTCGCAGCCTGCCTGGAGCTGCCTGTGCCTGCTCTGGACAGCCCCCATGGGCTGCAAGTGCCTGCAGCACAGGGCACCGGCCATACGGCAGGCGAGGGGCTGCTTTTCTCTGCACAGGAAAGGAGCCCAGGGAAAAGTTGAGCGCGGGGGGAAGCGGCCCCTCCCCCACACCACGCCCAGTGCCCTGCACTGCAGGCCCTCTCAGCCCTCTGGAGCAGGCACAGGCAGCCCCTCGCAGGCTGCAAGCAGCTGCAATGTAGGGCACAAGGTGTGGGTCGGGAGGGACTGCTTCCTCCCCCCATGCTCCTTGGGGTGGTCTCCCCCACCACTTACCTGAGCTTCCCACATGGGGGCAGCCATGTGCTCCCAGCCCAGAAACTGCGGCTGGGGCTTCTGGCTGGGGGGCGGGGCGGGGCTAGGCAGGCCCACTGTTGTGGGAGCCTTCCGGGCTTCCCCTGGGTCCTACTGCCTTTGGTTCCTGTCATTTTTTACAGGAACGAAGGGCAGAGAAAGATTTTTTTTTTTTTTTTTTTTTTTAAGGGCCCCGTGGGCCAGATAAAATGGCCTTGCGGGCCACATTCAGCCCACAGGCCATATTTTGCCCACCCCTGTTGTAGCTGGTGGGGGAGAGGAGCCAGCTGATCAGGCTGCATGCAGAAACAGAGTCCAGCTTCAGATGGTGAGGGAGGAAAGCAGGCTGTCTGTGCAGTGGGGAACCCCAAAAGGGTTGTCCCCTTGGTATTCAATCCAAGCAGCATGTGGTCTGTTGAACACATAGTGTAGTTTAAAATCCAGATTTATCATTTCTATTGGAACAGAATATTTATTTCTCTAGTCCACCGAAAAAGACAATGGTTCTAACTAACCATCTGAGAAAGAGCAATGGACAACTTTGGATCCCTCTATAACTATCTTGGACTGGTAGTGTCCAATGTAAAGGATCCATAGTGAGGAGAAAAGGGCTTGTTTAAACCTGTTTATTCACTTCCCTTCAGACCTTCCTCAATTTTTAGTCTCCTAACATTTTAGAAAGCTGAACAGGGAGGAAAAGCTCCCAACTCAAGTCTCTGACTCCAAACTTGATCCTCAAACCTGCTCTGCTGCTACTTCTACTAAGGGTACAATGAAAGAAGTGCCTTTTTCAGGTCCTGCTTTCTGTGTCTCCCTTCCTTGGAAACACACCTTCTCTGCCTTTCTCTCCAACCATCCCTTATGAAACAAACCTCCTCTGCCCCAATTCAAAGCCCATCCAAAACATCCGTTTCCTTCCCAGGACTAAAAGACTGGCACACCTCTTCCTTTGCACACTGGGGTGTCCCTAAAAATATACCTGTGCCTTCAAATATCTCTTTTCTCTTCTGCCTTAATTTCTTCCCTTAATAAGAGTCAGAGTCAACACAGGCCACATCACTCTCCTTCAGTCAACTACAGGCAGGTTACCTGACCTCCAAACTAAGTTGCTGATCGGCCTTTCTCTTTTTTCTGGAACTTGTCTTATTTTGACCCTGTTCACAATAATACTGTCTTACCTGGGAGCTTGACCCTGCTAGTGTTAGCTACTGTGATGTTCTCTTCCTCTTTCCTCTTGTGAGGACTATGTGGCTCTGACCCTCCGTTCTCATACCACCTTTTCCTTTGCTCTCAAAGGAGCAGTACCTCAGAGAGTGTTTTGATCAGCCCTTTCCTTCCTTTCTTGACAAAAGCTACCAGTGAGCAAAGTTTCAATTCAAATACAATTTGATCAAGTACAACTGTTCTTCTTCATACAGTTGTCCTTTAAGGCCACAGGTTGAACCCCACTGCTTTAGGCACTGTGATTGGCTATTATTTTTCTCCATCATGTAGTATCGGCCAAATATCATCCTCATAGTTTATCGAGGTGACCTAAGTAAAGGTAAATATACAGTTAACTGAGATAACAGAGTCTATGTCTATTGCAATATACTGGTACTGTATAACACAGTCTTGAACAACAGTGAGTGTCTTTAACTTGCTAATTATATGTGTATTACAAAAAGGTTACCTTTAGTAATGCCATGTAACATATGGAAGACTGGAGGAAAGCATGATTGGTTAAGTGACTGTCAAATATTTCATTCACAGACTCTCTTCACAGTCTACCAGATGATAACTCCTCAAATGCTTTCAAGTAATATTTCAAACCTTTCAACAATACAGTAGTAAATCTACTAAACACCACTGTCCTGTTTTCCATCAGGACAGTTAATAAAATATTCTTTAAACCCAGACTGCGAGGAAGGTTGACTCACTGGCACTGGCCTGGAACCTGCAAGATCCAGATTCTATTCTCTGCCCTGACACTGGCACCCTGGGGGATCTCAAGCAAGTATCACTCTGTGGAACCCACAGTGGAAGTGTGCATGTTGTAGGCTCCACCAGGTTTCTTGTATCATTCACACCCATGTTATGATGATGCACCATGAATTATAAGAGTTACTTTTGTTTTGTGTTATTTTGCAATCAGCCAACTTTTATATCATGTCATAATGAAGATGGGTCATATGTCTAGCATGACTTCAACATGAACAAGCATCCCATGAGCCCAGAAACCAGTAGCTTAACTAGGTGAGCCTGTACCATGGGCAGGTAAGACGCTGCTCACCTGCCAGCCTACTTGCACTCCCCCACCTCTCTGCCCAAGTTGTGGAAGTAGCTAGCTACATCTTTGCATGAAACATTTTCCCCAGACCAAGTTTTAATTTCTCAACTTACATAGAGATAGCACTCTACTCAACACGACTTTCCATGGTTAATTCTAAACTGTATATATGAAGGTAGCATATACTGCTGGCTAAACAATACACAGATGGTATTCACTTTGGCATCTAAGTTAAACACTCTAAATATTCCCTACTTCAGGGAATTCATCCCATTTTTTCTTTGATTAATCAATAAGAAAAATTTTACTTTCTGCTTCACTGAATGTGATTTGTGGCTGCTTCTATGCAAGTGTCAGTCCATCTCTTTCCAGCTACTCCACTTCTCCTATTTGTGAGTTCATAAATCAGTTGGAACAAGAGAGTGACACTTTCAGAAACAGAGTTGATTTTAAAAAGTGGAGGTTGAAGGGGAGGGAGAAATGGAGCTGGGAGTACACTCATTGGTAACTTGTGTGTAAGAAAAAAAATTAAAAAGGAGACTGGGCATGACAATAGCTTTAGGAGACTGAAAATCAATCAAGCCTGACACAAGCTACTGTTTTTCCTTTTGTATAACTGGATTTAAATTTCATCAGCTCTACTTTAGCACTGTCAAATTAAACTGACAGCCAAATAAAACTTATGGAGATCTTCAGTTTAAGTTATGCCAAAAGCTAATTCCTGGGTAAGGAGAGAGGTATATAATAAAGAAGAATAGGTCCCTAAACCACCTAGCCATATGTTCAAAACAATGAACAGCAATCAGTTAACTTCTTTTTCTCATACACAATTCACTGACCATTTTGTATTTATGTGCTAAATAATATTAACTTTTTCCTTTACAATATAAATATGACAATATATACCATTCATCTGTCAGCTATGAAATACTAAGACATATCTCATCATACTGTACATAACAGGAAGTAAAATTTATGAATTTACCAGTGCGGCTAGCCATTTTTTTCAAATTACTTTTTCCTTTCAGAATAGTAAAGAGAGTAAATAAGCAACTTAAAGCAAGCATGCCTCCTAGATAATGCAATTTAAACAAAATACTTTTTTCCTCCTTTTAATATCAATGTTTACACCTAGTGAAAGCCCGGATAATCACCTGTTTGCTTTTAAATTGTAAGAAAAGAAACGATTGTATAACTTGATTGACACTGAAGAGCAATTGTAAGATTTATTGTATTTTATCCACATTCCAAAGCTACAGTGCACCATTCTATAAACAGTCTGATAAAATCTCCAGATTAGAAAATATTTTTGCCTGTTGTTGTATTTAACAGTTGCTTTTAGTGTTACTAGTACAAAGGGCAGCTGTGAGTTAGCCATGCAATGAAGGGCAGTGGCTTTTGTTCATTATGGAGATGGAGGTATAGGTTTCTAGTAGGACAATCCGGCTCACAAACAT
>NW_017729025.1:63300413-63306569 GCF_001723915.1 Gavialis gangeticus
TTAGAAAATATTTTTGCCTGTTGTTGTATTTAACAGTTGCTTTTAGTGTTACAGTTCAAAGGCAAGCAGAGCTGCATCACTCTATATAGGAGCCCTGAAGCTACCATAAGCTACAACTGGTTACTCTGTAAGCATTGAAACGAATTATCTATAGTAACCACAGAAATCCTATAGAATGCAGTTTCCTACTGGGTTGTTATACTGTATTGAAGTAATGATAATGAAACTAGAGCCTCCAACGTTACATATGTTCCAAAAAACACATATTCTTTAATCAACTTTTAGAGGGATTATTATTCCTTCTCTTTTACTAATTAGATCTTTACTATTACAATAACGTACACATAACATTTTATTCAGGCCTCCTCCACCCTGCCAAAAATAAATAAATAAAAAATCAGGCTTCTTTTCAATTCTATTTAAAACTGATTTTCCAGGCACTGCAACTATAGATAAACCTGGAAAAGCGCTGGAATCCATATCTGAAACCTTGTACATTCAGTTTCCATCTTTGCTTCTCATTCCATACCCTCTCTTGACTTACTGAAGTATGTCATTTCCAAGGTATACCTAACTGCTGTCAGTGCAAAAAAGAACAGTTCAGTGTTTTTCTGGATTTACATGATTTCTAAGGGACCACCATATCAGCTTCCCTTTTCAAGTTCCTGTTTTTTTTTACTTTTTACAGGTTCAATGCAGCAAAACTCTTAATTAGTTCTAAATTTACAGTTTCCTCTGTATCCAATGACATCACTGTCACTACCTCAGTTTCCTTACCTTGCTTATATTCAAACAACTCCATTTCTCATTAATTGGGTAGATTCTCTGGTGTGCCTGACTTGTGAATGTAGAGACACTGGTTGGGGACAACTTTGTTCTGTTTTTTATGGACCCAATCCAGAGGCCTACAAAAAGGGAATATTCCTTGTCATTAAAGATAACTGAAGGACTGCTTTGCATCCCCAGCAAAGTCCAAAGCAGCCTGAAGGAAAGAGTGAATCTGTCCCAATGTTCGTAACAAAAGCAAAACAAGAACAGAAATTATCCTATCAGATTTGATTTTTTGAAAAAGCGTTAATGTTTTGGGAATTGATATCTTGTAACTGCCAATGATTTTGGCATCAGCAATGTATTCTTGAATTAACTAGAAGTAGTATTTATCCCATTTCCTTGGATACAGTCTGCAAATTACTACCACTAAAAATTAGGGTTTTGCTATTAATTCAATGGCACTGAGAATAAGCTCTAATTCTGTAGTTTTGAGAATTCATTTAAAATAGTTATTTTAGTTAAAGCAGTTATTTGCTTCTTCATGTGTTTGATAAGCCCCATATCACCACCAACCACCCCAATGGCTCCTTCTTACACTCTCTGCAATGCTTTTCTATTATTTGTATTTCAAACACAATACGGTTTTTTAACGTTTCATTAAAAAGGGGGGGGGTGAAGGTAAGGATTTATTGTTTACATACACATAACATTGCATCATTTTAATGTTTTTAGCAGTGAGAGAAAACAGTAAGGCAACCTCAGGATCTGTTTACTCCTAGTAAAAGCTTTAAAAGTCATAAATCAGAGAACACACAGATTTCACAAGTACTGGATTAAAACCTCTAACATCAAACCTTATCATCATTTTGAAATATTTGACTGTGCAAAATCAGAGAAGCTCTTTAAAAAGAATCCTGTCATTTCTTTCCTCCTCATAAGTACTGCCAGTTTCCCAATGCTCTTTTGACAGTATAATCAGTCAATTCAATCAGAGAAATTCTATAGTACAATGGTAATTTTCTTTCACTTTTTTCCCTTTACACTGTCAGTTCAAGCCACCTGCTGTAAGCATTGATGTGGAACGGCTCAGTATTAGCTCTGAAATTAGTACCAGTCCCCAGTTAAATACCTGGCACATTCAGTGTGGGATAGACACTGTTAATGGCATATAAACCCATCAGTTGCAATCGGCACATTACTTGAGGAAGTCTCTTTCCAAGTCATTCAGACAGCACTGTGCTGGTATCACTGTGCTAGACTTCAAAAAAGAAGTCAGTATAAGAATGTTTTGAAAAATAATAAATAAACCCCCTATTATTAAATATGGGTTTTCTACATTACTAGGGATTTTTCCTCAAGTACGTTAGACGACATTTATGTATAGCAGCTTAACAGACAGTTATGTATATAACAATTATATTTATAGGTACAATTGTACCTATATATAAATATTCAATGTCATTAGTTTCTTAGATATACTTTGAGATGTACAGTATGTGACATTATTTAGAACAAAGACAGCCAGTAAATAGAAGAAAATATAATCAATATTAGTTTAATAAACAATATTCAACTTCCTTCTAAATTCTAATGTGGAACACCTATTATATGCATGGACTTTCACTTAAGTATATAAAAAATACTATTATGTCTAGTATCATACAGATCCATCAGTTCTCCTAGCCTGTTTAGCTCAGCAGGTAAGTTCATGTGCATGAGTCAGGAAGCAATGATGAAAGGCATTTACTATAGACTTCTCACAGGGTCGTCAATGGACAACCTGTACAAGATTTATGCTTTAAATAATAAATGAACTAAACACCTTGAGGTAATTGGCTGTGTGAAGCCTCACACAAGGCCAGATAGCTTGTCTGTACAAAGTAAAATAAGATTAAATAATAAATGAACAGTGCAGAGGTTTTCTAACCAAACTAATTCTACATGTTTTTTTTAAGTGCAAGTTGTTCCTGAGTTGAGATGTTTTCATGATTTTATGCTGGTGTCAGGGGGCATTCTCTTTCTTTGTCAACTGTAGCCATTTCAAAGGTCTGTGCTTCTTTCAGTGATAATGTTAGGAACTCAGTTACTATCCTCCTCTGTGCAAGATAATGTAAACATCCTAGTGAATAATGCAACTGTGTCAGGAGTTCACCAAGGGGTGAGACTCCAATTCAATTTTATAAAGATTGAACTAAACATCAAGTAACCTCTAAAAAAAATCATAGTAAACTTCATGAAAAATTATTTTTGACTTGTCCGCAAAACCAATGCACTATTCTTCACTGCCGGGACTGTAAAGAATAAGACTCATATGTTGCTTCCCAAGATAGTTCTGGTCTAGGGTTTACATTCAGCTTCTTAACAGGCGAGTTCAACTTCTCACTTCTTCCTGGTTTGGATAGGTTGATAGTCCTCTACAACAGCTCTCCCACATTCACAATGCAGATCATCTCCTTCCTCATACGTAACCCTATAACTTTCCCTCGAAACTACCATATTGCTTATCTAAATGAGTACAAATGTAATTGTATCAATATAAATATATATACAGTACTGTATATATTATACAGATATAAATCTCCTTGTAAGATGATTAAGCACAAGCAGGCCAATCACTAGCAGTCCACAGGTCACAGTTTGGGAACCCTTTTCTAGGGCAAAACAAATTAATATAATTTTGCCATTAGATTTAAGCAACATAACTATTATGTGTTCAGCATTCCAGGGACAAAGTCCTGAAGGGAAGAACCTACTAATTCAATTAAAGTACTGAGATGCCAGATTCTCTTTTGGTATGAAGTAGCCTACCTCCACTAACTTGAATGGAGCCCACAGATACACACTCATTAAGGATTTTGCCCTATACTTCTATGGAAACCCCTTTTACTAAAAAGGAACATATGGCAAACTGCCAAAAAAGTATTCTATGTAGCTGACTTAACCTGGTGTCACTGTCATCTCTGAAATGCCTGGAGTGCATATTGCCTAGCAATGCCCTCATGCACTACACCTTCATGAGTAGCTATTCTGTGGCATATTTGTTCAAATGCAGAGTAGCAGTTTAGGAATCCTGAATGACTTGGAATGCTTCCCCTGAAATTTCCGAGACAGATATCTCCTCTGCATTTGTCAGACGTTCTTTGATGTGGCTTATTTTGTTTTTCTTATGACATCTGTATAATCTAGAGCAGAACTGAGATAGGACCATGAGACCTAAAAAGTGCTTACGCCTGCTGCTTGCTGTGGTACACTCTCCCCAGCATTGACCAGACTCTTCTTCATTTTCTTTATAACCCCATAAATTATGTTCAGGCAATCAAATTCCTTTTCCAGTAGTTTATGCCCAATCCAGTTGGTTTTTGACTGTCTATCCCTTTTATTCTCTAGATCTTCTTTCCTCCATTCTACTTTCTTCCCATCCCTAAAAGGCAGCAGTCCTTTTGTTTCTCATTTTTTAATGGCAAAGCTTAATTCTTCTTTTATTCTTTACAATCAGTTCAGACAGCAATAAGGCTTGGTGTGACTCTTGTATAAGCTGATGTATAGCATGCTGTTTTCTCTTAAACTCCATTCTCAGTTTACATTTAAATTCTTACACCTGTACCAGTGAACCAAAGCAAAGTGTTCAACAATGCATGTGTTTTTTTCTTACTTCCCTAAATTGAAAGCAGGAGATAAGACATCAGGCAAATACAGACAGAGACAGACATGGGGTAGTTATGGATATTGATGGAGGCCTGATTATACCTCAAATAGTGCCTTGCAAAATCTAGTACTTAGCCTGCTTGCTAAACCTCCTGAAGCACACAAACAAGTAGAAAATGTTTCAACAGAAAAGTTCCAGCACATCAGAAACAATAAACAAATACAGATAAAGCAGGAAAAAAAAGGGAAAATGTTCCAAATGCTCAGACATGGGGACCATCCAACACAGAACTAAATAAAAAAAAACTTGAAAGAACAGGGAGGAAGTGTTAGAGCTATCCTTTTAGAATACACAAGCAGCACTGATGCAGCCGATAATCCAGTCTCAGTGACCTTGGCAGTGTTACAGGGGTAATCTTCATGTAAGATGAATTATTCTTGAACAATTGCTCTAATGTATTAGGTACAAGCATACTGTCCTTCAATATTAGGCATGCTTGTCTTTCTACATATTTATTTCTTCAACAAACATATTTATTAAAGGCAAGCAAGTAAAAGGAAATCACACTCTACCCAATTATGTACGATCATACAAAGCTGCGTGATATCAGTGGAACACAACATTATTATATTCTACAGTGCTGATTTTATTTATTTTTGTTCAATCTTTAAGATTTGAGGGCTCAGAATAATTAGTAATGGACAGTTTTTGCAGAATTAGATGTACTGTGTTTAAGCCACATCCCAGGAGAATGTAATAGTACAAGCTCTGGAAAAACAACTTTTCGGGAAATCAGAAGTTGAAGTGTTAAGAGCACAGTTACTTACTTGTTTATAGCTCTGCTATAAATACACTGGATGAAATTCTGGCCCAACTGAATGTAATGGGAACTTTGGCATTGATTTCAATAAGGCTGGGATTTCATGTGCTTTCTATGTCTTTATCAATGCTGGTGTCTGACCATGAGACACGTGACAGTTTGGAAAAACAGTGCCCTCGCCATCAGAACCCCCTAATACCTGGGGGGTCAGGGGACTCCCCTGTGAGTGTGGGCTGTTGACTTGCACCCACTTATGCAGAAGGAGACAGAAGTCTCCCACATCCCGGGTGTGTGCAGCAACCAGTATGGGCATTACAAAAGTGAGGGAGGGGAAGGGCAACACCAGAACCACCAGATGTATTTTTAAAGAAAGCAATGACACTTCCCTGTTCAGTTTTTGATAGGAACATCTTAAGTACCTCACTTGAGGGTTCAGGACATCTCCCAGCAGCCCAGGACCTGGTGAGAGGTGAGGCTTACAACAATCCCACCCATCAGCATTTCCTATTGGTTACCTTATGCAGTTCCCTGATCAATACTAACTATTGTGAATCCTATGCTGAGGCACTTAACCCTCTCCATTCATTGTATACTTAGGTACCTAACTAAGGACTCTGGATTCCCCTCTGAAGGCAGGTGCTTAAGTTCTTTTGCAAATCTAGTATCTTCTACAGCTTCCGACTTTGGCATTTAACCACACAGACTTCAAAACATTTGAGGAGGAGCCAAGAAAAGAGCTGAGAATATGCCTCATAGTTAGTCTGATACGACCTTTCTTTTAATCCAGTAATCCACATCTAAGCATTACCAAGATGGGCACTTTAGAGAGAGATGGGCAGATAATTTATTGAATATAAATAATGTTGTCATTTCCTACTGACCTAAGTTACTGTCTTTTTTAATATTACCCTCCCCATGC
>NW_017729025.1:63311569-63363158 GCF_001723915.1 Gavialis gangeticus
TAGTTAGTCTGATACGACCTTTCTTTTAATCCAGTAATCCACATCTAAGCATTACCAAGATGGGCACTTTAGAGAGAGATGGGCAGATAATTTATTGAATATAAATAATGTTGTCATTTCCTACTGACCTAAGTTACTGTCTTTTTTAATATTACCCTTCATGTAATAATACTCTTCAAATAATGGCAACATTATTTACATTCAATCATCAGTTTCTGATGGCTAAAATCACCAGAACTGATTATTCTGGCTTTTTAATTAAATAGTTTATAAACATGCAGATTTTATTTATGTTGCAGAGAAGAAAAGGATGTTAACTTTTAAAGTTAGAAGACCAAAATATACTGAGGTTTGCAGGGAAAAAACAGTAATTAAGTCAGACACTGGTAAATGAAGAGCAACTAAAAGAAACACTGATTCCCAGAGGTAGTTGTTATCCTGTGGAATTTGCTGCTATAGGAAGTTGTGAGCAGATTTTTAAAGGACGCCTTAAAAACACAAAACAAGTCCAGACTATATATTGTATAATCTAAGATATAGCCCTATCTAAAATAAATATGACAAAATAGTGACTGCTACTGATATTTGGAATGTGTGCCATCCTCAAATGCATGAGTCAATGACAGTTGTGTGTACATGTCTCAGATGGCAGACAAGGTTCTTTGGGTAAATCTGATCTGCTTTATTAGACCAACTAAAACAAAGTTGTGAACAGTCTCCTTGGCAAACTTTCAGGTACAAACACCCTTCTTCAGGCAGAAGAAGCATCTGTAGTTGTTTTGTGTTCTCCTGAAGAAGGGTGTTTGTACACAAAAGATTGCAAAGAAGAATTTTTCCAACTATTTTAGTTGGTCAAATAAAAAATATCAGATATACCCAAATAACTTTGTCTGCTTATATCCTTAGACCAACATAGCTACAACCAACACACACCTAAGAAGATATTTTGGCTTTTGGTTTGCTACAATACAATGTGCATTTCTATACTCATCACCACATTGGCCTGCATTAACCAAAAATTATCTTCACTGGAAACTATGACAGTATGTGGACGTAGGCACTGACTTTTTGTGTTGATTTTCCAATATTTACTTTTCCTTGGAGTGGCACATTTGTTCCATTAAAATATATCATGTCTATCAAACTAGTGTCAGAGGTCTGAACAAATGCATGGTCAGACTTCGATGCTGTTAATGAACAGCCTAGAAAGTCTACGGTGGTTTGTGGTTAGTGAACAGCCTAGAAATTCTAAGGTTAGTATGTGTATACTACGTGCACAGTGTATTTGCTCAAGTACTGTTTACAATGTTTTTTCCATCATTGATTCACTGATCACATGGAAAAGAGACAGGCTTTGCAAATTGTGCTCTCAAAAAAAGATAAATGATGAATTCTATATTTATACTACTAAAGGGATATTTGCAATCATGATACAGCAATGCTAGAAGAATAGGGGGTGTGTGATATATTGGCTAGCCTTGACTGTGACTGTTGCTGCAGTGTAAGAATTTCTTTATCCAAGGACAAGTTCTTTCACCTTCCCATCTGTCCTGTGAATTTTTTAATGTCTGAGACAGGTGGCCTGTTGGAAACCTAAAACCCTGTGGGTACAAAATATGATTAAAATCTGATGTTAGGCCCTACGATAAAGAAGAGCTCTATGTTTAGTCAAGAATTTGTAACTAACCTGCAAAAATGTGTCAAAGGTAGTTTGAACTCTACATAGCCAAAATCTTTTTAATTCAAGTTCGGCATATGCTGTAGCAAAACTTTGCTCACAATCATTTCCCTATAGATTAAATATGTATCTTGAAAAGTGTAGGTACCTTGTTATTGCATTCTTTTAGCTAAGCTGTTAATCTACTTTAGGGGAAGAGTTTAAATTAATGCTCCATTCATAAATATGTTATTAATAATAATAAAATAAAAGATTAATATGTTCAGCTACCTTCTTTAATAACTTACAGAGCATGCAATTAATGCATCAGTAATAAATTCTTAACAATTATTGGAACAAACTAAAATGTATTTATAAAAACTTGAGAGGACATACTGAGAATTAAAAGGCTGCCAGATATGTAATGTTACTCCTTTCTTTCTGAGGAAGGAGACACGCATAATATAAATGATTTTTGTACATTAAATTTTTCCCCACAAAAAAAGAGCAAGGAATCTAATTGAAATCTATTTAGCGGGAATTCAGAATCTATGTTGAGTTTAAAAGTTTGGCACAGAATACTAAGTGATGATTGCTGCAGATAATTAAAATTTAAAATGCTAAATGATTTATCTTGTTTTAAATAATTAAGGGAATTTTAAAAAGCCAAGCAAGAAAATGCTGGATGTGACTATTATATACTGCCAAGCTGTGTTTCTCAGAGAGACAATGGTATGCAGCTATGCAATACCTCATTTTTGGGGATGATGATGTAAAATGGTTACATGAATTCCCATAGCTTCAGAAATATTGAATGATACTGCATTAAATTGGTCAGTATTCTTATCTAAAATGTTAAAAAACACATTAAAAAAGAAAACTGACCCTGAGATAAACCTGATATATCAATTTTCAGTGACACAAAAAGCAATAGATTGAATGATCACGTTGTCTGAATGTACTTCTAGCTAAAGGCATATCACTTTATACCTGAAAAGGAATCTATTAATACTATTGATATCATTCTGATTCTAATGATGACAATCTGTTGTGCAACTGTGTAAATCCATTCAGCAAGGCAGCCTATTTTTGGTCTCTGCCAGACAGGAACTGATCCAAAGCTTACTGAAGCTAATGCGAATCCCTTCATCTAGCTCCTCCCTTGTTGAACCTTAACTTTCCTATCTGGAAAATGGCAATAATAGCAATTTATACCAAGTTGGGAGGATGGTGGTAGAGAGTGCACAGTAACAGTGAAAAAAAATAATATATCAATTGGTGTATTCTATGGGATTAGATGGCAGCAATTACAAAAGTATTACTTTATTCAGCAACCACACAGTTTAATTGCATTAACTGTATAACAACACTTCTAGAATCCAAACTAGTATTATTCTCAGTGCTTTAAATTAATCCACTGCTTTAATCAATTTGTACTCTCTTAGCTTACCATTCTTGATACAAACATATTTTCTTCTTTACTTGAGGCAGATTTCTATCAATCCAGATTAAAAAATAATAATAAAAGTTCAAATAAGGTAACTGCTTCCAAGAACAATGTGTGTAAGAAAACATAAAACAAGAACTGCTTATAACTTTTTTCTCCAACTCTGCATACTGACCACATTATTGAAGTAGTGGACAGTATGTACTTGCAGTCTATCTTAAACCCATGCAAAAAGGTCCCAGTCAAAACCCTAAAAAATCCTTTCAAAAGTATTTTAAGTTCAAATATTAGAGTCAGTGGACTGTAACAGAAAATAAGTAATGGTAACTAGGGAAATGAAAAAGTGTACGTTCAGATCAGAAGATGCAAGTAAGATTCAGAGAAAACAAGCTAGAGAATTTGAATAGCCTCTGGTATTAATAGCAAGACACTTAGTATTGCTACTGTCAAAGGAACAAAATTAAAGGCCAAATGAACCCATGTCAAGCATTTATAGAGAAACTGAGAATGGTAAACAGGAACTATGGGTAGTCCTTTGCATCTTAGCAAATAGTATAGAAAGCATAGCGCTTATGGCCAGTAAATAACCAGTCTCTACCAAGAATTGTTCCTGCATATTAATATAAAATAGAAAGAATTCTTAAAAACAGCCCCTAAAAGCTTCAAACCTTCACCTGAAATTAAAAAAAATGAGTTAAGTGGAAGTATCACCAGAGACGTAAAGCAACACCAAGTTTAGGAAAGGGCTCACTTTTCCTATTTCTATAGGCAATTCTACATCCGTCAACAGAGCTCTTATTTGGAAGGAGTCTGAGCAGCAAGCCGTTAATGATAAAGAATGAAGAGTCACAGCATGTGGGCTCCCTGGATGCAGCTCTGGCAGAGACTGCACATACAGCAGGGTCTGCCTGGCTTCCTCCTGCTCCCTACTCTCCCTCACCACTCCCTGCTCAAGCAGGGATTTCCCTCCTCCCCTCTGCCTTACACAGACCCTCTCAGCATTAGCTAGCAGACCACATGCTGGCTACAGTCCAAAGGCAGACAGGACTGTGTCAGCTTAGGGCTTTTTGGAGCTAATCAACAGGTAGCTGGTAATGTCCCTCCGCTCCTTCCTTGGAAAAGCTGTTTAAGAAGAGCTTGAACTAATGGAGAGAGGCTTTGTTTTCTCATGGGTTGATAAATACTGTGCTATCAACTCTCTACTGGGCTGCTCAGAAGGGAGAGGGGCCCCTCCCTAATCAGAGTCCTTTTGGGGCCTGGCCACACCCCCCTCAACTCAGCAATGTTGAAGAGATTGGAGAGCTGCTGTAGCACTCCCCAGCTTCTAGCTTGAGCCACTGCAAAGATGTGCCTGCATTTCTGGGATGTCTGTGTAATTATGAACCAGTTTAGCCCAGCCAGGTTAGATTAACCTGCAAAGATTGAATTAATTCAGGCTCAGGCTTTTTTAATGTCTGTCCCTAGCCATAAGCTACTGGGGCCTTGAAGCATTCCCATTGTTTGATCTGTCTAATTAAAGTATGGATTTTTAGTTTGTAAATATACACAGAAATATTCCACAGAAAAAAACTGGATCAAAGAACTACTCATTGTCTACATTACTTTGTTTTCAGAATTAATTTATCTTCATGTTATAATTCATTAAAATAAATATACAAGAAGGGTCAGCATTCTGTCTTACCTAATATCTAATCGAAGTGGAACATGTAATCAGAGCCCGAATTCAAAAGCTATCATTCAAAGCTTCTAAACATAAAGCCTCCATGGGCTGGGTTCAGACTACCATGCAGTTGTGCATTAAAACCAAAATACAAAGATGAGGAAACCATCACCTGCTTAAAGAAAATTTCTATGCAGAACTTCCACAGGATGGAAATATTAGCAGGCTTGGATGTACCAAAAATTAAGGCATTTGAGGCACAGACCTTAAAGCAGCTGGCATTGGCCGCTGAGATTAGGTTTTAGTGTTTTTATAAATGTGGAGACTTTTCTGATCATTTCCAAGGATTCAAATATTTTTCTCCCTCTGGCTAGCACATGAAATCATTCACAAAATAACAAATTGTTGCCAGTGCTGTTATCCAACTACAACTTTGGGTAGCACTGTATATCCACATCCTTTTTATCAGCATATTTAAACTACAGTGACATGAAAATATAGTAAACAGAGTATGAGAAATTACTTCTTTCCTTAGCATTCAGCTATCCTGCTGTTTGGCTGTTCTCCATATAGCCAAAAGCACGTAAGAGGCAAACATACACAGATTGCTAGCAAACTGAATGTGTTTACCATAGGTCACTTTTGGAATTTCAGGCTACATTTGGCCTTAGTCAATAGTCTTTCCTAACTCCTTAATCAACTTGAGAATACAGCTGGTCCTAACATACTTTAGGGTGTCCCACTCAACAACACTTTCCCATTTCATTCTATGCTTTCCTTCCCCAGGATCTCCTTCTGTTCAGTCTGCTGTTGCATAGCAGGAAATGAAGAAAAAATACACTACCAGAAAAGAGCTGTGTCTTAATGCACTGTCTGTGATTAGATTCTGTTGAATGTTCAGACTATTTCTTGGCTTCATGAATTAAAATTGTGACCTACTTCAACAAGTAAAATAAAGCAGGGCTGAAGTATGAAATGGATGTGACACTATGAAAGAAACAGGAATTCAGTGACTGCTTGCAATGCAAATGCAATATCCATGGGAGAAGCTGAGAGATTAACACCTTGAAGAGAAACACTTTAATTGAAGAAAAGGCAGCCAGCAACCAACAGCAAAGGAGGAGACTTGCTGTAAGAGAAATAGTTAGGCAGTCATCCATCTTTAGGGTGGCCCAAGAGTTCAAAGGATGGTCAAAGATATCTCAATACAATGTCAGCTACTGTTCTTAACCTGGCAGCACCATGTGGAGCAAAATACTGCCAAAAACACAAAAATGCACTTTCCCAATTTCCCCTGTATTTCATGCTGCCCAGATCACATATTAATGAAACTATCCCTCCCCATGTGCGCAAATCATTTTCTAACATCTGAATAAAGTATTAGTCACTAATTTTTTCAACTGTAAGTATGCCCTGATAGGCCATATTTATTTGACTGCTGTAAATAATACTATAGTGAATGAAAACCCATGCACTGGAGCATGTTAAAATGAAAAGAGCAGGTGGAGGGATGATATTTTCTTCAAAGGCTTTATGGGCTGTCTACTGAGCCCTGAAAGTGTACTCCCCAAACCTGCACACTTTAAGAAATCATAAAAGAACAAACAATATTTTTGCTAAATGAAATTCTGGCTTGAAAGCCCCAATTGGGATAAATGTAAACATTTTGTAACCGTTAGCCTAGTGTTAACAGTTGGTCCCATGGCCTTTCCTTTGGAGTGGGGAGTTGTGTATTCTGGCCCCCATACTCAGGCCTGTTTATGCATTTTATAGTCAACAGTCATTGTATTGTTTTTTAAAACCGATGACAAAAACAAAACCAGAAACAGAAATGAAAGCAGAAACTGGACCTGCACCTCTCCATATGTTGTCCACTGAGTGCCCTAATCACTAGGCTCCATAGCCATTCTCCTTCTTGCTAACTCTCCTTCTGTGAACATTGCTACACCAGTGTTATCCAATCTTCCTATGTAGGAGATCATCTTTGGCATTTAAAAGCGACCCAAGATCCACCACGTGCTGCTGCCACCCCCACCGCCCAGCAGGTAAGTCTGTGGGGAGGAAAGGGTGGGGGGGCACATCGAGGCCAGGAGAGAAAAAATTATTTGGGGGTGCACCTACCCAGCAGGTAAGTCTCATCCAGCCGGGGCCCCACTCAACTTACCCCTGCTCCTGCCTCTGTGGCACTATCCCTACCCATGGGGGCCTTGACCTAGCCCCCACTCCTTCCCTCCCCCATGGACTGACCTGCTGGGCTAGGGCACTCGCGTCCATGCACACGGGCACTCAGCACCCCACCCCACCTCAGATAGATTCCGAGAGGCTCAGAGATCCCAGTGGCGGATTGAGCTCCACTGGTTGGTGACCACTGTGCAACACCATGGCCACATTTCAAGAAGACATCTTTAACCCCCCAAAACAGCCTATAGCCTGGTGATTAGGGAACTGTAAGTTTGAATCCTCATAGGCTAAGAAAAGCACTTAGCCCAGGTCTCCTACTTTCCAGATTCTCACCACAATGCTATTAAATAAAAGGCAGGCAGTAGCAACTCCTGCACTGGTGGCCACATTTTAAAAACTGCACCCTTCTCAGTTCTTATCAAGAATAGCTGTAGGTACTTACCCTCAGGAATGGGTTCTGGGTTCTTGGTCCTAAGCAGCTTACAACCTTGCATCACGCACCTTGCCTCCAGAGAAGGCGAGCAGTTTCTGACTGGCTAGGTGTCACTCCACTCAGGGTGCAGGATTTTGGATCACTCTTCTCAGATACCTAACTCCGTCCAGGCACTGGATACAGAAGTCTGAATGGCTAACTGGATTTCAGATTTGATTCTAGGAGCCAGGCAGCTGTATCCTTTGCAATAGCTAGTTCTTAGCCATTCTACAGCATTTATTTACATTTACTGTTACTTCTGCTTTTCCTTCATATTCTTCTGGATGTTTTCTTTAATTGTTGTATAGTAACATATTTTCTCACATACCACATGCCCCCAAATAAGACACGCACCTTGTTTTGGGAAAGTTGAATGAAGAAAAAAAAGTTTTGTCCACAATCTTAGTTGCCATAGTATGGGTTCCACATGGCTGAATGCTGACCGCAGGCGGGAGTGGCAGAGTCAACTTGTTGGTGTCATTCACTCTCTAGCTACAGCTTTAGAGCTACAGGATTAACCCTGTCACAGCTGATGCCAAATTGGCAGCAGCTTTTGGCTGTTTACCTAAAACCTACTGCCAATGCAGCAATGGCTGTGACAAGATTAATACTGATGCTGGAGTGCTCACCCCACTCTCTCCCTGGCTGGAAGAGAAGAAAAGCCTTAACAGCCATTACAGCATTCCCAGTGCTTCCATTTTGATGGAGATATCAGCTTCCCTAATTAAGGCACGTACCACAGCTTTGGAGGGCTGATTTTTGGGCGAAAGCTGCATGTAGTTTGTGAGAAAATATGGTAATTTGCTGCTAGTCCATAACCAAATTTGGTTTTTTAGTAATGCTCATACTAATCACAATGGGATGGCAAGAAAACCTGCATGCAGCCTCTAAAATAAATGTTACTATACATGTACAGAAATATCTGTCAAGTTTTGGAATTATCCTGATAAAGGTTTTATTCTACTCCATAACTCTTCTCTTAACTCCTAATTCTCCTCAGGCTCCAAATTTTTCCTTACAAAAAAGGTTTACTTTCTCTCATTTAAAAAACTATCAAATAAAAAGCCTTTTGCCTCTCCAGCTACCACCCAATTTCTTACCTCTTTTCATTTTGAAACCAATTAAACATACTGCTTAAAATACTTTTCTGGAATTCTTTTCCTCCAGTTCCATTCTACACCCTTTCCAGCGTAGGTCTCACTTGCTGAACCCAAAATGTCTAACGACCTCCTCCAAGAAACACCATTTCATCTTCACTCACCTTGATCTGTCAAGATGCCTTTAAAAGAGTTGGAAATCTTGCCTTCCCTTGTCTCCTATAGTTTGTCATACATGTGATTGTCTTCTCTTAGTTTTCTTATTACCGCTCCTAAATTGCTTCTTTAACATGCCATATGAAGGACCTTCCTTCTCTATACTTAATTCCCATATAAGCTCACCTGTAAACAAATTTAACTTTACCTCTTTGCTAACAGCCCAAAGATCTACCTTTCTACTACAGATCTGTCTCCTGTCCAAACTAAGGACTAGGCCTGTCTCTCTGACAGGCCCTTATTTAGGTCTAGCTCAAACTCACCAAGGCTAAAACAGGCCTTATTCTTGAGGTATCCCAAAATCTCCATCATTTCTCACACTGCAAACAATACTGACATCTTGACTGTCTAATGGGCCTGTCATCTAAGGATCATCTCCTACTTAGACCTCTCTCTAGACCAGAGGCTCTTAACCTTTTTAGACTCAAGTCACCCCTCATAAGACTTAAGGTATGCCCTCCATATTTTTTGTGAATTGCCTGGTATCCCATTTCAAAAAACAAATGTATGTATTACAGTGCTTCTTCCCTTACAGGGGGCCAGGCAGTGGCGGTGGCGGAGGGGCCAGGCAGGGAGAGCTTCAACCACCTTTATCTGCTTATCAACTCACACTTCCTGTAGCACCCCTCAAAGGATCATGGGTCACTGCAGGATGCTGCGGCACTGTGGTTGAGAAACACTGCCCTAGAACTTCTCTCTCGAACTCTCTAAATCTTGCCATTTTTTTTCTGCAGCTCTTAAGATCTAACCTTTCCTATCCATCAAGCAGCCATGTCATTGGCACTGGGCATCTCCATTATTGGAATATCTTTGTCTGCAACTTTGGAAAATGCAATCTTGTCTCATTTAGATGCATTTAAAAGGCTGCTGCCTTGACTATGTCACCTCTTTACTTGAAGACCTTCCCTGACTCCATCTTCTCTGCTGCACCAAATAAGCTACCTGTTTTCATTTTCTGAGCAATAACAAGACCTCTACAAAGTTTTCAGACATGGAAGTTTGATAGAGGTTTTTAGCATGCTATGGAGCCCGTGTCTTCATGTAAAATAAATCTACTGACTGACTCGCACAAAATGCTCCCCACTGCAATTTCATAGCAATAATTATTTTGAGTATTCATAATCATTAACAACTTAGCATACTAATACTGATATAATTTCACTTTCTAAATTCATTCTACAGCTTAAACCACTTAGCTTTATTAATTAGCTTTATTAATATTTTTTTCTGTTGATTATAATCTCTCACTAAAAAAACCTGATCTAAAACATAGTTATATAATGGTAAGCCGACTACATTTTTTCCAATATCAGTTTTAACTTCTTGCCTTATCTCACCAAGGCATACTGAAAGCAAGTCAGTGTTTTCTTTTTCATATTTTCTCTTTCAGGCAGAGTAAGATCAAGAATTAATAAGGAATACCTTTTTAGCTATATCTATGTAAGCTTGTTTAAACCTAAAAATATTATAGGTTAATCACAGAGGTGATTCACCATATGTGTGAGGGTTATGACTTCGTGATGCTTAACTTAAGAAAGTAGGAGTTTCTGAACTGGGGTGTGTTAGGGTCAGAAAACTAATGCACTGAGCAGAAGGCACTGGGAAAAAATTTTTTTTAATTTTCTATGAATGTATGTAATTCACATTCTTTGTGTGATGTCCCTACACTGTAGCTTGGTTGGGTAAGGCTTTTTGACCAAGTTGGTAGAACCTGTTCATGTTGTGTGGTCTGATCAGTATGGACTGTGAGAACACTGGAGATTTGGATGTACTTCTTTACAATTAATCTCCAACACAGGAAACTACTAGGTCCAAACTTGGATCTGCTACAGTGTATTCACCTGTTGTAAAACTCCAGGATGGGGTAAAGGAGTCATGAAGACTGACTTACACAACAGAGACATTGGCTGGTTTTCTAAGTTGTGTAGTGTTTTGGTAGACAGTGAGGCAGACAGTGCTCACTAATTTCAGTTTCCATAGAAAGAATGGATTCCTCTGGATTGACTCAGAAATTCATGGTTCCCATGTGGCTCTTACATTGTCTTTTTCTACATGTATTATTCTGCTGTATTTATTATTGGAATGGCTTTAGAGACTGAAAAAGAAAAGATTATGCTTTGCCATGGATCCACCATTTTTCCTGTGGTTTGAAATCAGAGTATACCCACCCCATAAGAACGACCTTTATATGCCGCCCCAATGAGAATAATAGAGCTGAAACATCTCATTTAAATATTTAAATGTATGTAGAAAATAACCTGCAGTTCCAACATACACAAACACATGCTTTTCAGTGTGTTATGAAAGCTGTTCCTTTGCCCAGTTAAAGTTAACATGAGTTGTTCAATATTGCATTACAAGGTTAGTGAAAAATTCTTCTCTCTAAATGTGGTACACGAGTCAAAAATTAATTGGAGATACCATCACACTCAAAAAAATTTATTTTTGTCATGTTTTGTACTGTGCAACCCTAAAAAACCATATGGCTGCTAATACAAAGTTAAAATTCTAAGAATGTTTAACTTGCATAACCCAGTTCCTAGAAAGGAAATTATTTTTCTTTCCTATACCATTACAAAATTTTGGTCTTTTCTTACTGTAAAGAAGTGTGTGTTTTCTGTAAAGGAACAATGGTTAATTAATACAAATAAGACTATTCACATGGAAACAGAATGCTGGTAACTTAAAATAAGCCTTTTCAATTTTTTCTCATTCCACCTTGAAATGAAAACCAAGAACTTTTGAAAATTTTCTGAAAATAGAATGCAGTATCCATTGACAGCCCAATGGTTAGGGCACTCCCCTGAGATGAGGGAAACTCAGCATCAAATTCTTGCTCCAATTAACATTTTATTATTTATACAAAGGGGAACAGCTCCAATAGGGGCACCACCCCCAACAAGCCAATAGCCTGGTGATTGTATTCACCCGAGTTTCAGAAGAATGGCCAAGCAGAACTTGACATAGAGTTTCCAAAGCCCAGGGGAATGCTGTGACTGTTGATTAGTTAGTGGCTAATACGGGGTATGTTCCTATTCTTCCACTCCTCCCCATTATTGCTCCTTTAACTGAGTAACCCAGCAAAAACAATTCCTTCCCACAGAATATTTCAGCCCTGCTCAAACTGTATGAAACTGAACAATTTATGAAAACTGCAATCTAGCTTGATTTACAATTACAATTAGTTTATTCTGTGAAGCAGCCCTGCATTTAATTTAGACCTAAGTGACAAAGTTTCAGTACATAAAGCAATACTCAAAAGAGAGCAACAGAAGAACAAGTGAATCTTCAAAAGGAGAGATTTAAACCCAAAGTGTGAGCCTTCAAAAATCAAGAAAGGCATCTTATTCCTTAGCTGTTGGGCATAATAGTGAAATGCTCTATCACTCAAGGTTTGTAGTTTTGCAATTGGAACTTGCACTAAGAGGGCACTGAAGAGCACAGAGGCCTGGAAGGGATATATCTTAAAATTAAATCAGGAGATATATTCAGGACCTTGACCATAAAGGGGCTCACAGGTCAACTTCACAATCAATCCTTTGTTTCTGAGTAGCCAATGCAGCAATGCCGGGATTAGGGAGATATGCCTGTTGTCTCTTTTGCAAGATATACTTCTCTGGCAAAAGAGTTTTGCTCAAGCTTGGTAATGAGACCGTTTGGCAGACCAGCAAGCAAGGCATTATAGTTGTCTAGCTTGGAGGAGATAAAAACCTTGAGCCAGCTTCTCAAAATCAGACAAGGATAAACACAGACAAAGTATGGTTATGTTTTTCAAATGACAGTAGGAAGTCTTAATAATCTACCCAATACAGTGTTTAGATTCAGAAAGGAAGAAGGGTATTCAAACACGAATAGAGGTGTTTAACTGGTAATTCTGTACTAAGAGTAATGTATATACATTAAAAAACGAGCTGGAGCCACAATATAAATGTCTTCATTTTACTTGAACTTATGAAAGAAAATCAACGTCTCTCATGTTTTAGTTATAGGCCAGAGAATTTATGCAAACAATACGAGGACAGTTTAGACTTCCACCTTAAACTGACAAACGGATTAGCATGTCCTCAGCACAGAAACAAAATGCAATATCAAGCCAACAATTAATCTGGCCCAAAGGCAGTATACAAATGCCAAACTGTAACTACCCCAAAATATAATTCTGTCAAGCATCAGGCCTAACTATCCCAGTGGAGGACCTGAAATCACCTACAGAAACATAACAGTGCTTGACAAGCACATCAGATTCAAACCAGTTTGAAATGGTCCCTGTCAGAAAGCATGGCAAATTTCTCCAAGGTGAATGAAACGCAAGAAACAAAATTCTGTAGGAAAATATTTCAGCTAAATGGAATGTCTTCCTTAGCGTTTGAAAAAAGGGCACTTAGCCAAAATATTTGTCTACAGAGCTGTGTGCAAGATTTATTCAGATTTATAAATGGCTGTTGAAGGGATGGAAATCCCCGTAGGTACGAGAGCAGGACAGCACACTTCACAGTGTCACAAGCAGGGCTGAAATAAAATGAGAATTCAAGGAGAACTGGAAGCTGAATCTTTTAGGAAATTATTTACAATGCCTATGACACAATCAAACTAAAATCTAAAAAGAGTTAATGTGCCTGCATATATAACAATGCTGCTTTGAAGCCCAGATTACGCAAAACAATTCAACACTTGCATAACTTTTGAGTATACAAGCAGGTCCACTGAAGCCAGTGAGTCTGTTCACATGCCTAACTTTAACAATATGCTTGCTTAAGGAGGGCTCATGGCTAAAAAAACAAGATGGAATTGGGCCAGTCATTTTAGAAGATACCACAGTCCAAAGAAGGCTCCTTGACCCAAATTCTTTCTTAAAGACAGTGTAAGAACAATCTTTACTCAGACGGTATACTTGACACCCTGCAACCCCCTCCATTTCTTTATTTTCAATAATATTTAGCACTTTTCAACTACAAAAGGTGCAAACATTCAATTACCTCTTATTCACTGCAAAATATTTTTCACTGGAGCTCATGTACTAAGGGTGGTCTTACTATAGAGGGAAAAATAAGATCTCTGAGACATGAACACTTACAGAAGTTACATTTTTAGGTGGGATGAGGCTCCTGAAAGGGTAACTTAACAAGTGTTCACATCTGCAGAGCAGTTTTAAAATGGCTATTTGAGCAAAAAAGTATTCTTTATCTGATGAAGTATCAGACAGGCACTTGAGGGCAGAGCACCTTAGGGAACCTGTGTACAGGTTCCCAGTGAAGGTTAATTTTGGGTGCTTCTGCCCATATCCCATGTGGCTTTGCAAGCTGGACTGGTGCTCATGTTGGCAAGCACCAGCCCAGCCCCACCCCAGGGGCTGTAACAGAGGAAACTGTCTCCTCCCTGCACACTGGGGAAGGGAGGGACAGGTAGGGGAAGGGAGCCCCCCTTGCTCACATGCCCCCCAAGCTACCCCTGCTGGGATCTTGGGGGGGATAGACCAGCTGGGCCAACAAGGCAGGGGAGAGCTCCCTTCCCCCACCCTCAAGGACCCACAAGTGTCTTGACAACACCAGAGGCTGCCATGCCTGGCCCGGCTCCACCCAAGACCCCAGAAGGAGTAGCTGGGGCACGGGGTGCTCTGTCCCTCCCTCCTCCCCCCCAGCCACTGCTGACAGCTGATACGGGTGGGAGCAGAGCTGGGGAGAGGAGAGGTCTGGCAGCCTCCTGAGAGGTTGCTGGAATGCCCCTGCCTCCTGGCCAGGACCAGTGCAGGCTGACAGGCTCTGAACCACCCCTTCCAACAGGTCTGTTGGGTTCAATGGTGCTCCAACTCATGGTGCTTTGTGTAAAACACCATAGAGCACCTCCGCAGAAGCCTGCCTGCACTTGTGTACATGCTCCATGTGCACAATAAAAGATAGGAAGTACTGAGCAATCAAAGGATAGCTATCAGTTTTGGGACCTTTTTAATACTGTTTTTAATTAATCTTAAGAAAGAGAAGATTAAAGGATCATAGTCAATAGTCAAATAATTTGGGGGCATTTCCTGGAGAGGCACCCTAAAGCCCTACTGTACCTCTCCCACCTTTCTCTAAGTGGCAGGTTCTGAGTCAGTTTAGAGACGCTCTATTAGCTAGAAGTTCATTAAATGCACATGACCCTATTTAAGCTCAACACCTTAAAAGCAGCCAGCAGGGAACTGCTGGAAAATTGAAGAGTTACCCTGTCTGGTTTGTACTTTCACTTTTTCTGTATTTTTAGTTACTGCTTGTAAAGCTGCATGGGAGGAATACACTGGAGACTTATTCATAGATTCATCGATTTTAAGGCCAGAAGGGACCATTACAATCATCTAGTCTGACCTCCTGCATACACAGGCCTTAGAGTTTCACTGAGTGATTCTTCCATCAAGCCCATAACTTCTGGTTGAGCTAAAGCATATCTTTTAGAAAGATATCTAATCTTGAAGCATCAAAGCATGGGTCTGTTTTTTTCCAAGTTGGTGTCAACTTGGGTTAATCCAAATCCTCTGCAATGAAATCATATTTTTGAAGATTTTATGCTTAAGCCTGAGCCTCCAGTACCTATCATCTGTTACTGCAGTCGAGATCTGCAATAGAATTTCTCTTCTCAGTTTTAGACCTTAGTGAAAGTGAACTGACTCTTCCCATTTTTGGGACTTGGACTTTCCAGGTATCTACCATTTAGTCTACCCTGAATCACTTCAAGCTAAGTGTTGTTAAACCAAGTGAAATGAATAAAATAAAATTTGCAATGCTTATGTGCCATAGGTTCTTTTATTTTTTTTACTTCAGAATTTTTAACTAACTTCATTAGTTTTTTACAATATTTAAGCCATTACAGCATACCACTAGTGACTTCAAAGACTGTTTCATCAATAACAACTCAGATATTGAACTGCAGGATTTCAAATCCCAGCAATTCCCTCTTGATACTGGAACACTTAATTTTGAAATAATATATAATTCTGTTATAAGCCATTCCTACAAGTATTTTTAAAAACCCAGAAAACCAAAAAACCCCAAGAAACATAATAAAACATCAGTTAAATTTTGGTCAGGGCTGGCCAACTAAGCGGCTGGCGGGCTATACCCATGCAAGCCAGTGGGTCCCTGGGAAATCCAAATGGGCACCCCTCCTACTCACTGCACTGCGCTACTGCCTGCACAGGTCCCTGGCCACAGGCTCCTCTGCACAGGTGACCCAGGCCATGAACTCTCCTGACAGTGGGCTACCCTGTGCTGTTCCTCGCTGTCCCCCCACAGAGGTAAGGACAGGAAGTAGAACATCAAGGAGGGAGGGGAAGCCTGCACAGTCTGGCTGCTACTGCAACTATAGAGATCATGTGGTGGCTAGGTGGAAGCCCAGGGGCTGCCAGCTGGAAAGTCTTGATTTAGTTTATAAATAAAAATATGTTACAGGAACTCACTAACAATTTATGCCATACTGCACTTTCCTGTAATAGCCAAGATAGTGAATTAAAAGTAATTAAACTACATAATTATAAAATCAGATGCCTCCCCAAATCAATTATTCTCTAAACAAAAGTTTTGTTTTTTTTAATAATACATACAATTTTGATTAAAAATATCTACTGATGGGAAATACAACACAGCCCTTAGTAAATATTTCTATGCTGCATGTGTCTAGGTTCAGCTTCTTGATGGGTCTGATTACACTTGTCTGCTAAACTGCTGAGCCCATTATCAAGAAGTCTTCCAAGTGGGCACTTTTACATTAGCAGAGCCATTATGAGATCTTGCTGGGCCTTGAAAGGCATCATTTCTCTGCTCAGAACCCATGCCAAACAATACCTGTGGATTCAGCTATAAATGGGTATCTGGTCATTTGGACTAGAGAGTCAAGGGCAGCCAGATGTGGTGATAGCCATATCACTCCCCTACGTGCCACTGGTTTCAGAAATGGTTGTACCTCAACCATGCTAGCCCTGTGGGTTGCTAAGGTTTGGAGGACCTATGACCTTGACCTCTGATGTAGGCACTATTGACTATGATCCTTTAACCTTCTCTTTATTAAGTTAAGTAGATTTTGCTCCTGGAGACTGTCACTATGAGACATGTTTTCCAATCCTTTAATCATTCTTGTGGCTTCTCTCCAAACATTCTCCAATATATCAACATCATTCTAAAATATTAGACACCAGAACTGGACACAGTATTCCAGACAGGGTTGCAGCAGTGCCAAACACAGAGGTAATATAACCTTCCTCCTGTTTGAAATTCCCCTGTTTATACATCCAAAGACTGCATTAACCCGTTTGGCTACAGCACAGCATCCAGGGCTCTCGCTCAGCTAATTATATGTCATGGACCTTAAGTTTTTCATAATCATTACTTCCCACGATAGAGTCCCTTACTCTATATTAAATAAAGATGCATTGCTTGCTTGTTACTAGTTTATCAAGTGGTGAAGATTACTGTTTCAGACATCTGACATCCTAATTATTTTCCACTCCCACAATCTGTGTGTCATCTACAAGCATTATATTTAAAGATTTTGTGCTTTCCCCTACCAAGTCACTAATAAAAAAATTTGGCTATCAAAAGGCCAAGAACCAATCCCCGTGGGATCCTACTAAAAATATTCCTTTTTACAATTATGTTTTGATACCTGTCAGGCGGTTTTTAAAATATTTAATGCATGCTATGTTAATTTTGTATTGTTCTACTTCCTTAGTCACAATATTGTGCAATAATAAGTCAAATGCTATAAGGAAGTCTAAGACTATTACATTACCACTACTACCTTTATCAAGCAAACCTGTATCTCATCAAAAAAAAAGAAAAAGAAGCTGCTTTGGCAGGATCTGTTTTACATAAATCCATGTTGACTGGCATGAATTACATTAACCCCCTTCAATTCTTTATGAAGAGATTCTTGTATCAATCATTCTATTATTTTGGCCAGCAATATTGGTCTGAATTGACTATAATTAAGAGAGGAATATGATAGAGGTCTAATAAAATCATGAAGGGTGTGGAACAAGTGAACAGGAACCTACTCACCAAATCCCAAAACTAGAAGGCAGCACCCACTGAAATTAGTAGGAGACATGTTTAAAACTAGCAAGAGAAAGTACTTTTTCACACAATATACATAAAGCATATAGTTAACCTGTAGAATGTATTGCCAAAGGCGGTGACAGAAGCAGATCGCACAGCCAAGTTCAAAAAGGCACTAGACCAATGGACGATAGATCAATAGCTGCTGAACAGAATGGTTGGAGATGTTTCCGCTGACACAGAATCACAGAAAATGAGGGTTGGAAGGGACCTCAGGAGGTCATCTAGTCCAAGTCCCTGCTCAAAGCAGGACCAGCTCCATTCCAGCCGAAGTTTTGTCTACCACGGTCTTAAAAACCTCCAAGAAAGGAGATTCCACAACCTGTCTGGGCAACCTGTTCCAGTGCTTTACTACTCTCCTTGCAAGAAAGTTTTTCGTAGTATCTAAACTAAACTTATCTAACTAAACTTGCTGCAACGTGAGGCCACTGTTCCTTGTTCTGTCATCTGCCACCACTGAGAACAGTCTAGCTCCTCTTTTGAACCCCCCCCTGCAGGTAGTTGAAGGCTGCTATTAAATCCCTCTACAGTCTTCTCTTCCGCAAACTAAATTAGCCCAGTTCCCTCAGTCTCTCCTCAGCATGTGACCCAGCCTCCCTAACCACTGCTCTCCGCTGGACTCTCTCCAATTTGACTCCACCCTGCATCTCTAAACCAATAATGGCAGATGCCAGGGAGGGTAATGAGTAGGGTCACTCGAGATATATCCAGTTAAATGCTCTCTCTCCAAAGCATCCACTCCTGGCACCAGCAGAGACAGGATTCTCAGTTGAGATTCTCAGTAGGAATTGGTCTGACCCAGCACGGCACTTATGTTCTTATAATTTAATCATCCCTTTAGTCTTTTGAAATACTGGCACAGTGATAGCCTTCCTCCAGTCTTGTACTTCCAAGATTTTTTGAAAATCAGCATTCATATTTCACAAAGCTCCTCAGCCAGCTCTTTTATAAAGTCTTGCATGTATATTATCTAGACATGTTGGTTTTGATACCCAAATTTAATAACTGCTACTTAATACCATGTAATGCAACAGAATGTGTATGCACATGATCCAAGATTGAATTTGGCCCCTGATAAAATAAGGCATTCATACCCTCTAAACTCTGCTGTTAAACAAAAAATATTCTGTAAAAACCTGTCAGAACTCCCAGGACTCAAACCTAAGTCTTGATGGAAGATGGCAAGGCTGCAGCACCTGCTCCTGCTCAGCCTGGGCCCTCCCATGCAGTTCCTAATATGGGTTCAGGTTACCTGGGAGGACCAATGGGAACAACAGAGCCCTAGTGGCTAAGGACAGACATGACAAATAAATGGGTTTAAGTGATCAGAAACTAGTTTAAACTTGTAATATAACAGATTATTTCAGCAGTGACTTGGATGAGGGCGTGGAAAGCACTCTGCCAAATTTGCAGAGGATACCAAATTACAGGGTAAAGTTTACACACTAGAGGGTAGGGAACGATTCCAGGCAGATCTGGACAGGTTGGAAAAATGGGCAGAACAGAACAGGATGCAGTTCAACAAGGACAAGTGCAAAGTGCTGCACCTAGGGAGAAGGAATCACCAGCACACTTACAGGCTGGGGGAGGACCTTCTCAGCAGCACAGCAGCAGAAAGGGATCTCGGAGTCACTGTTGACATGAGTGGTCAACTGTGACAAAGTGATCAGTAAAGCTAACCGCACTTTATCATGCATTAGCAGGTGCATGAAAAACAGGTCCAGGGAGGTGATACTTTCCCTCTATGTTGCACTGGTCAGGCTGCACTTGGAGTACTGCACCTGGTTTTGGGCACCACACTTCAAGAGGTATGTGAACAAGTTTGAGAGGGTTCAGAGGAGGGCCACTTCTGTGGTTAGGGGCCTGCACGCAAAGCCCTACGAGGAGAGATTGAGGAATCTGGATCTCTTCAGCCTCCGCAAGAGAAGGCTGAGAGGTGATCTCGTGGTCGCCTACAAATCCATTGGAGGGGAGGGGGAGAAAGGAATAGGAGATGCTTTTTTTTACCGGGGCACCCCTTGGAGTAACTAGGAACAATGGCCACAAACTGACAGAGAGCAGATTTAAGTTAGATATCAGGAAGAATTTCTTTAGGGTAAAGGTTGCCAGAATCTGGAATGGGTTTCCTAGGGAGGTGGTGCTCTCCGCAATCTTGGGGGGCTTTAAGAGGAAGCTAGACATGCACCTGGCTGGGGAAGCAAAATTTGAATTGCCTCCAAATTAATTTCTTATAATCAATGCAATTGAAATTATTAAAAATATATAATACAAGTATCAGTGGCATATACAGGGCTAGATTTGGTTTAGCCCTTCCCCAGTTGTTTCGTGGAATGGGATGGCTGGGATGGTTTAGTCAGGGAGCAGTGAACCTTGTGAGGTCCCTTCCAGCCCCCGTTTTCTAAGATTCCTAATCCTACTATTTTTTAATAAAGTATTTTTCAAACTGAACTATCAGATTTGATTGTCAGTTATGTACTACAGAGTAATGACTGATTTGAAATAATATAGTCAATGCCGTCCATTTTTTCTTAATATGCCCCAGTTGGAGCTTTTTCTGAATAAGCTGTCCAGGATTGGGCCCTAAATTTGTACTGTTTCCTTACTTGTACAGCTGTTGCTAGCTGCTTCCTTTTCATTTGGAAAAATGGAAATTTAGAAATTTACATAATCTGATCTACAATCTGTACAAACAAAATTTCAAATGCTAATTTTTACTTGTTTGTTAATCAAAGGTTTTGAAAAGGCAATGTTAGTGTATTATTAATAACTTTAGAGTACTTCCTGTTTATGAGGTAATAACCTTCTGTCGTGGGCTGAATTAACTTTGAGTTTAATTAGCTTAGCATTTATTTAATACGGAATTAAACAGAGTAATGTTATTTTTTCATACTAATTTAAATTTAAAAATGCATACAGTGATCTATGATGGACTAATGTCCAAATAATAAAAAATACATTTGCAACATGTTTACAAGACAATGGAAAAATGAAAGGGAGGAAAAAAAAAAAAAAAGGCTGTTGATTAGAAATGCAACACCCAAACACCAAACTACTTCTGTTATTTCAGGTGAGGCATAAGTAATATTATTAGCATGCATTGACTCTCAAGCTTATTCTTTAATATGGGATTTAAGAAAGAAAAAGGAAAAGATAGGTGTAGTGTAGTTAAGGTTTTTCTTATGTTCTATTCAGATTTATTTTAACTATGGAAAATCAGTGCCTCTATCTACTTTGGAAGTGCTCTGCACTGCAGATCTTATTGGTAGCTGAAGAGAAAATGTAGCTGTACCCAAGTAGAGAAGATTTTGCCACAAGTATGATCCAGACATGGGAGGGGAGTCAGGTCTCAGAATAGAAATTTTTATAATACTGTAGGTCAGGTAGCCAGCCTAAGAGTCAGTACCAGCCAGAGAGTCTGTCCAAATTCAAGAGTTTATACCAGGAGATGAAGCTAGTCCATTGTCGAGGTCAGGTCAGAGCTGAGGAATCTACCATGAAGGATCAGGTAGGCAAAAGTGAGGTCAGAGTGTTCAAGGATGAAGGCAGGGTGCAGCAAAGCTGAAGGCAAGTTAGGATGAGGGTCGAGGAAAGAAGCAGGACGGGAGGAAGGTGCAGGTAAGCCAAAAGGGTCTGAGGCCCTCTCATTGGCTAGAGACAGACATTCAAAAAGCCTGAGCCTGAATTGATTCAATCTTTGCAGGTTGGTCTAACCTGCCTAGACTGAACCAATTTGCAAGTGAACGGACACTCAGGAAATGCAGAGACATGCCTGCAGTGGCTCAGGCCAGAAGCTGGGAGGGCATTAAAGCAGCCCTCCCTTCCCTTCACAGGGCTGAGCTAAGGGGTGCAGGCCAGGCCCGGGCAGGATTAGGAAGGGGTTCTCTTCCTCCTTGATAACAGAGTATTTATCAGTTCTGTTAGCAGCATTTATCACCCCATCACAAAACAAACAGTCTTGCTGCTCCTGCTTCCCTACAGCTACAGAGAAAAGCCCATCTCCATTTTATCTTTAATCACTCTTCAGGTATTTTGTTGCTCTGTGCTAGACCCTCTCCAATCTGTCCACATCCTTCTTTAAGTGTGGGACTCAAAAATAGACACAGTATTCCAGGTGTGGCTTCACAGTGCCAAATGGAGCAGAGGAATTGCTTTCCTGATTTGCAGAGGACATTCCTGTAATACAACCCAGATGCTGCTAGCCCCTTTTTTTTTTTTCCCAAAAGACCACACTGTTGGCTTATATTTGGCTCACTGTCTACTGTAAACTCCTGGCCCTTCTCTGTAGTATTACAGCCTAGCCATGCATTCCCAGGCTATATTTGTTCTTGCAATTATTCTATCCCAAGTGAGGGACTTTGCACATGTCCTGGTTAAATTTCATCTGGCTGATTACAGACTATTTTTCCAGTATATCCACGTCTTCCTAGATCTTAGCTCTATCCTCCAGAGGGTCTCCCACTCCACCCAAAGTGTTGTCATGCACAAATTGCTGATGGCTCTGAAATGACATCAGCTCATTACTTCAGGATTTTAGGGTGCATCCCATCCAGCCCCATCAATTTGAAAGCATCTAACTTCTATAATACCTAATCTGTTCTGCCATACTTCCCTATCTTTGCTGCTCAACATCTGGTAGCTCCCCCTATTTGTAAAGACTAAAATAAAAATGCATTAAATGCATCAGCCTTCTCTGCATCATCCATACCTAGATTGACTTCTGCATTCTATAAGCAACCTATGGTTTCTTTGACCTTCCTCTTGACATACAATCCTGTGTTATGCCTTTTATGTCCTTTACCACCTGTATCTTGAACTGTGCCTGGTCTTTCCTAATTTTCTTCCTTCATGCCTGTGTGATATGCTTATGTTCTTTTGTAGTGCTAAGACCAAATTTCCACTTTTTGTGGGATTCCTTTTTCAGTTTCAACTCATGGAAGAGATTTCTTTCTAGCAACGCTCGTCTCCTGTTGTACTTATTCTTTTGTTGCATCAGGATAGCTTGCTTCTACACCCTTAAAGGGCTTCCTTGAAGTACAACCAGCTCTCCTGAACTCCTTTTTCTCTCAGATCTTGAACTCTTATCATTTTGCAGTGACTGTCACTCAAGTTACATTCCAGCTCCACCTTCTCAAACAATTCCTCCCTGTTTGCAAGCAGCATATTGAAAAGAACTTCTCCCCTAGTTGGCCTCTCTGCCATGTGTATCAAAAAGTTATCTCCAACACACGACAAGAATTTGCTGGCCTGTTTGTGCACTGCTGTGTTTCTCTCCTACTAGATGCCCTGATAAGTAAAGTTCCCCCTTGAGAACCAGGTCCTGCAATTTGGACCTTTCATCAGTTGTTTAAAGAACAATTACAATTACATTTAAATATTGTTAAAATCCTCAAGAATCTCTTATGGTAAAGTGAAAATGTGGTATAAAGTATACAGTAGAAAGCATGGCATCTTCATACTAAGATTTAACTCCAAGTGTATATATGACATGTATGGCATATATATATATGATTGTCAGCACTCTCTTGAAATTGAACTTGTATATTCAAATAAAGATGATCTTAAAAATGATTGATACCTTTTTGATGTTATATTTCTGGGATCCATGGTAAATACTTCTTGAACAAAGAAAATACAGTGAGTTTCTCAGGACACTAATGACAGAAATGGGCCTCCAGACCCAATTTTTTTGTACAGAAAAGAAAATGTAGATCAATATGTACACATAGATATCATTTTATGACATACAATAACTTTTCTGTACTATCTAGCATGTTGATACTGCTACCTAGGGCTACTCCTAGACCTGTCATTAAATCTAGACTCACTGACCATCCACATGAAAAAATGCTGTACCAGACCCACAGCCTGCAGTCTAGCCCATTCCCAGAAGCTTTCTTGATCATTAAGAGCCAAAGTCTAGCTTGCTTTCCTGCCATCCATCCTGACACTCCCTTAACTCACGCTGCACAGTGTAGTAGAGGAAATCTCAGCCAATGCTTCTTCATTCTACTTCTTGTCTCCAATATCCATTATTATAGTCGAGCACAGAAGCAAATACAAGTAGTGCATATGAAACATACACGGGACCTATCTGGGTTTCCTGTTTCTGTTCTATTAGGAAACAGTTTGCCCACAACTTGTCTCTCCCGTGCTTCCCACAAACTGCTGCACCAAGATAATGCCTATATGGATAGGAATGGTTCAGGAAAGCCTTCTGTTTGTCCCTAAATGGAGATCCAGACATACTCATTGCTACTGAACAACAATCCAAGTAGTTGGCGCACAGGAATTACATTGACTAGAATCTTAAATATATTTTAAACTATTTACATAATTAAGGATACACTTGACATTATTGTCCTTTTCTATACATATCAAAATTAAGAAACATCTAGAAGAAACTTATATTAACAGTGTACACAAATACATCCTCACACATTTCTCAAGCACTAGTGTGCACCATAACCTCCTTGGAATTCTACCATGCTGCACACAGCATTCTATACATTCCTAAAAGCATTTGGTCTTTAAATAATATACAAGCTTCATGTCTTTTATACCATACCCTCAAAGCAAGTTTGGCTTCTTGCTCAAACTCCCGCAGCATGCTACCAACAGTGAGAAAACAAAGAACACGAGTGATCTTACAAAAAAAAGTGTCATAGCATACCAGCTAAAAATAAGAAACCTTGCCAAAAAGATTGGTAATGTGGCAGGGGTGACTTTGTTGAACTGCAGAAATGATAGATAGGAGCCTTTTAAAAGACAGTAAATGGTGGAAGACCATAAAAGATGTTACGCTGAAAGTGGAGAAATGTATTAGTAAATCAAGGTTTAAGCTGCTTAAATGTGTTCCCAGAATTCTGGTGCATAATTACCATTTTTCATCCATGTTATTACAAAGTACAATTAAGTTGGACAGACCTTTGAAATTTTTACTTTTCAGCAGTGTTTACTATGAAAGGTAAATGGTAACCTTGTACCATACTCAGTATTAAATGTCTTTCTAAAGTGTGATCAGGACATTTTTAGTGGCAAGAATGGCTCTTAAAAGTTTATCATCATTTCCGTCATAAAACTGTTTTTTTGTTAGAACATAAGAACTCTGACTCTCTAGGTAGCAAATTGTTGGAATAAATACCCTTAAAAATGGAAGGACCTTAATATTACATCAGAATATCTTGTAGAAATTGAGAAGGTGAAGGCATGTAAAACAGGCCTCTAGCATCTGAAGTACAAGAGCAAGTCCTGGACCATAGGATAAAAGGTAGTTGTTGAGAAAGACAAGTAGCTTGAAATGGCAAATTGAAGAAAACTGGCAGAGACCTCTAAGAACAGCATGCAGGTTTTGGCTCTGAGCAGTCCAGTAAGGACCTACTCCAAATCTTTCACACTAACTATAGCATCAAGAGATCTTTCCACCTGCTCAAACCAGAAAACAGATTAATGACAGTGCTCACAGTGAGCAAGAGCTCACAGAAGCTTAGCTTCTACACTTTTTTTCCCCCGAGGAAGTAACAAATTCCAACATTTCTTCAAAACACGATATAAAGTTTCATACAGATTAATTTGAGCAAGTAGTACACATTTAAAAAATGAAACAAAATGTTAAAATAAAACTTAAAAAAGAAGGCAGGCAAAGCAGAAAAAGAGAAAAGTATGATTAATTTAAACATGTAATCAGGTAACTTTTCCAATCCTCCTTCCTATCTTCCTACATTCTGTTTTATTTACCTCAGATCCCAGCTGGAATCCTGCAGCTTTCCCCCACAACTCCCCCTGTATTTTGTTTCTCACTTAGAGCACCAAATGTAACTATAAAGAATACTTTTTTTGTGTGCTGGAGATGAAATATGTTTAAACATCTGTGTTTCATGCCTCCAACTACCAGAATAAAGAGAGAATAACCATAGTATCTAGACTTGCACAAAAAACTGCAAGAAAGTCAGCAATACACATGTTCAAACACTAGAAACAATCAGCTTTGCATACATTCTTGTTGAGTTAAAAAAGAAAAGGAAAAGCAAGGAAAGACAACAATATAATTCAGTTACACCCGCTGCAATCAACAGTTTTTAATTCTGCAATGAGACTTGGGGGATTCACTACTCCCACAGTTTCCTTCCCATTTTTCTCAGTTAATCTTTCCTCTCTGAGTTTAGAGGTGGTAATGATCAATATTTATGGTCTCCATTCTCCCCAGGGCCTAGAACTGAGCTCCTTGGGTCTACGAGAGGGGGTGACATGAGAAGCTTCCTCTGTCTTAGGGGAACGATTGACCCTATTATCAGTAGTTTAATATTCTTTCAGGCTGGCTACCTAATGCAAAATGTCTTCAGTTCAGACAGCTGCACCTGAAGAAAAAATATGACATAGCAATACATTACAGTCATTTTTAAAAGGACTTTTAAGAGCATGTCTATACTATTTCCAACCCTTCCAGGGAGCATCTTCCCTAACATGCCCACTTGGTGAGCACCAAAGACTGAAAAAAATGTAACACAGTTACTGTTTGGCATACTTGACACCCTTGTTTGACACCCAGAACTATTCTACATCATATTTTTTTAGTATTTGGTGTACATGGAGCAGGAGTGATGAATGTCCTTTCACAGCAGTGCTTGCTAGCATGGTTGGAGGAAATACAGGCATGATGTAAATATTATATATAAAAATGAAGCCTCTTTTATACTGAGAATTCAAGAATTAAATTATGAGAAATGTGCTAGGCACCAGGAGTATATGTCAATATTTAAATTTTAAATACCATGATACCTTCCTTTTTCCCCACACCTTTTTGGAAGGGTATTTTGTTTCACATACCACACAAAATAAAGTATGCTTTATGATAATTTATTATTATTTCAAGACACTTTTAAAATGATAATAGCATCCTTTGGATTGTCCATCAGTGTCAGGAACAAGAGTCATTGACTGTGATTAATCACTAAGAACAGTCACCAGCTTTAGGTGAAGACGGTTTCACCTACTACAGCTTACTGCATTTTTTATGCACATATAGAACACAAAAAGAATAATTTTGCAAACAACCTTTACACTATTCACTTCTAATATACTCCTGCCAAAATACTGTGTTTTAAAATGCAAAGTTATTTAATTTTGAAAAGCAGACCTTGAGTATGCATAGCAACAGCCTTTTATCACTTTTTATTTACTGTACATCAATATTCACTCCTAAGTGTTATGAGTCTGTGTCAACAAAAAATGTCTAGCTTCTATGACACATGAGCTCTGAAATCAATTACTGGGGTTTCCATTGCCTTGTCTAGCTTTTCAAAGACTGGAAGCCCAACTTGTTTTTAGTGAAACAGGTTTTAAATGCACAGACCATGCACATTGGGATTTACATCACTACATTCCCATCCAGATGTTGTATAGGGAGGCACATTGAGGGACAGAAGAAGGTTTGTCAGGGGCATGGTTTGCAAAGCAGCAGCAGCAGCCTGTCTTGGGAATCATAGCACACTTCCCAAGCACATTATGCTTGCCAGAGGATAGGTCAGAACATCTCCCCAAGCATCTCTAATTTATGAAATAATTAATTAGGTCTTTCCCCACAAAAAATAATGGATAGTAACCGATTCCTCAAAGCCCACCTCTGCTATTAGAACCCGGGGTCTGCCTCAGAAAAATGGTGATTGGGTATAAACCCCTGCACTCTAAATTCTAAGTTATAGGTTTAAATTTGGTCTAGAATGTGCAAAACTGGAAGTTGCTATAATATATGCAAGTACTTATAATGAGTTGGAAGAGCAGGATCTGCTTTAGTGCGTCTCTAGTGTCTTAATTGTCCAGGTGAATTCCCCCTATACCTTGGACTAACATAGGCTACATAACCAGCTCCATGTCTTAAATTGTGTCACTATAAACCAATGATGTACCGTGTAACTACCATACGCGGGATCCTATGCTCTCTTCCAACTGTACAAAGCCATGTAAATACTTGGATTTTAACATTCCCTAATATATATCAAGGAAAACTCCAAAGTAAACTCATATAGATAAAATACAATCCTTCTTCTTAACAGAAACAGTGCTGCCTTTATTCAGCAAAGAATGGACCACAAATGGCTCCCAAAATTGTCATGGGAGTTGGGCTGGAACTTCATTTTTGTGGACAGACTTCAAATCTCTCTCTCTATGGAATACAAAGCAAATGTTCTTTTTTGTATTACATCCTTTCTTGTCCTTTTCAGACCTAACTCAATGGAGCCTAAAACCTGCTGGTTTATCGCAGGTCATAGTATTTCACCCTGTAACCTTTCCACTGAGAATAAATTTTTTTTTGGCTAATGCTTCCAGAAAGGCATCCATTCTCATTTTGAGGGTATCTAAAGAGGTGATCCACCATGTTTCCTGAAGTGATTAAACATAAACACCCTCATTGCTAAAAATGTGTGCCCAATTTATCATTTGTCTATCTTCATCTTCCAGCCACTGGTTTCTTGTTGTGCCTTTCTCTACTATATTAAAGAGGCTGTAGCACCCAAGATTTTCTCCCTGTGAAGGTTCTTATAGACTTTAATCAGGTCAGCTGTCAATCTTGTTTTTATAAACTATGCCAGATAAAAGGTAAATTAATTCTCTTTGAAGTCACCAAGTTTCAACAGTCCTCCTCATTTGATGAAGAAGAAGGGAGGTTTTTTTGGGGTTTTTTTTTTAAAGAATCTTAATGTCTTGTCACCAGGGACAGTGACATAACAGTTTTAATTATTATATTAGCATTTTATTTATGTATCTTTAAGCTTAAATTTTCATTTGACAGCTGTTGATTAACCTCCACAAGCCCTTTCCTTGTAAAGATTCATAGTCCTGACAAATCCATCAGATATCAAGAAGATTAAATATTTTAAGTCTGCTGATATCAAGCAAAGGAGAGGTATACATCTTCAGATTCCACAAACAACAGCAAAGCAAAAGCAGCCAAATATTGTAATTAATATAAACTGATTTTTTGTTCTCCAGAATCAAGATTAGGCCTAATGGCAAATGAGTTGAAGACACCCAAGGCAACAGTGCTATGGCAAAGTTGAAGAGCTTCTTGTAATTCTTACAGCATTTAATTTATTCTAGTAATCATGGTGCAATTTGTTTTAATATTCAGAAAAAGGAACTACCTTGAAGTTTTGGTTCATATCAGGGACATTTGTTCAATAACAGCTGGTGCAGAAGGAATACTTTGATGTTAAATAAGTACGTTTTGTGCCAAAAAAAACCTGCATTCTAAATAATGCTAATATTTTGTTTAGAAACTTCAATTTTATATTTTAATGACAGTCATATTTGCTTAATACAATGCAGTGTTGTCGGATAAAGTCTCCACAGTTCTCTGGAAAAGTAAATATCTCCAAGTGATAACTTAATATGGAAAAAATTCTAGGCAATTCTGGCTTCTCAATATTGTGCTTCACTTCTACTGGAAAAAAATAATTACCAATGACTAGTTTTTCTTTTGTTTATTTTCCTAATGGGCTGGGACACAGATGGTATTGGATAGTTTATGCACTCCTTCTAAAAACACCAGATCCCTTTTTCATTGACAAATCCATGCTGTTTCCCGCAAAGAAAACATATTGGTGATTTATTTGTTGTCATACAAATCAAGACTAAACAAAAGTAAATCCAATAATCAGAACTTAGCGCTGAGCTGACTAAACTTATTAGTTCTACTGTTGTCAAAAAGTATCTAGGAAGTTTTCAAAAAAAAACAAAACTAAGATAAGATGATCCTATTTATTTTAGTTAGAATTTATTATGAATAGGTGGCTCAGAAGCAAAGACGATATCCCAGTTAGTAGCTATCTACTTAAACAGTTAGCCTTCTGTCAGTGTATGAAGTGCTTTCTTTAACTTACCAAAATTTAATTTTCCCTGGTACAATTCTGACATAAAATGGGCTTAATATATGTTCTCTCTAAATTAACAAGTTCTGTGCAAGAGAACTACTACTTAGATGAACACGTGAAGATTGTGGCAAACAATATCTTATTGTAATCAAAAAGATGTTTTGATAATGTGAAAAAAATCAATGCAGAAGAAATGTTCTTTTTGTTCAAAGGTGCTATGTTTTGAAAATATTGCCATGTAGCATTTACGGTAACAGCTGTACAGTTAAACTTTAGGCACAAACTGAACTGCAGAGGATCTGCTGCATAAATAAAATTCCCATGGCAACTAAATGTGCTACTAGATAACAGAGAAAAAAGGATTTATGTGTTTGCTGAGCTGTCTTGCCCTAGAGGAATTCTCCAGGCAAATGCAGGCCACCTGCCACATGTTATATTAAGCTCAGCCTTCTGGACTTATTTTCAAATCTACAGCAAAAAGGTCCAACAACTTTTATTTCAAAGTTTCACTGTTGCTTATTCCCCATTCCTCCAAAATAAACAGCTTATTTTTCAATATGCCTCCTATATCATGACAAAAATAGTTGCTAATTAAACTTTTTGCTTCTTATTGACTTTATTCAAAATAAAATACACTAATATAAGCCCCCTAAAATGGCTAACCAGGCTACTAGTTCTCTATCTCTGCTTTAGTTAAGAAAGACATCATTGAAATGTACATTATTTTTAGCCTCCTCTTCAGAAAGAATATTCTTTCTTTAAAAACTACATGGAAAATGTTCAGGTTAGGTCATTAATGTAGTACTTTTTATATAACCAAAAAACAAACTACTGTTCATATGCTTGTAGATCAAAAAGATTTTTTTCTCCCCTTCACAAACAGAGAGAGGACATTTTTCACTTAACAATAATTCTGTCCTTTACTGTTCATAAAACAGAAGCACTGGAAGTCTGAAGGGTACAAAAATATCTACAAGTAGGAGAAACACAAAACTATGTAGGAGCCAGGAGGGAATCTCCCTGCAAAGAATCTTACTGAGCTGTGTTTCCAGGGACTCTCTTAATCTATGAGTCTGACCCAAGCCTTGCCTCAGTGCTACCAACTTTGTTCTCTGAAGAGAATCCAACCTTATATAGGGAATAATCCTATGTTATGTAGGATAAAATTTGAACATTTTTTTATTCTCAAGGTGTCAAGCTATTGAAGAGCAAGTAAAAAGCATTTAAAATATGCCCAAAGACCACACCTGCTCACAGTGTGAAACTCAGATATACTCTTTTTCTATTCCTTTCACTCATGTGGGATAAATTTATGACTTTTATAGCAGGGCAGAGACCTCTCCTGCCTGCAATGGGTAGCTGAAGGATCAGGAATAAAAATGAAGTCTATTTCCAGGGATTCTCTGAATCTGTGAGGTTGAACCAGGCCTCACCTCCGTGGTCAAGTTGCTACTAACTTTGTTCTCTGAAGTTACATCTACACACTATCTCCCATGGCCAGCATACTAGAATGGAAAAATGGAAGAAAGACATCAGCATTAAGTAGGCTGTAGGTATCTTCTATTCCCAATTGTTTATTGTGAAGTGATCATTCTTTATCTCTATCTTGGCTTCCTTTTCTTTGCCTCAAATTCTTTGCACCGTGGGCCTAAACCAAAGTCCACTGAAGCTGGTTCAAGCTTTATGTTACAGAATAGCTTCTGCAAACTCCTAGCAAGTGCAGAAGTATGCAGCGTAGAACATTTTCACATCTTTTTTTTTATTCTCTTCTGTTTGCCTCTGATCAGTAAAATTATACATATTCCCCCAATATTTTAATCAGTCAAAGTAAAGAAAAGATTCATTTACTTTCATAAATTATAATATTGTAGCAAAAAATTGCAGTCTAATCTCTGTTCAGGATGTTTGTAGAGTAAATCACCTCCCCATTAGATGAAAAGGGAGTATTACTTGATTCTATTTGTGTAAATAAATATGTACCACTGGAAAAAGACCATATATCACCATAACAAAGCCATACACCATTTAAAAGTACCGAAAATAAAACAAATAATATATGTATGCATAAATATATGCCATACAGATCCTCAAATTAGTTGGAGCCTGTAAGATATTTCCAGACAATTCATTTAATTTTTTTTTATTATTTGGGCTGATTTGTTTCCTGTAATGAGTCAGATCAGAATTTTTAAAAAAAGAAACAAAAATAAAGATGGAACAGACAGAATATGAACAGAATACGAGTTTTACTTTAACTTGAGTTTTGTTAGATGCGATCATATAAAATACTCCACCAATAGATATGACAAATGCACTTTATATTTCAATGTGTCAAACCATTTCAATACTCAGGAACTATGTTGAAGCTGGCAGGCAAGCAGACTATATTAAATTTTTCTCTGGAATCGACTTCAATTCTGTACTGAATTATTGGAATTTTAGTGACCCTAAAAAAGGCTGTCAGAAGTAATATTCAACACAGAGTTTTCAAATCTAATGCTCTATTACACATACTTCACATAAAATAATATAGTTTCAATATAAGCAAACCAGTCAAGAACAACATTCTATTTGTACTTGTAATTTTAGATCTATTTTTATATTGATTTGTCACAGCAGTTTTTAAACGTATTTTCTCCTTAAAAGAAAATTCAGAGACTACATTTGGTGATTCAATAGCTTTGTTGTGTATGTGATACACTTATAAACACCTCTTAAATAAATAAATAAAAATGTTACCACCACAGGACAGTAAACACACTAACAGCTTTTTCAAAGCACTGTTTTTTCAAGATTCCTATATTCCTACATACCACAAAATTAACTTAAGAACTTTCTAACAGCAGAAAAGGAGCCACTTTTGAAAACCAATTAACTCCTCACTCATTTAATATGTATATGTAAATCATTTTCCTGTATCATGCGAGAGGCAAGGATTTCTTAGGGCGATATCTTTTATGGGACCAACTATGTAGTATCTGGACCATCACAGATACAATATCACTCTTATGCTAACATTTCCTGTATTGTATGAACAAACAATGTTACTATTCTTTAGCTGTAAAATTGTGTTAATGTTTATTAATTTATTTCATGTTCTGCATGTCCAAATGAGTGGTTCTTAACTGTTTTAGGCTTGAGACACCCCTCAGAAAATGTTAGTTGTTCATTTTCACTCATTTTTTGATGACAGAAAAATATTAGGACAATTTTTCTGTTGCAAAGAACTCAGAAAGACCAAAACAGATCAGGATGCTTTTGACACTACAGATTCCTATTTTCTATCTCTGGGTTTATCATATGAATCATGCTTATATACCTAACAGTGTGTTCTACCCTCAAGATACCCCAGGATGTTGCAGCACCCTGTTGAAAATCACTGCGAAACAATTAATTTCCTTCCGTTTAGAAATATTAAAAATTCCCCCCACCCCCTACTTCTTTCTGAAAATTCCTTCTGATATATAATGTTGGGGAACACCACAGAGTACTAACGGTGTATCTAGCAAGATCTTACGCTTTCACATTCACTGATGAAGGAAGCATAGAAGTCACAAAATCTTGGTCTATTTCAGTTAAATAAGGAAATTCAATTGTACATCACAGCTCAGAAGAAGGCACAGTTAAATCCACAGCAGCTTGGTAAGCAACGCAGAGAGCCCATCAGCAGCTTTACTATATGACAGACCCAGAGGCAACTCAAGAGCTGTCAGCACAACTGCCTGTGAAGCTCATGAGGGAAGCAATAGCCAATTATGCCCCATGACCCGCTACTGGAAAACACAGTGAGAAAGATAACAAATCAAGGGCTTTAAAAAAAACCAAAAAAAAAAAAACCCCTTTCAAAGAAATCATGAAGTTTACTTCTTTTTTTTTGGCTAAATATGCATCTCATTTCCATTGAAAACCTTGAAGAACAGAGTACAACTTTCAGTGACCACCCTTGGGGTGACCCGGAGGTGATATCGACAGTTTCCACAAACAGCCATACCCCCACATCCTTACTTGATGAAAATTTGCATACAATTCCTGAAAACTAATTCACAGTTAGGCTACTAACTATTCATTTATAGTTGCAGAGAAGTAGTATATAGGTTTCCACCAAAAGCTATGCCTGCAGTCTAGTACTGACATACAGAAGACCAGACTAGAGCTTAGTACAAGCCAATTTATCCTGCTTCTCAGATGGATTTTGCAGCCCAGGTTGAGCTGAGCCAAAGACAGATTGCCAGTGACCCGCAAACTGGCAAGTTTAAAGCTAGCTCAAGTATACTACACAGCAGTCACTGCTTTGCAGTGTAGACATACTAATGCCTCGTAGTTAAAGCATATGACTAATAATCAAGAAATTTATTCCTAGTTCTGCTACAGGTTCCCTATGCGAGTTCTGAGCAAGTTACTTATGGGCCAACTCCTGCACCACTGAAGCCACTGGCATTAAAGAGAATAAGATCTGGCCCTTCATCTATCTGGATTAAATACATTACTGTGCAGAGTTTCAGCACAACGTCTATGCAGCACTTAAGATATTCTTAAGGTTAAGTAGAACTGAATTTGCATACAAACCTCGGGGTCAGCCTAGTTACAGGGGTGAATTTCCCCCTCTATGCATTAGATATAGGGTGCATACAGACATTTTGGGAGATTAGATCAAGTTAAAATGGCCATTTAAGGTGGATGGAGAAGGCTAATGGGGGATGGTGTGGAGGGGGGCAGGCAGGGTCCTTAGGAGAGATCAGGGAGCTTGGCGGGGCAGGTAGGATCTGTGGGGCAGTCACAAGAGCAGAAGGGGTCAGGGAAGCTTCTTGGGTCTGTGAGAGGGCTTGGAGGGAATGGGGGGGCTCTCTTTCCCACCTCTTGGTACTGGGGGCTATTTTTAGCCCCCTTCTCCCCCACCAGCCTCAGACAAACAATCCCCCCACCCCACATGCCCCTCCTCCCATCCTGACTTACTTAGCTCCTGGCACCAGTGAATGCCAGAAAAGCTGGCACCAGAAGCATCTTCTGGGATAGAGGGTTTGGCAGCTTGGGGAGGGGGTTGCTCATTTTGGGGGGAGGGACAGGGGGCTTAAAACTGCCTGGTGCCAGGCAGGGAATAGGAAAACCAGAGCCCCAGAGCTGAAGCCAGTAGCTGAACTTTCCCAACCCTGGAGCTATGTTAGAAACTGTACAGAAGTGCAGGAGAATTAGATCGGTCTAAAAATGGCCAACGGAATCTAAGACTGGCTTGGAGATGCAGTTAACTTAGTTTGGGTCACCTAGTCTTAGACTGATCTAACTGTCCTGAACTTCTGTACAGTTTTCACTTAGATCAGATAACTGGTGATCTAAGTGTAAGGTCAGCACTGGGGTAAACCAGGATAGATCAGTCGGCCATTTTTAATGTGATCTAACCTCCCTCTAACTTCCCTGAACATCTGTATACACCCCTTGACTGAAACTCAGCAGCATCATGAGAATTCAAGTGGTTTGCATTTGTTAGATGGAAGACTCTATAAAAAGGAAAAGTACTATTATTGTATTAGACTTACTTTACACATTGTTCAAATATATATAACGCTAACATGGAGAGAATAAATTCAGCATGCCTTAAATAGTCAAAGACGTAGATTAAATTAAATATTTGCCTCTCACCAAAAAAACCCACATCAACCACAACAGTAAATGAAGTAATTGGCATGCTTGTTTTAACTTTTCTGACTTCAAAACACAAGCGAATTGAATGTAGGAGAGTTTTATTGAATGCAGATGTAGTGTTTGAAGATGATGATTAAGGCCAGTTTTACAGTTCTGTGACCAAAATACAATTTGTGGGATTAGAGAGACAGCTCACACATCTGGGAGTGGCTTTCAAAAACATTCCACTCTACAGGAAAGTTATAACTGCTTTAATTGAGCAGCAGCAGAGGGGTTCTGAGCCTGCCCTTCAGTAGCCTTCTGAAACTGACAGAGGCCTGTAAAAGTTAGTGTATAAGACGTCAAACCTGGAACATTTATGGCTTTTTTTGCAAGAGTTTAACTTTAACTGTAGAAGAAGTCAGTAGTCAGTGAAGTCAATGCAGGTAATGGAACTAGTTTAAAGTTAGGCCTATGTGCAAATATTTCTGGAATCTGAACTCCAATTAATTTGGTGAACAAAGTAAACTGAAACACAAATCCTGCACTGATGTCAATGGACTGGCATGAGTTAACTTCCTACCCAGAAAGAAAGAGAGAGCAGGGGCTTTATTAAACTTATTCAGTAAAGAATGGAAGCAGCAAAAAAGAAAAAGAAAACAATTAGAAGGATCTTTATTTTATATTTTCTGAGGTTAAGATTAGGGAAAATGCATGTATGATATATCTGCTTTACCCCAATTAAGTACACCTCTTCTTGGCCCAGAACATCTCCTGTTGATCCACACACAAAGGCCTAGCAGACAAAGATTCCCCTTTTACCTGAGTAGTAAGAAAAAAACCTGCTTTCCTGTGCCTAGATACCATGGAAAATTTTACATGGTGTGAGAGATCGAAGTATAGGGAAGGGACAAACAGAATGAAGATGTTCTGGGTATATCTACTACCTCCTCAGAAACTCAGGCCTACAACTCAACAACTTCACACTTAATTCCTCTGTATTATTAAACCCTCATTTAAGAGTGGTTCTAAAAGCACCAGCCAAGAAAATACCAGAAGCGTAGTTTTACTGAAGGCCTGTTAATGGAGCCAGTGAGAGACAGCAGAGGACTAGGAAGCAGTACAAATGCACAAAGCCTCTATCAGTGATTTGTGCCTTTAGCAGACACTGAAGTCCAAGACTGCCATGGTTCTTAGAGGATTTGAAGGTTCTGTAGAACATCCCCACTACTTACCAGTGAAAACTCCTTGAACACAACCATCATGAAGTTTCTACCCTTTGTCTAGGGCTTTCCACATACAGGATCAATCTAGCCCATTAATAAAATATTATTGAGAGGCTTTAATGATTTAAAAATGGACAGGACAGTCAATATATATTAGTATGCTATATCTTTATCAGATTATATCCAAAAAGTGTCCCCTCCTCCCCAGCTCCTAATTTCTGGAGTGGGTTCTGATCAATATTTCTCCAAAATGACGAAGAATGCTCAATACGCATGCCTACAATATTGACATTCTATCGATAGCAGCAACTTACAACCTGTCTAATAACTCAGGACTAATGAAAATTAGCTGTTGCCAAGTCTAGTAATTTATCTGGATATTATCTAGCATTGCTCCAATTCTTATAACAGGGAACAGTTTTTGCTGCACTGTAGCAATCTGTGTAATTTAATTTTGGAGAAGAATCAGAAAGACCTTCTTTTTAACCTTTGTCAAATTAAATGGTGAAATACGTCAGCATCAGCAATCATGCTACAACTGTTTCAAGTTGTCAAGTAATCTAAAACACTAGATTCGGAGGACATAAAAACAATCTTTTATTTTGAGACCTACTCCTAAAGAATCTTTTAATTTAACGCATTCATTCAGTCATCCAAGTAAATGGAACTTCCAACAACAAAAATATGCCTTGGTGTTAGTTCCATGTCATAAGGACTTATGCAAAACTGCAAAAGCCCTTACAAATCAATTCCGTTTGCACTGTTTTGTTTAGGTGTACATGATATTTACATGAAAATATTTTTGTTCTTATTTATAGACTGTGAATTCAGTATTTGTGAAATGTTCCCAACTGCCTGCCCTGGACAGTGAAATTCTGGCTTATCAAAAGTAGTGTAACAAAGAAAGCAACAGTGAAAAACATAGTGTAACAGTGGAAAACATAGCCAGATCAACCTAGTCAGCTATCATAACTGTAACTCTGAAAAACCATCAAGAGAGTAAAAAAGTTTAAATATGCATATGAATTACCTTCTCCTTGCAAAGAATCTCAACAAGAATTACATATTAAGAATTTCACAAGTCCCATAATCCAAACAGAGATGGGATGGTTACAAAATCAGCCAGACTTATATTTTCTCTGTATTCTTCCAGTGTCCCCTTCAATTATAATGACTCAATGAAATATTATATTTAATTTTTACTGTTTCTGAATTTAAAACCCCAATAACTTGCATATGATATTCTGTACAAGAAACAAAGTCATACAGCTCATAAAAAGAGAGTTCCAATGTACTCAGTTCTGCTCTCTCTATATTGGTTGAATAACCCCCTCCAGTATGATGTGAAAATGAAGTAAATTTAACACGGTAAATGTGGTCCACCACTGGTGAGGCAAGTGTGTCTGAATGCCAACAAGAAAATGTTATATTGCCACATATTTGGAAGTATACACACCAAAGCAAACAAGGGGTGATGGGAAATTTCCAAGTCCATCATTGACTTCTAGGCTTTCAGCCATGCAACCCGCCTACACAAAACACATTTTTTAATCCACATCAAAGTTCTTTGCTGTTCTCATTTTGAGCTGTCTAGAGCAGACTAAATGAAGTCAGTTTTTTTCTAAAGAACACTAAATGAATACTGTGATCCTTAAAATTAATTTCTTGTATTTATGACAAAGGACTGATCAAAAAGATCAACACTAGACCCAGAAAGGGACTTAGTTAGGCATTGCACCTACAAGACTGTAATGCACTTTAGGCTCCTGGGTTGGAAACTGCAGCCCTGCATTAGGTGCCTGGGCTGTCTATGCAGTACACAGAAAGAGTTACAGCGAAACCCTATTTCACCTTTGTATGCCATTTAAGTGCATGTGTAGCCATGTAACTCCAATTGCTGGCACCTACACGGAATTTGCATTCCATTTCCACCTATGATGGAACAGAATGCATGTGTGCCAGACGTGAAAAAGAGGCCCATCCTTTGGGCAGCCAAAAGCAGGGCCTGGAAAAGGACAAAACAAACGCAGGATGGCTCAGTGAGATGGATGCTGCTCTGGAAGGGAGAAGCAGTGGAGTCTGGCCCTAGTCCCTGACCTCAATGGGCAGAAACTCTCCCACTGTTGTTTATCTAATGAATATTAAAGACACCGGTGCACCAGTTTCAAAAGAAAGGCTGGAGAGTGCTCTGGTCCTTATGAGGCTCTGCAGGTAGGGAGATGTGTCAGTTTGACCCTCTCAGGTAAAAGGAAGGAATTTCCTTGGGTCTCCCACATCCTCTTAATCAGTGATTCTACATGAGAGTACCATGGCACCTTGGGGTGCCCTGAGCTCCTTTCAAGGGTGTAACAAGGTGCCAAGCTGTGTTAAACTGTTAGGTGTAGAAACATAATTAACAGGATAAACCTAGAGATTTCAAATAGGAATTCATAATGTTGTGACCTGTGGTGGTCTTTCCGAGTTCTTTGCACCAGAAGAATTGCTCTACTAATTATTTTTCTGTAATAAAAAAAATGAGTGAAAAATAAGATCTAGCACTTTTCAAGGGTGCTTCGAATCTAAAGAAGTCGAGAACCATTGTTTTAAACACGAGTCTGTTGCACTATCACAGTTTTATGCAGAAGCTGACCTGGGAGGTGTGTATCTGGATATGGACAGACACATTCATTACACCAGTTTTACTTCTTATGATGCAACAAGTGGGATGAACTTTATTTTATTTATTTGGGGGGGACAGCAGTGTTTTCAAATAAGGAACAGTTTATAAAATAATGAAGCAGAAAACAGTTTTTTTCCGATTGTGTACAATTTTTTTTTGCATGTGGGAATTTTATGATTTGCACATGAAAATGCGTATGTGTGGAACTGCCTCATATTAAGCAGCACATCATGTGCAGGACAGCAGAAGACATTAGTCTCTGACTCTAGGAACTACTGAAAAAGTATAGACATAGTATTAGCATCACTGCTGCCAATAACAATCTGCCGAGGAAAAATAAAAACCGTAGGCACACCCAAGAAATAACAACAGGGATGATATAACTGCCCCTACACCACGGGAAGTATCAAGGCAATTCAGTGAAGTCACCTTAGAGCAGTGCTTCTCAAACTATCTCATGTGGCGGATCGGCAATTTTTTTTCCAGTGGGCCAGGGACCGGTGCCTGGTTCAGCCGGTGGCAGCAACTGCATGGAACAGCGCTACACAAATGCATGACCGACTGTTTCTTTCTCTTTCCTCACCTCGCACAACATGCTATCACCTGGAGTGTTGGAACATACAAACTGTGGGGGTATGACATATCAGTGTTATGCTTCTGAAAATATATTTCTTTCTTTCCTGGCAACTCGCTGCAGACGGGCAACCGGTGGCTTGCAGACCACCACTTTGAGAAGCACTGCCTTAGAGAACTTCCCCAATATATAGCCCTCAGAACAATGTAATTTATCACAAGGGAACAGGAGTCAGGCTTCTCCCATGGTAAAAAAAAGAATACACTCTTTGGATTCTGAGTTCCTTCACATATCACCAACATCACCTTCTGGCAGTAAGTGTTCCTTAAGAGCTGCATAGCCTGCAGTCCTCCATAATGTTTTCTTATTATGCCTGCATCCTACAAGCGGTCTTAGGGAATAAAGGGGCTGCATCAGTGGTTTCACTAGCAGTAACCAGCACCTAGCTCTTCATATACCCTTTGTACAGTGGACTAACAAAATGATGGTATCAGACCCATAATTTGCAGTAATGGAAGACCATGGGTCTGGGCAACAAATGCAGTTATTCAACTGAGGCAAGATGTCTTCTCTGAAAGATCTGCAGAGCATCTTAAGAGTTTCTAAGGATGTTATGGGTTTCATTTATTAGACCAGTTATACCTAGATCAGTACCAATATACATACCAGTTTTATGTGGTTGCTTAAATGGTTTTCCTTACATAGAGAAATAGTGCCTTTTAACTGTTTACAACTAAGCCAAACCTAAATGAAATTTCTTGGTATTTATTGGCCCTAAAACCTTTTCTCCTGTTGCAACCTCGATTTAATATCCACTCTAGATAGACTCTACTGGGCTCAGCTAGGCTTGGAAACACACTCCTAACTTGTATTAATACATTTAAACACAGAAGAACTTTTCTTGTCCTTTCATAAATGCTGATCATTCAGAGGAGGAATTTAGTACTGTAGAGAAAGAGACAACCTTGAACCATCAGCCTGGATCTTAAGTCCAGCAGTCAGTTTCTCCAATGCAATTTCTCTCTGTTAGGCTTTCATTATTAAATTACTGTGTTATTAGTTCATTCTTTACCTACCTTTTCTATGCAGGTCTCTATCCATTAGTTACAGCATACTGAGAACTTCCTGCTATCACTCTCACTATTTCATCAATAGACACCTAAAATTTATTCAGAGAAAAAAAACCACACGCATATACATGCTTATGGCCTGCTTTTATGATGTCAGTATTGCTTTGTGTGCTGACCTGCTGCTGTCTAGAGGTAAATACAGTGTTGTTCTAGCAATTCTAGTTTTCTGCTACAGCTCCTGCTGCTGTGAGTCACCACCTCAGACTGCCAGCCTCACATTGCTCAGAGACTGTATTATGAAAGATATGACTATCCCATCAAAAAATCCCAAATCTCCCTTAGTTCTCCCCTCTGCCTGCTTTTATGATGCTGTTGCTGATCATCTTGCCAGCCCAACATAATTTGTATTTTGCTTTCAGCTTCCTTTGAAGTTTTTCCAAATTCAAACAATTTCCAAATAAAATGCCCAACACATAAGCAGCCTATTTGCTCAGTCCTTCCCAATACAGCTAAATGTTTAAGTTCATGCGATGAAAATAATGCATTTCTGAGCCTTCAGAATTGTAATCATAATTTCTTTGACATGTGGAAATAAACAGAATCTGTGAAGTGACATCCTTTAAAAAGCAGAATCCAAAACCAGGAAGATACAAGTGCAGGGAAAACTCCATTGCTTCCCAAATTCATTTTAACTGCTACCCTTCAAATTTTGCAATACTGAGGGGTTAAGGGACTGGGGCCTGCCCGATGCGTGCACAGCAGACAAGCTCTGCCCAGGATGCACATGCTGCCCTGGGAGAGGCCTTTGGAATGAGACCTAGCTGAATATGCAATGGATGTTGCACAGATGTTCAAAAACATGCTTTAACCTAAAGCACGTCAGTCTGTTAGCACATCTACCAAGGGATAACTTAGAATGCAATCCCTTATATTTAAGGCGCTTTAAGTGCTGTGAACATCTGTTCTGTTATAGTTTTAAAGCACTTTCTGCACACTTAATATATGTTGTGTGTCACACCTGTACCTAGCTTTAGGTGTCACTTTGCTTCTGTTAACATGTTTAATGCCAGGCAAAAGCAGGACAATCTCACAATTAGGACCATCTTGCCCTGAAGCAGGAGTTGTCATTTTTTTCACGTTAAATGCTTCAGAATACAAGTTGCATTTTTGTAGTCACTAATCATTTAGATGTGCAGTTGTGTAAATGTATATTCAACTGCAGTTCACAGTTCCAGAATGTCATCTATCTTTATGCATAATTACCCATGTGTGTGCAGAAGACAGTAAGCTAGAATGGCAGGGGAGGGAAGAGAGGGAAGATAAAAATAATCGTATCACATGATTACAAAGGTCAACTATTGCACAACCAAATCATCTGAGAGAGAGATTTAATCATGAGGTCAATTAACTAAAACAGTTCTCTGATGCACAGTCTACCTACCATCAGATTTTGGCTGGGGGTTTTTTGGAGGCACTACAAGAAAAGTGAATCTTGAGGAGAGATCTGAAGAAAACTTTTCAGATTATTTCAAGGAATAGAGAGGAAGAGCTATTTGTGCAAAAGGAAGAAGCATTCAGACTGATATTACAGGTGGGGCAGAAGACAGTAAATGAGACACAGAAGTCAGATAAATAGGGAAGGCATTGTTCAGAAGGGTCTTCAGTGAGAAAACAAAACCTGAATTTGATTACTTGAAAAAATTAGATGACAAGATTTAAAAGAAAGGTGATACAGCTGTCATCACAGCCATGCAGCAGCCTGATAACCTATGCAACAATGCTATTAATTGTTTGCTGAGGTATGTCAGGAATCCCGGGGAGAACCAGCAGGTTGTAGCAATGAAGGAAAGAGACAACCATGGCCTGACCAAGAGTTCCACAGTGTGGCCAGACTATTTCCATTTTGAAAGCAGTGTTACAAAACACGGTAAAAAGTGAGAGAGTATATGGAGATGACAAAGATTTGGGAAGGAAAATCTGGAGTTCGATTTTGCCCACGTTCAGCTGTTAACAGCAGGTCATCCTGACAGTTATCAGAGGGAAAAGCTGAAATATGGATTTGAATGGATTATGAAACTATATCTGTACTTAACCTGCAAATTTCATTTCTTCACATAATAAAGTCCACAGATCCATTAAAATGGGTACTTCAGCTGACTCTCAGCTTGAGGGCAGAACCAGACCTGTCACTCACTGGCAGCAAGGGAATAACCCGCTTCACCAAGTTCCAACTTCCACAGCCAGGAAATTCGAATCTACTTTTCTAAATGAGAGATGCTGTTAAATATAATTGGAGAAAAAAGCACAACAACTCCAAGTAACTGCAGAATAGGGTTAATTCCACCTAGTGATGGCAAACCCAAATCTTTGGGTGTCAGTTGCCAACTCTATACTAACTGATCCATTTCTCTCAAAAGTGGACTGAATATCTGGATCTGATTATTCAAAGAAAGGGAAATTTCAGGTAACCGCATTATCTTTTTTCCTATTCATTATCCTAGAGTTTACAGACTGGTACGTCTCATGGTTGTGTCTCTCCAAGGTAGGAAGCAGGAACAGCCTTCTAAAACTGCACAGCCAAAATGACATACATAAGCAGAAGTGTGCACACATCTGCATGTTTGTGTGCACGTTCCCATTGATCCATCCATCCAAAATGACAAAATATGTAAGCAGAAATGCATGGTCCATCCAAAATGACACACATAAGTAGGTAGAAGTGCACGTGTGTGTTATATGCACGTGTAAACTTTCTGCATAAAGACAGGAAATGGCATTGGCTTAATATGGATGCTCAATATATAATATTTAGTGAATTCATGAACTAATGGCCTTATGACCACGTAGCAAATCTCACTAGTGGAGATACAACTGCCCTGCTACTCTGCCCTAAGATTCTCAGTTCTCCTAAAAACTGATGCTTAACTGAAGGGGGAATATTTCTTGAATTTATTTAAGAAAAGAATGTTGTGAAAGCTGTGACTAACCACGTAAATTAAAAAGTACAATATTGCTTGTGTTGAAAGCCTCCAATGTCAAAAAACCTAATCTGATTAAGGACAGTACCATTCAGGAGATCTGCTTTACGAAATAGGAAGCATAACCATACATCCCAGAGAGATCTGATTAACAGAACGAGATTCCAAGGTTATGCCCCACGTTGGGTCAGAATAGGGTTGACACCCAAAAGAAGTCTCTAATACCAGGTTTCATATAAAGGTTACTTTTCTTTGATTATGTAATAAAGGCTCAACCTTTTTTATTTGGACATTCTTATTCACCCACAGTTAAGACCTCCTTGAGAAACTCAAAGTTATTTTTCAATGTTTTAATATGATAGTTAAAAGAATAAGCTCTATTTGTTATCTGCTCTTTAGGGATCATTGTGGAAAATAATGATTTCATCTAAGTATTCAACTTAAACTTGTCTGACTCCAGAGAAAAGTTTGGTTTTGAAATAACAGAAGTTTTCTGTAAGAGGGATATCTGAAGACCCAGTACTAGGTTAATCAGGCCCAAGAGCCACTGCCTCTTCAGTCAGAACAACCTAAACTATATCACAACAGTATCACTCTCTCATGTCAACCTTTTGATTTGTCCTGCAGAGTAGTAGAAAAGATGAGAAAATATATATAGGCCCCGACGCATTCATTTAATGGTATGATGAGATCTGATCCCCGATCCCAAAAAGAGAGTGCTACCTGACATGCCACATATATGGCAGGATGCACGATACTAAGATAAAGGATTAGAGCCCAATCATGCCATTACTACTTGCCAATGCAGGGAGAGCCCAGGATTATGAGTCCAGACTCATTCTGCACCAGCAAGTTGAAAGCCAGGTGTCTGCACCCTGGTGTGACCCACTGCAGTTGTGGGAGCAGGATCTACAATTGATCCTAACCCTGGGACCTCACTGGGGCCAGTCCCAGAGCCCCATGCAGTGGGATGTCAGAAAACTACATGTGCAGCTCAACTGTGCACATTGTGTTTTAGGGTCCTGGCATACTGCAAATCTGGCATGCTGCACCCCTCTAGAACATTTTAAAACCACACATGCAGCTGGGTTGCACACATGTTTTTTGGACATCCTGGTGCATGTGCTCTGGTACTGCCCCAGTGTGGTCCTGGGGCTGGGCCCAACAATCAGCTGCACACACATGTGATTTTTAAAGGTTCTTGTGCGTGGGGATCTAAGATCAGGAAACCTCTCCCGGATCCCAAGACCCCCATGGCTGGGATGTGTTAGCTCCTTAGGAGCTGCAGTATAAGGAAATCAGCCTGCTGGGCTGTGGGAAGCGTCACTGCTCACCCCAACGTGGCATGGCACTTGCCTTGCCCTACATCTCCCATAGAAGCTGAGGAGAAAGGCACATTCTGGTGCCAGACCACAGAATTTGTGGCATGGTTATTATTTATGGCATGACTAAGAGATCAATCGCATCTTAAGTGTAGCACTTGACAGAGGCTGTAGAAAGGATCTTGTCAAGCTTTATGAAAAGGCATTCATCACCTCATCACCTGAGTCCGGACACAGACAGAGAGTGTTTCTAAATGCCATGAGGTTGATTGCCAGCACCAAACTAACTTCAGTTAATTGGGTGTTAGAGCCACTCTGCTAGCTCAGTAATCTGCCATGTAAATCTTGGTATTCATCTCCCCCAGTAAAGATCACACACACAGAAAGATGGGAAATTTTGCTTTGCCCAGGACAAGGAGAAAAATTTGGGTACAGCTAATCATGCTCTTCCAGTTATTATGAAACTATAATAGACACATTTGACTGGGATGACCAGAACAGGCCTGTTACTCATGACAAGAGCAGAATTTTGAGATCTCGGTGAATCATTGTGTTCCAGCTATGCTTTCTATTTCTGACACCCATTCTGGTAACTGAAGCAGGGAAGAGATCTTCAAAAACAAAACGATTCTTTACATTCACTAGTTGTGGGAGCAGGGAACACGCAACTGCATTTAGATCTCTACCACTTGAGGGGGAAAAATATTTAAAGGGGAACTCAGAATTACTTGATAGGTATCATATAACTTTTAGATCACTAAAGCATGGCTGCATATAAGATTATTCTTCCCAAAAGGCTCCAATAAGTGGTAGATATTTGATTCTATGGCACTACATTCTAACGTATGGTCATCTTCATATGCACTCTCCTGGAGCAAGACCTTGTACCAGGTATTCATCTATGCCTCAGTCATATGGTTGATTTCTGTGTATCCATGTGATGGATCCAATATATTTCAAGAACAAAGCCACTCTCTGCATGTGCTTCAGTTTCATCTCTGTACTAAACCCTGCTCAGAACAATTGCTTGGGATGGGATAAGAGAATTTCCTTCTTCCCCAAGGCCAACAGTATTGGGAGACCATGTAAGATACTTACGATCAAAGTTGAAAAAACAAAAAGTATCCTGTCCATCTGCAAATCATAAAATTTTTCTGAGGATGGTAAAATGGGAATGCTTTGAAGACAAGCCTTCATTAGGAACACATTTAGATGTTTCAGAAAGAGCCTTGCTCTGCTTATCCCCATTTCCCTGAGAGGAGAAATGGGAAATAGGTTGTGCTGTTCCAGTCTTGACTTACTGGATGCTTTCAGTCATGTCACAGCCCTTCTAGGCTTCTGAGACTAGGAAAAGGATAAATCTATTCCTGGAATTTTTGCACAACTTTACAGAATACCTCCTCTGGAAAACATTCAGTTGCCTCATCTGATCAAATCTATAGGCTGTTTGCTGGCTTCAAAGCTGAGAGATCCTAAAACAAACAGCCATGGGAGAGGAAGAAGAGTTTCTGATTTCAAATAAGGGTTGGGGATGTGTCTGCAGATAAATCTAGGGCATTAAAGAGTTGCTATTGCCCCTGCACTTGTTCTAATTCCACTTGGAAAGAGGTATTTTCTCTTGTGTACAACATACTACTACAATTTACTGCAAGAGCTGTATTTCTTTCTTTTTTTATACAGTCCTGCTACCAGACACTGGTAAGTCAGCTTTTCTTATGACCAAATAGCCTCAGATTTTCCCACTGCATCACTTAGATACCTGAAAACCCTTACTGCCTCTTGGTTCTTCCATACCTGAGCTGTTGTCCGTCTTATCAGTTCATAAATATATCCTGGAAGGGGGAAGTAGAGATTGTGCTAGCCCACAAAATTTAGGATCAATGATCTGGAAATGCAGTCCTAGAAGCAACAGCTGGGAATGACAGCCCAATAATTAGACCATGGTAACCTGAAGCAACAAGGGGAGAACAACAGCTGGACACCTTCCCATTATCCCTCCATTACGACAGGCTGAGAGCCATGGGGCTCTTCAGCCTGGAAAAGCACAGGCTCAGGGGTGATCTGATGGCCACCTATAAGTTTATCAGGGGTGACCACCAGTTTCTGGGGGAAGGTGTGTTCACCAGAGCGCTCAAGGGATGACGAGGTCAAACGGTCATAAACTACTACAAGACCACTTCAGGCTGGACATAAGGAAGAATTTCTTTACTGTCCGAGCCCCCAAGGTCTGGAACAGCCTGCCATCGAAGGTGGTTCAAGCACCTACATTGAACACCTTCAAGAGTAAATTGGATGCTTATCTTGCTGGGATCCTATGACCCCAGCTGACTTCCTGCCCTTCCGGCAGGGGGCTGGACTTGATGATCTTCTGAGGTCCCTTCCAGCCCTAAAAAAAAAAACCCCAAAAAAACTAAACAAAAAACATTACTTCATCCTAGAGGGAATTCCCTCCATGTCAGAACTTGGCCCCCATTTGTGATTACTCCTTCCAAAGGTGCACAAGGAGAGAGATATAATTATAGCTTATCTAGTGGAGCCACAAATCCCTTCACCAGACCTTCAAAAGAGACAGTACATTTTGGCCTGAAAGAATCTATCCTATTGTTTGGATTTGTTGCTGTTGCTGTTATTGTTCTTTTATTCTGAATACATTATCATCCAAGTCTCTAACCTTGATTTGAACTGCAGGCCTCTTTCTGAAGGACAAAGAAATGCCTTTGGGAGGGGAGACATGCGCACCATTGGAATTGACCAACACCTACAGTCTGCTCTTCCCGGCTTTTCTGCACTTCACTTCATGCAGATAACCAAAGGGACCAAGTACTGAGGATTGCACTCCATATTTATTTCTATGAAGGTAAGATGGAGAAACTACATTCATCTTATTTATTCATTTATTTCCCTTATGGAAGTTCAAACCACTAATTCTACTGGGACAGAAGGGTCCTAACTATGCTCTCTGGAACCATGCGTCCAAATATATCCAGTTAGGTGAGTCCACCCAGATAAAGCTGTGAGGAAAAGTACTTTCTGCTTACAGATCTAGCTGTCCCCAAGGTCATACTCACTAAGAGGAAAAGTAGGAGCCACAAAACTTTCCTTTCCCATCTGGTTTTTCTGCCTTAACTTTCCATACACACCTCCTCTTCTGGACACTTCAGAGTCACCAGCTGTTGAAAACCTCTCAAAAGGGGTTTATCGTCTCAAAAATCAAACACAGGCGTGAGCCATGGTTAGTTATTAGATAAATTACTGAACTGTTAGTCTAAAAATTAAAGCAAAGTCTAACCTTTTCTTTAGAAAAGATTTAGCAGATATGTCTGCCATGGTTTTCTGCCCCCCATCCCTGCCCTCCAAGTTGCAGGGAGGCTGAAATACTACTTGTAACAGAAGTGTGGATTGCAGCACAAATAAATGAAAAAGCAGGAGAGGACAGGCAGGAGTTGATAACAGATTGTGTGTTATGGACATCAACACAGAAGTTGAAGCCCAGGAAGATCAACCTTTGTTTTTATTATAGTCTTCTTACGGGCCAAAGTGGTGAAGACAGAATTTGAAATTAGGCAAGAATGCAGACTTTGGACCAATCATGCTACCTTTAGAAATGTGCCAGATGTATGTGTGTCACAAAGACGGTATAAATCCCCACCTGGAAACTCCTAGAGAGGAACTCTTTCCATACTGTAACTTAGACAAATCACCTCTTTTAACGTAAATATTGGACCCCATTCTAAATAACTCAAGCAAAAGGAGAAGCCCAATTAAAGAAGAGAAAAATCTTTAATTAGCATACAAATATCCTGATAATCAAGCAATAATAGGAAAGGAAATGCAGAAAAAACTACATGACAGTTTAATGGGGCATTCTTAAAATACTGTATTTTGTAAAGTTTACTGAAGTGTGCATATGATAATTTAATGAGGTTTTACTAACATGACATTTTTTTAAGTCCTCTGGAATGTAGTAGGGATTCTTTACATTACTGAATGGAGTCCAAAAAATTGCTATGTTGAACAAGGAACAAGTCGTACTTTCTGCACAATGTGCAGGGAAAAAAAGCATATTTGTGATTTTTTTTTTACTTTAATTTTTTTTTTTTAACTTCAGCATGTCAATATTGCTTTCATTTGTAAACATAAGGGGAAAAGAAAAACAAACAAAAAGGAGTTGCCATCCTTTATGATAAAAACTTAATCATAGGGTTAAATAGCCTAAAATAACTTTTTTTCTATTTTCAAAAGAGTAGTACATGTACCAAGAACCCTATGAAATTACTCTTTACTTACATAGTACATAAAGCATTCTTCTGCTATGAAAAACTGAAATCTCAGGAATGAAATCACCACGCTCAACAATCTTATCTTAAAAGGAAGTGAGGATATGTAGATTAGTGGCACAAATGGAAGCCTTTTCCCTTTATGCTCTCATTTCAGCCAGTTCTTAAATTTTAGTAAAAGTCAATTTGGTGGTATCAGAATTAAAATCACCATGTCAAACAATCTGTGCAAGAAAAAGAAAGAGAGGATAGGTAAACTAGTGAAACAAACTAAAGCCTTTTCCTTTTGCATTCTAATTTGAGCCAGGTCTTCAATCACAACGGATATAAGATTGGTGGTTTCCACTTAATTCTATACTCGGCATCAGCATCAAATAGTTTCAGTTATTAGCTACAATTCAGGATGATTAAAAGCTCTTCTATCTGGAGGTAACCTGCAAGCAACTTAACATTTTTCTCACCTCAAAAAAGGAAGATTGCTCATAACCACTTCCTGTCGTTTGGGCTAGGGACAGATATTACATATAAACTGATTTAAGTGATCAGAAACTGGCTTAAACCTGTAACAGAACAGACATTTAGTGCACATAAACCAGTCTGAAAATGGCTGAAACCGATCTGAGATGAACCTCGTTCAATGCAGTATCAGACTTAACTGATTTGGGTCAAACCAGTTTATGCAATGTCTGTCCCAGACCCCTTCCTGACTTAACTTAAACCAGAATCCCCCAGCATCCTAGATGTTTTGCAGCCCTGCCTGGGGCTCTCTGCTCCAGCCCAGCAGGGCTGGTCCTGACCCTATGCTCCCTAGCTGGAGTTCCAGCAGAGACAGCAGGCACAGCAGTGTCTGCCTGGCTTCCTGCTGCTCCCCACCCCCACCACTCCCTGCTTATGCAGGGATTCCTCCCCACAGCATCGACCATAGCCAGCATGTGGTGTGCTAGCTACCACTGAGACGTATTTGTGTAAGGGAGACAGGAAAAGGGCAGACAGGATAGGGTCCACTTTCAGCTTTTTGAGCTAATCAATAGGTAGCTGGTAAGGTCCCTCCATTCCTTCCTTGGAAAAAGTTGTTTAAGAAGAGGTTGAACTAATGAGAGAGGCTTTTGTTCTCTGATGGGCTGCTGAATGCTATCAACTCCTTGTGAAACTCCCTGCTGTGCAACTAAATGCTCTTTTATCAGCTCCCTGCTGACCACCTCACTGGTCATGAGTGGGGGGTGGGAGGGGAGGTTCCCTAATCAAAGGGCCTAGCCACACTCCCCCCTCCAATCAGCAGTGTAAAAGGGAAGGGCAGGCTTCTCTAATGCCCTCCAGCTTCTAGCCTGAGACACTGCAGGCATGTGTGTCTGCATTTCTTTAGTCCAGATGGGATATCTGTGCAGTTACACACCGGTTCAGCCTAGCTAGGTTAGACTAACCTGAAAAGACTGAATCAATTCAGGCTCAGGCTTGCTGAATGTCTGTCCCTAGCCAAGAAGTATAACCAGAAAGAAAAACAAACCTTAACAAGGTCTTTATCTCCTAAGACAACCTAGCAAATTCTGTTCAGGACCAATGTTGTACATTACCCATACAATGATGCAATAAGTCATCCTGTTATGTTTTCTGCCATGCTTAAAATGGGAGAAGAGAGAAGAACAACAGGATTAAACCACAAAAAGTCAACTGAGAAAAAAAATGGGCACAACTAAAGCCCCACAACTTGGGCTGGTGAACTCATCACTCCACTAGTGCCTCTGGTAAGTGTGCATAATATTGACCTTCTCTGCCCAGCCCAGTAGGATAAGCAAATATGCACAAAAAATACATGCATGGCATTTCACTGACAGAAAGAGAAAGAAGAAAAATGATATGCCTAGTTAATAAAATGTTTTTGAGTTACTTCTCTGGCAACTTACAAACCTTCACGGAATCATAATAATGCATACATAGGATTGCATCGCTTGTAGATCAAAGCTTAAGAATTTGAAGGGCACTGAAGTACAGAAACTAGGCCTACCAATAAAGTTAAACTGCAGCTACCCTGAGAGAAGACATTTACAATATATTGTTCTATTCCTTTCAGTATTATACAGTGTGTGTGTGTGTGTGTGTGTGTGTGTGTGAGTGTGTGTGTGTATTTGACTGATGTGGTTCAACCCAGCCAGGTCAAGCGTGTCACATTAGTGTGTGTGTGTGTGTGTGTGT
>NW_017729025.1:63363434-63396818 GCF_001723915.1 Gavialis gangeticus
GAGAGAGAGAGAGAGAGAGAGAGAGAGAGAGAGAGAGATTTATCTGGACAAGAACTCTTTTCACCAAGAATAACGGAAAGTATAGGATTTATTGCTATAATGAAGTTCTTTCAAATCTCTGTTTTCTCTCTATAAAGGACAGGAGGATAGGCGTTCATCTCATCAGGCAGCTTATTAGGATTAGCACTGAATAAGACACCACAGAATGTCAAGCCTATCAGTTACTAAACATGCATCATACAAACTTTGTCTTTGCGAGAACCTCTGCTCTGCATTTGTCATCCACCTGAATAATTAACAAGTACATGCTGCCTGCCAGCAGCTTAGGGAATTAATTTTCACAGATTAAATGCAGATCACGTTCGCAAAAACTCAGACCACACACATGCTGTACTACTACCTTTCAAACATTAAAAGCCAAGGAAACAAATTTTATTATGCTCATTTTGGTTGCGACCTGAAACTTAATGATTATGAAGTCATGTCTGAGATAAATAGGAGGTATTTCTGATGACACCCAACTAAGGCAACTACTCAAAGTACGTCCTCTAATTCCTCCATTACTAGCATTGAGGGCAAAAAGCCATTTACTACTTCCCTTACATATTCTACATATATTTCTGCTCTCCATTCATACAGGTAGTTGTTAATTTTAATCACAGTTTTATTCTTCATGTTATTGAATCATCTACAGAATAAAAATCTATGTCCACAAATATTACACCAGCAACCACGACTATATATATACTTTAAAAATCTCACGTTTTAAAAATGTCTATATTTGTTTAGTATGTACAGTACATCCAAAGACTTAAAAAGAAAAATATATTATCAGATTATATTAAACTTTGCACTAAACATGGCAATGCTACTGTAGAACAGTATTTCAACAGGAAAACATACCAGTTATATTGAAAATAGTTATTAAGAATCATTCATGAATAAGTCTGATGTGAATCTAACCTTCAAATTTTGCTCCTGGATGGCACATCCAGAAAAATTTTCAGGAATGGTCTTCTCTAATATAGGGTGGATCAGGTCTCTCACACTTTTGAGAAATTGAGGAGCAGGTATCATTTCTGGACTGCTATCCATTTGTAAGGGTATTGCTGGCCCAACTAGGCTCCAGTGGTCTACAGGCCCATGGAGATGCAATATAACTTACTTAAGTTCGTACAAATCTACTTGGAAATGAATGAAGGGACTCCAGAAGAAGTTGATACTTCCCCACCCAGTCTTTCCACAGCTGAATCATGCTGCAGACAATACTCCTTCCACCCTCACCCCAGTCTCCCCCTCTGCTCCAAAACTGTGAAGAAAAAAACACCAGCGCTTAATGCACTACTGGAAGGTGCTCCGATAGTCCACTGATAAGTGTTTTATATAAATCTATAGGGAACACAATATAAAACGGATGACCCTGATAAGGAGAGCAGCATAACAAAGGCAGTCCATCCCCACTTCTGCCCAACCAGGTGAAGTTATGCCCATGTAAGCACTTCAATCTATGAGAGTGTTTATAAATTCAAACCATGAGTGCAATGTCTAGACTGTGTGTGCAACCTCTCTGCACACAGAACCCCCACTGAAGGCAATAAGAGTGGCATGAGCAAATAACTTTTTGGATCAAGCCCTTCACGATGTTGAGAGGAAAGATTTCAGTCTAAGGGGACAACTGACTTTCTGCCTACTCTCTATGGCGATAGAATTTTTCACAGCCATTCAAGAGCTCCTTCCATCTGATTAAGCTAATCTCTGATTTGCCATTCCTACCAGATACACTTCTGTGGTTAAGAAGAGACATCTAACACTCTTGTGTTGAGTCTTTGAACAGGCTGTGGCTTCTCTTAAAATAGCAATTTGCCTTTCACTATATGCACAGAAACATTTATATCATCTTCCATTAAATTGGTGTTGGAAGGACTTTGCACAGAAGGGCAAGAAAATGCATACCTCTTACTGAAATCTTTCTTTGGTGAAGGGTGATTAATTGTGAATTGTACTAATTATCCTACAGAAATATTTGAGACATATGCAGCAGTACTAGATGACTCCATCTTGAATGCTATAGGAGTAAATATCTAAGATTTTGGTCTTGATTTAAGACCATTCTTTTATTTATTGTTAGTTTGGTTACAGCTTGCTGTAATAAAGAAATTAACCACCTCCACCTAGAATGCCAAAAGTAAAAAATGGTGATCAAGTTTTCTTTGGAAGCTTTACATACGGAAAAAATCTACAGAGAGATAACAAAAATCTCAAATTTGTATCACCAGGCAAGGAATCAAAAATCATAGCAGATGTTATTACACATTAGATAAGCTGTTATCTATTTAATTACCTAAAATATGGTTACATTTTGAATTTATGGTTCTAAAGTATTCTTGCTATCATAAAGTTACTACTAAGAAATAAAAAGTGATTACTCTTTCTGCAACATACATTAAAACAGCCAACCTAATGTGAACGAATTACCAGTTAATCATCAGAGTAAACAAAAATCTATTAAAAAATTGTATTGAAGTGCAGTACTTATTACATTTCTGAACGCTAATGCAATCATTTACACAAAAATCATTACTTTTTTGTTCTTTGCTTATTAATAATCACGCCATCAGAAAACAAACATTTTGCATCAAATTAACATAGTGTTTTCAGCTTGCTTGCTGTTTCTAAAAAAGGTGTTAACAGGTTTTTGATCTCTAATATTAGAATATATATTTTGTACTTGGAAATGGCTACATACAAGGACTGGATTTTTTTTAAAGCCATGTCCTCTGTTTTTAATATGCTGCTACTATTGAAATTTAAATTGAAAAGGCTTGGTATTGTCCAGAGCAAAGACCTTGCTCTAACCACAGCATGACTATCACTAGCAAGCTAAAATTGAGGCCCTGCCCTTGGCCTTAATCTCTGGGTAATGTTGGAAATGTTGTTCCATGCATGGATTGGCAAATTAAAAGAAGTTGCATGGTTCTACTGTAACTTGCCTAACTCCTGCAGTTCCTAGATCACCAACCGTAGTTACAACTCTGTCTCGGTATTTTGAATGAGGGTGTGAAGGAAAGGCACAAAAAGAATCACAGATAACTCAAAATTCAAACTACCTCTTCTAAAAGCAATAACAACAGATGTAAAAACACACACAATTTAAATTAGAATCACTAGATAGTAAAATTTTCCACAGATTAATTTTTCCATATTCATTTTTAAAAGTTATTCACACTTTAGAAATAAACTCAACTTCAAATAGGTTAACTGGAATTGTAATTATTAGTCTGTATCTATATCAGGTTAGATGTCCTATTTACTGAAAACTGCAGTGCGTTAAGGACTGTGAAAAGCAAACACAATTTTTCCTTTAACTTTCCTACAATTTTGTTTAATTACTTTTTAAATAAACCACACAAGCTATTATTGAACATTTTACATGGGACAATAAATAAGGTTTATAAATATATTTTCTGAAGCTTTGATGTTCGTTGTAGCTTGATCTCAGAAAATAATCAAGTACAATGAATTGCAATAGGCAGTTAGCTGTTTATAGCAGGCAGTGATATGCACTCCTTTCTTTAGCTCTCAATACCTACCTACAGCTCTTCTAAAACAAATAATACTCTAGAAATTAGTAAACAAGGTCACTTGCACCTAACTTAACTGAAAAGAATTATGCATTATTCTCTTAACGTATGGTACAGTTACAGGCCCAATAGAACTGAATTTCTATATATTTTTACTGAGTATTCTAGGAAAATAAAATAAAATAAAATAACTTTGTGCTGAGAGGGGTGGGGAAGCTGCACATAAAATGTAACAGGTTATATAGGCACGGTGCTCTTCAGACTTTTTTATTAATGTATTAAGAAGCAAATGACTAACATTTTCAGTGGATAGTTGCCTACTATATTATTTCGTCAATATGCTGGTCTAACTCGCATCAAATGAAACTACAGCATTTCAAATAGCAATACTATTAAGCAGATTTGATTCATATGTTATTTTGCAAGAAATAAATCTATGTATTATTGTGATGCTCTAATGTAATGCCACTTTAGAAGATAGCTTTGTATAGACCAATAAATACACGTCGCACTTTGTTGACCACATAGTGTAGATGCCAGTGTTGTCCTGATAGAAACACAAACCAATAACATATTGTAGAGGTTAAGTAAACATAGGAAATGCATAAACAATTGTCTTCAGTAAGTTTCTTCATCCAGAAAACTACAAAACTTCATTTTAAGTGACACATAGGCACAATGCAACTATCTAGATGAAATTTAATCTAGGTACCGAGATTAAAAAATATTTAGGTCAAACTCAGTTTGAAGTTGTGGTTACCTCTTTTTCTCTGTTAGTTTTCTATTGTTAAACTTGCAAATATTCAATTTTTTTTTGGCCTTTCGTTCCCCTTTCCCCACACCCCTGAACATCTTAGCTTTAACTGGCACAAGAAATGACAGAGTCAAAATTAGAAGTAGTTGGGAAAAACTGCTCCATGAAAACTCTCAGAATTTGTTTGTTTTCCTTTCACAGGGCTTGAAATGGATCCATTGGCTGGGCTGTTCCATAATTCCTGCTATACTCTTCTGATATTTTGGTTCTCAAAAAACATATTCCTACTGAAAACCCTGTAAGTGCAAATAAAACATTTCAATAATGATTTAGAAAACTATTTTTCAAGTTTTCAGTAAAATGCTGGTTAAAAAAGAAAAATGTTACACAGTTTCCCAGACAGGAAATGCTGATAAATATTTTTCCCAAATATTTTGCTTTCAAAAATTTTTAATTTTTAACAAAAATACTGCGTGTGGAACAAAAACTTACAATGTGGTCTAGTCAAAACATCAGCATGTTTTCTAGCTGTTAACATGGCTTTCCTTCCCATTGGACAAGAAATAAGTAGTGTCAGAAATCTTGAGGGAAAAGTCAGTTCTCCCAGGATTTATACACCAGTTTTGCAGCTGAATTCAACATGTTTTAGGTGCTTATCCAAGTCAAACTTTCAAACACTTGGAAATCTGCCCATCAACAGTTAACAGATCTCCTTTAGTAAAAAGTGCCAGAGACTATTTAATTAATTCAAGTAGTCAAGACTACAATTATAATCTCAACCAAATGACAGCATCTTCTATAACGTGACCTTGAAAAGATACTAGTTTAGAACCAATTCAAAAAGACTGTTTACTGGATCATTCATCCTATTTCTTGCAACATTTGGTTTTCCTTTGAAGTCTCCTTGTAAGACCTAACCAGACTCAATCTTGCTTAGCTGATAAGATACAAAGAAAAAAGAGTAGTATATGGCAAAATAATAACACAAAAGTTAATTTTGGAAACTTCAGCATAGTATACTGAGGCTAGTTATGCAGCTACCAAAATATTCAGATAAATTCTAATAAATAAAGTCTCAGAATTATCTGTTTTCAAGTAAAAAAGGTGACATTTTAGGACGATAAAAATCATATGTGATCCCTATATAGCACACTCTTTACAGGAATAAATCTGCTGTTTACCTGGAATAAAATCAGCAGATGTATTTATTTATTTTGATGACTGTTAATTCAAACGTCAAAACTGCACAAGGATGGTGAAAGGGAAACTGAATCAATATAGTTATCTAATGATAATCAAAACAGTGCCTATTTATTCTTTAAAAATGACTACTTTCATAGTTGCACAGTGTCACTGTATACTTTTGGACAAAAAATGGCCAGCCTACTGTGATATGCTGTATTCAGGGTCTCTTGGCATCACCCTCACTCCTCTTACCCTGTCCCATTTTTATATTAAGAGAATCCAAATTAACTCAGGCACTGTTGCTCCAGACACCAAAAGAAAGTAGTTTTTTGTTCCTAGGGAAACTGTGTAACTACATTCTCAAATGAGATATCACAACTTAAGTTTGATAGTCCTGTGGGTATGGGATGAATCTCCTGAAGAGCGCATGGACAGAAGTGCCTCCTTCAACTCTTCCAAGCTAAAGAAAAACAGCTGGGATCCCTGATGAATCTGCATTCATCAGGGCAGGTGAGCCTCATTATCTAATCAGGAGTTTATAGAAGGGCTGGCTTCCGCTCAGGAAGGGAGAGCAAGAAAGCCTCTGAACATAAAAGCTGTAAGTAGAGAAAAAAAAATCTGCCTTACAAAAGTGATACACACTTTGTCAATTCTGGGGCCAAATCAACTGGTCTGTGTTTATACTGTGATGATCATTAAAACTTTCAGCAGTATCATTTGCAAAGAATTACAATATTTTTACTGTGTTCCATGCACAGGTCTCTGTGTGCTTTATACTATTCCCTATAGTAAATACAGAGTAGTGCAAATGCAAGCAGTGATGTTAACTGGCTCAATATACTATTTACTGCCAAGAGTAATCTGCTACTGACAGAGGCACATGCTGTATGATCTGTCCAATCTTGTCCATCACTCATTTTTCAAACGTATAAAGTTTCTTCCTTCTCTATTTCATCTGTCTCTTCCATTTTTTTTGAATGAAGAACATTCCTTGACATGCAAACCACATTTATGAGGCATTTATATTAGGTACCTCACAAACAAGGACAGTAGAGGGCCAAAAGCAGCTGCACTATACAGGCATCCACAAAACAGATCTGGCAGGTATCCTCCATACCACCACATAATTGTGCTTCTGTCCTGACCTGGGGAGAACACTTTAGGGATCAGAGGGTAATTCAGTGTCTGTGCCAACTTAGTCATTGGTTTTTCTTTGAAGACTTCCAGCAAGGCTGCCAATTCATGACAGCTGCAAAGATGGTTTTGTGATATTGACATCTTTCTACTAGTAAGTTGACTGAGACCACCAACTCATTTCACACAAGCCAACAAAGAGCCATCAGATAATGACTTTTAGTTTCTACCCACCTGGGCTACATTCAGACTAGTGACCTAGAGGTGAAGGTCTCCATATCCCATTACTAGACCCTCAAGCCATCCATTCTCCCTATGCAGTAAGTGTTTCTCTGCAGTATAAAGTCAAGAGATAGTAAAATCTGTCTCCATCTGAAATCTGTTCTCAAGTTCATGGTCAGTCAAACCATTCTAATGCAAGCACACAGATACTATTTCAGATACTGTTTCTGTGGAATGTTTTCAGCCAACACAATAACCCTGAACAAGGAGAAATTATGTGAAAAAGATAAAAAAAAAACACAGAATATTTAATAAGGTCCACAGTTTTATTATTTGATTTTTTAAAATCTCAAGCTTATCTCTTAACATTGTTAGTCAAAAAGGAAATAGCCTGTATCAGCAAGAATTTGAAAAAATGCTCATAATAGTTTAAACATTATTCACAGCTACCTCAAGCTACTGGAGTATATGTATATTTAATAAGTTTTAATAGCCATGCTACATGCAAATTGTGTTCAGTGTTCTACTGTTATATTTGTACAAAGTAAGAGCCTTTTCTGCTTAGGCATGCTGGTGTGTTTTTAAAACAGTTTAAGGTATTAGAAACTGTAAATGAATTTGTGTGTTAAATGTGCCAAGTACAACAAAAGTGTTAATTGCATTAACAGTGTTTAGGAGAGGTAGTGCAAGAAGATATTTTTGAATACAGTGAGTTGGAACTATGATTAAATGCTTACATATCAGCATTGTGTATAACAAGTTACAAGAAACCATCTACCATAATATAAAAGGTATTTTAAAGAAATAAACATACTATATATACTGTATTAAGTTAAAATGCTTTCTTTAAATGTAACATTCAGCCTTGAATTAATCAGATAAAGATGAAAGTGAAAAATTTTGCCAACAGTGTTTCTTTCTAACCTCGCTCAGTTATGCCTTTCAGCTTGGTATATTTTATATGAAGGATATCTTGTTAAAACAACTGTTGAAGGCAAGTCATGTCATATCAACCACACACCATACCCTATGGGAGCTCAAATGTTCCAAAGTCTATGTTAATATAATCCTGCTGCACAATTCAACTAAGGAAAAAAGCAGTTTTTCAGTGCCATGTAAGTCTTCATATAAGTATCACATTATCTATATGTCTTCCAGAAATGAGGTAATGCCATAGCAAGGATTATACTGAATCAATTTAGGAAGGTAAATATTGTTAACAAGTACCATAAAATAGCCTAGTAGATGATTCTAATCTCTATTTATCAACTAACAAGAAGGCTGCACTTCTCAGTGCAGCTTCCAACAATATATCTATAGGACAGCAATATTCTCTGGCTCAAGAGACCAATGCAACTCTTCAACAAGGGGTTTGCTGCTTTCTAATACAAGATTTACTATGCAATATACCATGTGCTTCCACAATCCTCTTACAAAGTGGTTTTAAAAAATGTGTGTGGCTTTTTGCCTATCTAAATCTTGTGAGTATGGTTTTCCCCTAGTCATAAAGAATAGGTTCAAGCACTCTAGGATTTCAAGAATCTTTTGGAATACCTCCTATAAAGATATAGAGTATTGTCTGTTGTAGGATTTTGAATCTCTAAAGCAATACACTTTCTATAACCCTTTAACCTTTACTGGAAATATACCAGACCATGGAGGATTGGCCAGTGCTTTTGTAGCATACTGATTCCCTTGCTATTTTGTGGAAGTTCCTGAATCAGAACCAACAGAGACTGGACCTTTACTAATTTACAGAAAACTACAAGGTGAAGGAACAAGAGTGCAGATGCCTTAAAGATTTCTGGTAGGCTAGCCAAGGATGGTAGGTTTGCCAATAAAGTCTTGCTTTGTTTATTATTTGGGCTAGACCCCAAATCACTTTTTTTTGTTTGTTTTTTAATTAAAAGAGATAAAAATGGCTAAACAACAAAAACTTGGCAGAGTCAATTCTCCTGTTTAACCAGGCCACTCAGAAGGCTGACATTTCAGCTTGTAGGCTATATTTTTCAAAATATTTTCTCCTTACTGACAGAAGCTGCTATAAAAAAAATTGTCTCAGCATCTAGCTGGTGATTGACAGGAAGGCCAGTGAGACTGCAGTAGGTTTAAGTAAGGGAAAGGAGCATTAGCTGTGCCACAGTGGTGGAGTAGTATCAGCTTTATCAGCCATAATGGGGAGAGATAAAAGCAGGTTCAGGACACATTTCAGAGACAAAAGAACAGAGAACACTAATGATGCAATATTAGGCATGACATTAAAAGGAAACTCTAGTACCACAAAATAGATAAAAAGCAGGAAAAGGTTAAGACGATTCCATCCTGCTTTTCTAGCAGCAACAGAAGCAGAACAAAATCTTAAAATTCTCCGCAACTTGCAAGTTACTGGTGTCTGTGAGATCTAAATTCCAGACCTGCAAGAAGCTGCACTTCTCCTGTCCTTGTATCTCTGTGGTCCCAATTTTAAAGCCAAAGAAATGTTCTATTTTAAAGAGTTGTATCTGTTTCTAGCCCCCAGATGCACAATGGAGTTTTATAAAAATCCTGCTATATCCATCCAAAACACCAAGAGTGCTTGCCTGTATATATAGGTACATTATGTGTTTAAATCAGAGTCATGACAACATCAAGTGATATGGCCTGGGGTCAACTTTTCAGCATCTGGGCTTTTTAAAGTAGGAAGGCTGACTGTATTAAAGAAGGAAGGAGTCTGTTACCCCATGCAGAAGAAAACTAGAAAAAGAAACAGCAAGAGGCCTCACAACATAACGTTTTACATACTAGTGGAGAAAGGAGAACTGGAAAGTATTCCACTGCCCATAATATTTTACCTAATTCTTGTATCTGCAATAGCGTTTGCTACTTGTAAATCTGGATGAATTCACTTGTATCTTTGCGCGCACGCACTCGTGTAAGTGTGTGTATACACGCACACACACTTGGAGGGGGGAGGGGTTCTAGCTAGATGAGCACAGGACTAGAGGGACTAATTTTTTCAAAAGTAGTAAGCTCCCAAAATTTCCACTGAAGTCTACAGGTATTCAACACTTCTGAAAATTAAGTCCATAAAATCTCAACTGCCCAGGAAATTGCAGCACAACAGAGCTTTCCTTGTTTAAATAATGAAATAAGCATACTGTCACATAGCCCTGGTAGAGCTCTCTCAGCATGATGCTTACCAGGCTGCTGTGTCTGGATCTCCCTGCATGTACTTCTAAGCATCCCTTGGTCTAGCTCTGCCCTATGTTCTAGTACAGGTGTTGACCATGCTTTTAGCCTTTGCTGGTTGCCACATGGGGCAAGGAAGGAATGTTTTCTCCTCCTGTTGTTACAGGTATCAAGGGCAGTCTTATTGCCTTCCTCAGAAGCACTGGATATTGACTGTAGCTCAGGCTGGGGATTTTGACTGGGGCATGCCAATGCTCCTGCTGGGACTTAAATCCAAAGATACCTGGCTAGAGGGTCTTGCCTCTCCACTTGGGGTCAAACTGATCACAATAATTGGGGACAGGAACAAATTTTACCTCATGGTCAGACTGGTGGACTACGGGAGGTGTTGCCTTCCTCTGGTATACATTGGTAATGGTAATTCTTCCTCTCCATTACCAGCATGTGACCCTTTTCCTAGGATCTCTCAAACACATTTTAACCTTTATGCCAGCAGGACGTTTAGGGGCCTACCAAAATCAAGGCAGCTGCCTGCTAATTTCACTGGCAGACGGTGGGGCCCGGCAGCCATTTCGTGGGCAGAACAGTGGTCTCCCATGCCTCTGATTGGCCAAGGGGGTCAATGGCCCCTACCCTCACTGCTGATTAGCTGCAAGGGCTGTCCATCATGAAGCCCCGCCCCTCACCACCAATTTCATAGATTTCATCGACATTAGGGCTGGAAGGGACCTGGGAAGATCATCGAGTCCAGCCCCCCGCCCAAAGGGCAGGAAGTCAGCTGGGGTCATAGGATCCCAGAGATAGGGTCATAGGATCCCAGCTGGGGTCACAGGATCCCAAAAAATTAATGAAGGGTGGGGCCACATGACAAGCAGCCCTCATAGCTAATCAGTGGCAAGGGGTGGGGGTGGCAGCAATCTTGCCAGCAGCCCTTCAACACTGAGTAAAAATATACAGAAGTATATAGAAACATTCAGTAAAAGGATAGAGAAATTCAGTTCTATTGGCCCTGTAACTGTATCACGTGTTAAGAAGATAATGCCACAACACCCTGAGGACTGCTGTCTCCCCCTGGAGAGCCAGCATTTGTTTTGTTTTCCTTTTCTTTCTGCAGATTTCACAGGCATTGTCCACTTTTGTGGGCAATGCCGGATTTCATGAAATCCTCAAAATCGTGATTTTGGTAGATCCCTAAGGACACAGGCCACTGCTTTACCTGTGCCACATTAGGGTGTTATGTCTTGTGGCTGTATCAGAGCTGACTAGGTTAAGTTAGCTGACTAGGTTGCTAATAGCTTAGCCAACAATTTATATAGGTTAGTTTGGCTAGGGATGATCCTGCCACATGCAGGGGGCTGGATGAAATGCCCTCTGGAGCTCCCTTCCAGCCCTACTTTTCTACGGTTCTATGATTCTCAGTGTGCTGCAGCACTGACTCTGGCCTTCACCTCTCTGGAGCACTTCATGGGTGTAAGATCGCTGTCTCTTGCACACCCTGACCCTCCACACCCCCAAACACACATGCCAGTCCTAGTAGGTTAAGCACACCCTTTCCCAGTGTTCAAATGTTGTGAACACCCCAAGTTTACAGCCCAGCTCTCTGGGGATGTCATAGTTAAAAGCAACAGATGAAGACCTGTACCAGTCCTAAAAGGAAAACACTCTTTACTTTAACTTGTATGAAAAATATGAAGTTCTAGATGAAACTATAAAAGCACCTAAAGACATTTTCTGCTTCAGTTTCCTCAGCGATCATGAGTATTCTTTGGGCTTAGGTCACACCCCCCTCGGGAGTACAAAATCCCTACTCAGCTGCACACGCTTCTTCACCCAAGCATGGAATCGGCATCATTCTCACCATTTTTCAGGTGCTCAGCAGACCTTCCATTAAGACACAATTAACCTGTTGATCACATGTTAAATAGTAACCCAGCCATAACTTCAGGCAATTAATGAGGCCACAAAATGCAAACCCAGCCACAAAATTGTTTTTAAAAATATGCATAATAATTTTGTGGCTGGTTTCCATCATACCTTAAACTGAACATGTGGCAGGATCTCCTACCATGACGCCTGATGCCAGTTGCATGGCAGAGCTTGGTTGACAGCTCTCCCAGCCCCAGGACCGCACAGGAGTCTCCAGATGGGTTTAAACTGACAGTCTTATGGCCAATTTGGACGTAAAATGAGAATTTTAAAACACTGGAAAGGGGAAGGTTCCTGTCTTTGTAATGGAATACAGAACTCACTTTCCATCCATTTTTGTGTAAATAAACTGTAATTAGTAGAGGACTACCTGAAACATCCCCTTTCTGGCATCTCTGAGTTCTCTCTCTTAAGTGTCAGGCCCCATGCCTCTGCCTTCCTTGAGACAGAATTCCTCAGTTTTCTGATCATGACACCAGGTCCTGAACTACAGTACCCTACATGGCAACAACACTTACGGGACAGATCTTATTGGAGTCATACCTAAGGCTCTTTCTTCCAGAAAACTCAAGCCAGAAGTTGGGTAAAGTGACCAGACTTCTTTCTTAAAACCAAAAGATTGCTTCTGTCCAGAGTAGGAAGAAAACAGAAGAGAAAGAACAGTCAGCATTTTGAGTCTTACATTCCCATATCTTTTCTTCCCCAGCATAATCTTTTATACACCCCAAAGTATTTACTGAGGGGTGCTTATAGTTTTCCTTTTTGCTTGATTTTCTGGGCAACTCTCCATTACCAATGTACTCATACAGTTAAACCTGCTAATGCCAAATAGTCAGACTAAATATAGCATTCATAAATTATTATAAAGTTGCATTTTATAAGTTATTTTGGTCAATTTGTAAATGTTGTATATGTATAACGGCTTAATTCTACACTGCCTTTGACTGTAATATTATTTACTACTGAGTTAGTGACTATAAACAAGGTGTAAAATGCTCTTGTTCCGATTAGTCAGGATTTCATGATTACTTTACAATACAAGGTAGAAAGTAAGTAAGAGTTTGATTTACAGTAGTTAAGCTATTCTGCAATAGCAGCTAATACACTCCTGTTCACGACCCACGAATTGAAAGTGAAGTAGCTCTCACAGTCAAATTAAACGAAGTCAGATTTTACCTTCATACACAATTGGTGAATCTCTGGAAAAACAGGCTAAGTATCAAAAAAGGCATTTACCCTTATAGAGTTGGAAAAAGTGGGAAAAAAAATCAGCACTTTGGAAGAAAATAAGTATCTTCTAAAACTACTTGCCATTTAAATGAAATGCTGGAAAGCCTTTTAGCTGAGTCAGAAAATTATCCTGTTTTCCTTCCTTAAAAACAAAAACAAAAACAAAAAAACTTTAAAAAAAAGTTGTTTTCCAGCTGCTTAGAGTTTTCTCAAAACCACTAGTAAGAAACAGCTTTTTCCCATCAAAAAGAAAAGTGTCATAGAAAATCCAGGCTTTTAAAAGTTGAGAGCTCCTGATGCTAGTAGAATATATGTAAAAATGTAAGTATTATGGGTAAAAATCATAATGATTTTTTTATATGAATAAAATCTAATACAAATACTCATCCCAATATCCTACATCTACTTTCAAATTTATCAGGAAGAAAGCTGCAAAACTGCTTCTAATCCCATCACAATTTTTTTTTCTTCTAACATGGTACACTGTAATTCTAACCTAAACTCTCATACTTTTATTGCACGTATTGTTTATTATTATATAGTAGACATTTCATCACAAGAATTTATAAAATTTAACAAGTATATTGTCTACAAAGCCACAATCAAATTGTACATTGCAGTTCTCCAATTACCTTCTCAGTTCATTGTATTTACCTGTTTTTCACTGACAGACGTTGTTTGCACTGCCATCTGGAATGCATACTGTGGTCTCCAGAACACAAGCCTCAAGCCAGTGGAAACTAAGTACATCACTGGAAGCGATGGACACATTAAAAGCATATTGAGTACTGATCTACCTAAGTCCCCCTGACACAGATCTACAGAGAAGTGTTCGCACAAGTTCCATAAGGAGCTACGTGCCAATCCTCCTCAGGCTGGAGGTTAACTAACCGGGAGTATGACTGATAATAAAGGAGGCAACAGGAATAATAATAAAAAAGGAGGGGGGAGATATTCACTATCAAAACATAAACATGAGGGGGGAAAATAATAATTTCCTGTTTACAGTTACTATAGTACTCAGGCTAAAAATAATAACTTTCTGTTCTTGATGTGATCTCACTGCCTTTATGCAATATGCACATTCATATCAACCCTCAAAATTATTATTTTTTTCATTTTAATGCAGATGTAAATTTTTGCCTAAAAACAACAATACAGGCCTAACATTTGCATGCTTTGGATCATCTGAGAGTTGAGTGTACTAATCTGTCAGTCAAAAATACCTGCACATAAGAGTGGTCCAAAGCATCCTTGCCTGCAAAGCCACAGGCGTGACGGAGTGATACAAATATGAAGGGTACAGTGTCCAACAGCCAGCAGTTATTTACTTACTTTGAGATTCACAAATCAGTCTAAGGAAGCATGCACAAAAGTTAAAACAATATACAAATGTCAACCCAGATGGAGGCCTGTCCCAGAATGAATTTTAATATATTCCTCACAATCACCTTTTTCAAGCAAAAATATGAGTAAACAGATGAGCCATATACCATGCCCTGAAGGTAAATGCACGTAGAATCCCATAGAACAACAGAGGAAGCAAATTCCAGAAATGAAGGCCCTCCACTTACAATGCATTGCTTTCAATCCCCAGAAACTGGAATCCATAGACATTTAGGAAAAGTGCCTCAGCTTATCTCAACTATCATAACAGCATAGACTATAGTGAGGAAGAGGTTTCTTAGGCACCATGAATTAGATCACTACAGGCTTCCCTAGAAGCAATTTAGAGAGAAAAGGGTGTAGAGACAGCCTCACCACTCACAACTTCCAAGGAGAGTTAAGCTACAACTGCAGTCTTTCAGTTCAGGTACCCACAAGGAATACATGCACTAGTTCTAACCGCCCGCCAAAAAGGGGTAAAGCGCTGGGCTTGCCCTTTCTACGAGTTCAGCGAAAGACTGCTTCCTGAAACTACCACTCCCATCCTGGGCTGGACCTAGAAGCTGTATTCTATGCTTTCAAATGACCACTAATGATGCCTGATATTAATTAAAATAATACTATCAATAGCCTATTAGCTCTGCCTATTGAGGAATACCCTTGCGTAGAAACGCATTTAATTTTTGAGACATAGGTCAGATGCACCAATATCTTGTGCCAGCATGATGTTAAGGAAATTTTGGGACAAACAAATCAGAAGATTAAATATACATGTTGACAGTGCTCTTCACTTAGCTGAGTAAAAATGCCAATTAGACTTGGTTGTAGCCTCCAAGGATTGCCCTACACCAGGAGTAGCTGGCTTGCTGCTCTTACACAGATCACAGAAGAGCTGTTACCCTAAAGGCACTCTGAAACACTAATGATGAAGCCTGAACCTGTTTGGTAAATCTAACAGTTTTTATTTGGTATACTGTACTGTATTTCCATCAGTTGAATCCACAAACTGTGAATCTGACAGCGGCTCAGTAGCATTCTTTTATGGATGATTATCTGATGCTATGCCTTTTCTTGGCAATTTCAATGCCACAGTTACCACAGATGCTGATGCATGGCCTGCATACATGGCTGATACTCCCCAGGGTTATATGAATCAGAACTGCCTCTGCCTGTTTTCACTGGGTCCAGCGTGTAACAACCATCAGCAGTAATCAAGCAGCAATGCAACAGCTCTAAAAGCATGCTGCTACCCCTGGAAGCAAACAAGCCTCCTGCTATGATAACCATAAAATGCTCTCTTAGTTATGAGATCTAGGTGTTGCCCAAAGCAAGCAGCAAGGCATTGTTCCTGACTAAGCCAGGTTTGCTATATTTTTCACTCTGAGTACGTTTGAGGTTTTTGTAAGGGGGAAAAATCCAAGAACACCACCAGAAAGTTTTTGTTTACTTCATTTGATTTGAAGGCAATATAAAACTCAACCATCTGGGATTTACTATGGATAGCATTGTCATGATTAATCAGGGAAATAACACCATCATGCAGGCTTCCAAGACGACTAAAATGAAATATGTAAAGCAACTTGGAAGATTATGTTTCTCACCCATAATTCAAGTATACAACAAGAATGTCTCATATGACACAGACTTAATTATATTATGAAAAATAGGATTGATTTTTAAATGCAATGCAGCTCTCAGGGCCTTTTTTTCCAGGGCATAAGGATAGTGGAACAGCTAATGTCCCTTCAGTCTTACATAATGGTCGTCCTGTTAATACAGACTTGGAAATCAAGTAGTATAAAGGATCAAAATCAGGAAATGTCTACATCAGGGACCCTTTACCAGTACATGAATATACTACTCTAATAGCAGCAGAAGACTATAGTGCAAACCTCACCTATACCTTGCTTTCTTCATACATAGGTCATTAATTTACATGTTGAATCTGCTCAGTATTCTGTTTGTCTGATATCTCCTTTAAATAACTACCACCATTTATATTCAGAATTCAAGGTAGCAACTATTAAATGTCTTTAAGATGGTATCCAGGCCAAAAGGAAAAAAGGGGGGGAGGTAGAAGAAGGAGGAGAGCAAAGAAAGGACACAACTTGGAACCCTAAATATACAGCTGTACTGCCTGTACCTTCTATTTCACCACATCATTACAAAACCTGAAAACCAGCACCCATGAGTAGGTAACCTTATTATGGGCCTATGCTTTGAAAAATTTCCAGCTAAGAAATATATTTACATTTGTTTTCCATGGATTCATTATTGTTTTAAAAATAGATGACATCATAATAAATGTAATGAATCTTCTACACATGAAGCCAGGGAATATCGCCCTATCTTCCAGAATACAAACAAGAGAAGGAAGATTTGGGATCAGAAGAGAACATGCTCAGGAGAAAGTCTGATGGTAAAAACAGACATTGCCAAACCAAAATGGATCAGCCATGGTGGGCCATGATTGGCTTTACTGGGCCACATACAACAGACAAACAATACACACAACATCCCTTGTCCCACGATTTGCGGGATCCCTTGCTGCCCTGGGTACAAGGCAGCATGGGTCCTGGTAGGGTGGTATGGCACCTGAGGAACCCCTGGTGCCCCATGCCTCCACCCAGGGACCCACACTGACTGGTGCCTCTGCCTGAAGCATGGACTGGAGCAGGTCCTGGCAAGGAGGCACAGGGCACCAGGGATTCTGCAGCTTTGGCACCACCCCGCACTGGGACCTGCAGTGACCCATGCTTCAGGAGATGGCACAGGTCAATGTGGGTCCCCACATGGAGGAACAAGGTGCTGGGGATTATCTGGCTCTTGTGCCACCCTGTGCGGAATCCATGCTGGCCTGTGACGCAATAGGAAGCACGGGTCACTGTGCATCCCAGCAAGGAAATACAGGGCAACGTGGGAGGGTGTCTGGGGCTGCGTCTACATGAGATGCTGACTGTGCCCTTTTTACCGAGCAGTCATTTAGTATCTGTATACAGTTGTGTACAAGTACTGTGTAGTAACCAGAGTTACCAAGAAGTAGCGTCCCCTAAGGGCTTTCAGGTGACACTGACTTCATGCCATGCGACATTACTACTCCGTAGTACCAAGCTACTGCACAGTCAGCATCTCATGTAGATGCAGTCTGTAAGTAGAGAAAGCCAGGCAGGTGCTCCAGGAGTTTGAGGGGTCCAATCCTAGTTGGGGTATGCAGGAGAGTCCATGCAGCCCTAGGCTGCCCACATTCTCCCTCCTCAAAGCAAACAGAAATTGGCCATAACAATAAAGCAGCAGAATTTATTAGAACCTTTTATCACACCAACGATGCAGCACAAAAGGTATGAACATCTATTTGTTCAGCATTTGTGCTGCCATAAAAATTGTTATGGTGGCACAAATGTGACGTCAGGCAACATTTGTTTCTACCCTGAGACTTTCAGAGAACACCCAGCTAGAAGGAGCAGCCTGGGAGACAGCAGTACAGAAAATTCCCAAGAGTGCAAGCAGCATGGTGGGGCTGGAAGGCCAAAGAGCTGGACACAGATGCAGTCTACAGCTTCATATTTGTGAAAACTTCTCAAAAGGGAGTATTGTATTCCTGTACACACACAGAACTTGCTTAATTTTTTTTAATTTGAGCAACATCTATCTTAAAAGGAATAACTTAAACCACTCCAAATGTAAATTTAGTTCAGACTGAAGAAACCTATTGCCACACTACAAAATAGCTACCTAACAATCAACATTTTAATTATCAGTATGCCATATATTTACTAACATTGCTGGAGTTGTGTGTGAAACAAGATCTGTGTCACCTTGAATCAGAAGAGACCCATAGTAAAGTGGAAAATATTACATTGTAAGCAAATTACTTAAACCCTAAATACATAGGCTTCAATTATGCTCCCTATGAAGGGGAAGAGATGTAAAACTGTGCAAATAATGGATCTTTTAGTTCAGCAATCAAAACAAAAATATCAGAAAGCAGTTTTGTTCAATGTCAATCCAAAAGCATTCTTTTATGAAACACAGTAAACAAAAACTGGATTTCAATTATTTTGTTTAACAAAGTATTTTGCTTCATTTTGGGGGTTATGTTCTTCTCCTTTTTATTAGGACTGACAAATGATTAAAAAATTAATCACAATTAATTGCAAGATTTAAAAAAATAGTCACAATTAATTGCAATTTTAATTGCACAGTTTCTCCTGCATTTAACAATAGTTAGTACCCCCCAACCCAACAGCCTGGAGTCTGTGCACCCTGTGGCTCCCTCCCACCACCACCAACAGCTCACAGCCCCAACCCTGACCCCAGCCTGCCCTGTGTCCACCCCGGACTTGCCCTGGCTAGAACAGACCAGCCGGAACCTATGCAAACAGCCCCAACCCTGGCCTGCCCCGTGCCTGCTGCAGACTTGCCTGCCCAAGCTGAGCAGTGGCAGCAGTGGCCAGGCAGAAGTTGCTGTTCAGTGCAGATGAAAAGCAGCACCACCCCCCCACCACCGCCACGGGCTTCTAGCTGCAGCCACCCAGAGCTGGGCTGCTCTGCGACTCCTTTGCACTGCCACCGCTGCCCCACTGGGCAGCCCAGAGCCAGCAGGGACAGCAGCAGAGAGGAGCTGCAGTGCAGCCCAGGTGTGGGCTTCGGGGGGCTCCAGCAAAAAGGACCCAGCAGCAGTGAAGGGGAGGGGCCACTTTTCCCCTGTGCCAAGTAGCAGTTTCTGCCTGGCTGCTGCTGCCACCGCTCAGCATAGGCAGGTGTGTCTGGCCCGGGGCAAGATAGGGTTGGGTGCACAGGTTCCAGCTGATTCAGAGCTGGTCTACTCTGCTAGTCAAAATGATGTGCACGATTAACACGATTAAAAAAATTAACGTGTTAATTTGTTTTTGCATTAATCACATAAGTTAACTGCAATTAAATTGACAATCCTACTTTTTATTTAGTTAGGTCAATTTCTAAACAGAAACACCATTTCAAAATAGAAAGTCAAAGCATTTAAGTATGAAAATGTCATTTTGAAAAAGTTTATTTAAAAAAAATTGCCTTCCTCCAGTTCTAAATGAGGTAATCAGTGACTAAATAGAATAATTTTAAGGCCATAATGCCATCTAGATACTGAAGGGGGCCACCATTTAAAGCATTCCTTGAAAATTGTGTAGCAAGCACTATTATCAACTGTAACCAGCCCAGTGAATTGGAGTGTGTCCGTGCATGTCCAATTTGTGCAATATAGCCTTGTGGGTCTATTTCATCTCAGCCATTTTGAATTTTAGATTATGACTATCTCCAGAATTTTTTAAGAAATGTGGAAACTCTTGAACCTTTCATCCCCTCTCAGGTTCCTGTGCAGAAGCAATAAGTCAATGATTCAAGATAGAAGAAAACATAAACCCTTTCTGATAAAATTTTCATATAACACAAAAATTATTAATCGGTAAACAATAAGAACATGTTGGTTCTACAGAGCATATGGATTGCACAGTAAACAGCACAGTTTATATCAATATATGCATTTTAATACAGCTAAAAGCAAGATCATACATCTACAGATTAAGAATACAAGTTCTACACACTGGATAAGGGACTGTATTTTGGAGTACAGACTCAAAAAAAGGCCATTTGGCTTATGATGAATAACTAACTGAACATTAGCTTTCAGGGAAACACAGTGGCTGAAACAACTAATGCAATTCTTGGATGCATAAGTAGGGGGCTACTGAGTTGAAGCAGGGAGGTCTTATAACCTCTACAGCATTTGGAGGCAGAGACTATTTTTTTGTTTTCTAGCGTGTTTACCACAACGGAGTCTCAGCTGATAGTTGGAGTCCATTAGGACCACTGCAATACAACAACAAATACATAATAATGAATTTAACATCTATTGATTTAAAATTACTACTACAGCTCTGTATATGGGCTTAGTAAAACCACTAACAGAACTGAGTCCACACCTGGAAAAGGATGTAAACAATGGGAAAGGGTTCAGAAAATAGTTACAAATATGATTTGAGATCTGGAAAATCTACTTTACAGAGAGATACTAAAGAAGTTCTATCTTGTTAGCTCAAAGACAAAAGGTAAGGGATAAATTGGTCATGGTCTGTAAGTAACTAAATGGGGAAAAAGTACTGTGACAGTAAAGGACTCTTTAATCTATGAGGCAAAGGCATAACAAGAGTCTATGGATAGAATCTGAGGGTTGACAAATTCAAACTAGAAATAAGATACACATTTTCAACAGTGAGGGTAATTAACCACATGGAAAACTTATCTATGGTTCTGGTGGGTTTTCTATTGCCTGAAATTTTTAAATAAGGATTTTTTTTCTAAATTATATGCTTTGGCTCAACCAGAATTTATATGCTTGATGCAGGAACAGCCTGGTGAAATACCATATTTTCTCACATACAACATGCAACTTTGTCCCCCCAAACTATTTATTAAGTGGGGAAGCTGATTTTCTGCCATGGTTTGGAAGTACCCAAATTAGGTTCCTGCTCCACAGTGAAAAAAAATCTTTTTTTCCCCCCTCATTTTGCTTCTCAAAAAACAAGGTGGTATAACATTTGGGGCAACGGTGTATATCAGCAAATGCAGTACTGTTTGTGTTATGTGAGAGTCAGACTAGCTCAACTGTTGACATTCTTTGAAGGAATGACCCACTTCAGGTCAAAGGTAGGTGGGCATTAGGACCCAGCCACCATCACTTATGTCCACAGCAGCATAGGGAGAGCATTCACTACCAACCCCCTAGCAAAGCTACCAAATACTGCCAAAGCCCCATATCGGATAAAATGGCTCTGTGAGCCTTAGGTCACTGACCCCTGGACTAGATTATTTTAATAGTCTCTTCTAGCCTTAAAATCCATGAATACGTATCTACAAAGGTATTTAGATCGACCAGCATGGCACATACCTCTTCTTCAAGTAGCATTTTCAAATTTAGGTACACATACCAGGTGTGTGCATAGTATTATAGAACACAGGACTGGAACGGACCTCACAAGTTCATCTAGTCCAGACCCCTTGCTCAAGGCAGGATCATCCCTAACAAAACCATCCCAGCCAAGTTTCTGTCCAGTCATCTCTCAAACACCTTCATGGATTAAGATTCCACATTTTCTCTAAGTAGCCTGTTCCAATGCTTGACCACCCTCATAATAAGAAAGATCATCCTCATCTCCAACCTAAATTTCCATTGCTCCTAATCCTGTCTCCTAGAGCCACAGAGAAGAACCCATTTTCATCCTGTCTATAGTTGCCCTTCAGGTATTTGAAAAGTGTTATTAAACCCCGGCTCAGTCTTCTCTTCTCCAGACTAAGTAATCCTAATATTCTCAGCTTTTCCTCATAAGTCCTGCTTCTCAGGCCTGTAATATCTCTTTTAAATCAGTTGGTAGGTATTTGAATTCTAACCTTCAACCAAAAGCCTATAAAAGATTCAAAGTAGTTATTTGACTCCGAGTTCTCACACATGCTTTAATCCAGGTGTTTTGCTAACTACTTCTATAAAAAAAATCATAGGTGTTACTTTCAATCATGTAATGAAAATATACAATCTAGCGAAGAAAATTAATTTGTTTTCTTGCTCAATTATGTTGTCCGTGAGTGTTATTTTTGGTCTCTTTGGCAATAGTATTACTTGATTTTGAAAAGGTGATAGTCACTGAAAAGGGTAAGGAAAAAGTGAAATCTTGCTGAGTGCAGAAGAGCAGCTCCATAACAGATCATTTGAGTTGATCTTTCCATTTCAGCAGGGCTAGGGAAAGGGATGGGATGGGTGAGTATAAAAGAAAAGAATCCTGACATGGAAATGCAACACAGAAACAATTTAGGCATACAGCTAGCGGACATCCCCTTATAGAGAATCAACAGTCAATAAAATTCTAGCCAAAGGGAAAGCCCAGAATTTGAAGACCACACCAGTTTGAAATAACGTTCACAGCAAGGGACAGGTGATGGTTTAGTATTGCTACACCAGTCATTCAGACTAACTCACTGCAAAATTGTCTCAGGATAGATACTACAATTAAACACTATGGAGCTTATATAAACCCTCAACATTTCTTATTGAACTATAAGCCATATTGGTTCTCATGTTACAATAAGAACAAACTGTTCAATACTGGCAAATCTGTGAACTCTTAATCATTTACTTTTAATCATTTAAAGAGAGGAAGCTTTAGGTAACAGATTTATATTCTCCAGTATACAAAATGGCACTGATCTGTCACAGTACAATTTTAATACCAGTGTGCATTCATGGAGGGAGTTAACACCATTTTAATTTATATTTAGATACTAACTCTATTGCCTCTTATGGAGGGATGACATATTGGAATAGTGCTTTCCCAAAAACTGCATCAGACACTGGATGTTCAACCTGGGCAACTCTGAGCACGGGGAAATGTCTGACTGGTCATTAGTCATTTTGAGATAGTAGACGGGGTATACAGAAAGGCTATTAGCTATGTTAGTCTCAAGTCAGCCAGAAGGCAGGGTAAATATGCACATTACAGACTAACTAAGATATATAGAGAGCATAAGCTTTTGTGAACTCAAGCTTACTTCACCAGACACTGTGAAAGGACAAGTATAGAGCAATGTATAAAGTAGAGTGCATGGTCTGAATACAAAAGGTGGGAAGTTGAAAGGTAGAGGACGGAGGAATGGTGTTAGAGGCCTACAAATAAAAACCCATAGTAACAACAGGGCAAAAAAGTGAATTCAGGTAATGAGAGAAGAATCCATAGTCCCTATTTAAACCATATTTAATACCACCCAGTTTGTGGATTTCTTGTCCCACTGTCCTGTTCAAACTGTTTGGGTTTTTTTTTAATTTTGCTGCCTGTGAAGATCAATCCTGAGATCAGCAATGGATTGTCCAGAGATATTAAAGTGTTCTGCAACAGGCCGTTGTGGCTTTCTGCAGCTGATGTCAGATCAGTGTTCATTTATACTTACATACAGAGATCACCCCATCTGTATGATGTAGACAGCAGAGGGGCACTGTAACCAGGTGATGGTGTACATGACATTAATATAGTCACGGGTGAATAAGCCATAGATATTCTACACCTTGGGTGCATCTACATGTGCACTTTACTGCAAAGTTGACTAATTAGCTCTGCAGTAAAATGTCACTATCTACACATGTGCCAGTATTAGGGCACAGTAAATTAATTAAATCCAACATAGGATAGCAATGTCAGGGACAGTACTATCCTATGGTGGAGTAATTACGTGTACTGAAATGCATGTGTAGTAGATGGTGACGGGATGGTTGGGGCACAAAGGTGCTAAAGTGCGTGGGCTGCCTGCTGCCTGGCCCTGCAGTTTAGCACCTTCATGCCCTAGGCAGCCCCTGCACTGCCAACACTGCCGCCTGGGGCTGGTCTCCCAAACCCTTACCGGCCCAGGACTGCTCTGCCCCAAATAAACTACTGAGGTCCTGGGCACACATGCAGATCACCCTAATGGCACATATAGATGCACCCCCTGTTAGTCAGTCAAGTAATGATGTGGTCTGCACTGATGTGGGGCACAGCAGGCATTTGGGTCCACTGCAGGTCCTGCTGCCTTGGTGAGGATGGGAGTTGGTCAGTCAATTCAAGAACAACTATCTGAGGTTGTGGGGGATTTATGTAAACCAGGACAGGTTCATCACCCATGCCTGTCTTGAAACCCTTATGCTTTTTCCAGGAGGATTTAGAAGTCCTTAATGATGTAGCTGAGGTGTTCAGGTTGGCAGGTGTAAATGACAACCGGAAGGATTTTATTGTCCTTGTCCCAGGGTTGGTTTTATGGAAGGTCAGATCAAGATCCAAATCTAGCTTTGTTAATTTGAATGACTACAGTTTTCGTATTCTATTTTACTTGTAGGAATCCCTGCTCCAAATCCTGAAGGAGTTCATTCTGATTGGTGGGATCAGAGCAGATACAACTGTAATGTAGTGCTTGGCTGTGGACAGTGATGTGCTTAGGGTGAAAGCTGGAGGCATGAAGGTAGCTTTGATAGTCGGTTGTTTTCTGATACAATGTGGTGGTGATATGGCTATTCAAAAAATTATCCATTTAACCTCTAATTCTGCCAGTTAAATGATAGCTACTGATAGCACAGCAGTTTGGACACAACTGCTGCTGGGAGCCACTCCTGGTGCCCTTTGGCAGGTTGTGGGGAGGGGAAGAAGGTGGTGACAAGCTCAGCAAGACAACACAGCCCATGTGAAGCCTGGTGCTAGGAGGGAGGGAGCACCTGTGAACAAGCAGCTAATTGCTTAATTGGCGAGTCATTAGGCCGCCTGCTGTTTTCTTCTTTAACTTCATAGGCTATGGGTACTAGTCCTCTTTGCCCCTCCCCATGCCCTCCTCCCTACTGATTGCTCTGCTGCCTTCTGGTTCCTGGTGGGCACTGCATGGTTTCCCTTCTCCCCTTCCCTGCCACACTGCACTCCAGCCTCCGCTAAACAAGAAGTGGTAAGCTAACTGGTTATCACTAGACTTACTGCAAACCTACTGCATCCCTAAATTGCAAAACTGTCTTCACTGTATAGTTAAACCCATATTTTACACAAATTTAGCACTACCCTCCTTTCTATCTCCATCCTTCCAATAGAAAAATCTGTAACCTGGTTTGAAGGTGCTTTAATCAGATCTCAGTTTACAGCTGAACACAGATGAGTTTGGTGTAGTCAGAATGAAGATCTGGTTTCACCTGGGCTGGAACCCACCCTGTCAGTAGTAAGGATGTATGCAAAAATTGCCTGGATGATGACAATCCTCAAATACTCTACAATTCTCACAAAGGAAAACCAGGTTCTCCTGCAATCCATGCAACTAACTTGGAAAGAATTGTAAAGCATCTCTGCACACAAAACCAAAAAAAAAATAGAATACAACCTCAGACAGTTAAAGGCAAATGTAGTAGCAATGAGGAAACATTCATTGTACTGAGCTCACTGGGTAGGAGCTTTCCTGGGAAAAGATGTTATTTCCCTACTCTGGGTATCCAGGTGGCTCACACCCAGATGTCAATGACCTGGGTTAGTTATGTAGTGAAGACATACCCCTGGAGGCTTGCTTTCCTTTTGGGAAGACCTCTGCAAAAAAAAATAATAAAAAAACAATCCAAAAATGACTTGTCTGATGTGCGGTGAAGATGGCCACCTCTTTGGCGCTCCAGACTGACGTTGGCAAGACTGAGGTGACGAGGTGCACTGCAGACTGTTCAGTGACTCCAAGGATCTATTTAAAGTAATCCTCCACTCCCTTAAAATGTCCCCTCTCCTGTATCATCTGAAAAAAGGCATAGACTTCCTGTATTATTTGGCAATTCTGCTACTGCCTTGCCCATCAGTTCCCCAAATAAATTTCTAGTTCAACAGTTACAGGCTGCCAGAAACTGTTATCCTTTGCATTTTCTTCTCAGTCATGCAGACACCTGAGGAGCAATTTATCTGCAGGGGGAGGGGAAAGAGTTTGCATACTGTGGGAATATACAAGTGTGAGAAGAATGATCTCTGACAGCATGTCTGTCCAAACTACTAGATCTTTTGGGAAAAGGACTTAATTTGCTGGACCAAAATCTCTTGCGGGAGAAAAGAGAAATATGGAGAGTCTCCTGTAAAAGTTAAAATAATGAGAATACCTGTACCTGTCTCTGACTTTCCTCTGCATTGTTCTATGCACATTTCTCTGGCTCACAAAGGAATAAAAGATAATATAAGCTTATTTCTGGGATTCATATGGAAATTCTTTTTTGTAGACCTCCATTCCTCATTTTCTTTACACCACGTTGACTCCAGAAGGCACAGAAAGTCTTCCATACTGGAAGCTCTCTTGTACTACAACTTGTAAAAAAAGTGACTTTGGGTCCCAGGTTTCTCCAGATGAAGAGAAGGAACAAGCTCTCAACAAAGATCCTATTCCTTCCAACTTCCATTAGAAGATGACTTCTCTAGTGGCCATCAGGCTATTCCTCTCCTGCCCTGGTGGTGCCTGGGGATATAATGCTAAAATGGGAGGTGAGAAGGGAGAAAGAATAAAATGTGTTGAATAGGAGATTTGTAGAGCTAAAGAAGTGAGGCTCACATGCAATTAGTAAATGTCACTGGTGCTACAGCTAAGATTCTTGTCCTCCCTTTATGCTTTTTTTTTTAAAACCAAGAGACAGAACAGAGCTGTACTACCATCAGTGGCTGAGGTAGACTGCCACTTGGGTACCTTTCCCTGTATGATGGAAGCACAGAGATGAGAGAACTATTAATGACTGGCCCCTTTACAGCATTCCTTTACAGCAGGGGTGGGCAAAATGCGGCCTGCCAGGCCATCCCATCCAGCCCGCGGGACCCCTAAAAAATGTAGAAAATTAATATTTATCTGCTCCTGGCTGCCTGTCATGCGGCCCTCGATGGCTTACCAAAACTCAGTAAGCGGTCCTCCGCCCAAAATAATTGCCCGCCCCTGCTTTACAGTCTAATAAGGCATGTTTACATGGCAACGAAGGTGTAATTTAGTACTGACAGGTATACCTGAGCTACCTTCAATGTAGCTTGCACAGGTAACAAAAGGAGTGAAGACAGGGGAGCACATATTCAGGCTACATTAGAATCTAAGAGAATAGCCCAGGTCCCAGGTGGGCTTGTAGAGCCCACACTTAAGTCCAAACCACCATGTTTTCACTCCTGTTGTTACTAGCTAGATTAAATTTAGAGATTCAGAAGAAGACTCCAAAGGCTCTTCCTCTGCAGCTGTCCATATTCTAAAGCAGGGAGGGGACACTGCTCCAGAGTTCCCAGGAATGACCTGTGTCTGCACAAGAAAACCATCTCCATTATATGCCCTGACTGATGCAGAGGAATCAATGCAGGTCAATAGTCTGGTATTTTTTCTAGGGTATCTACCACCAGGATGAGCAGAAGTATCCAGTGTTGCTATTTACCTGCAATACTGATTTCTGTGCTGGTTAGCCGGGGCATCAGACACTGAAACCATGTTTTATTTTGTCAGACTTAGCAGATACCAGACAGTGAATTTTTTTATTACTATCTGTGGCCTTTGGCATCCAAAGGAATCAGCCGATGATATGCTCTACCCAATTCGAGCTGTTTCTTAAAAAGACAGTTACCCATTGTTTCTCTGGCTTTGTCAGCCATGCAGCACTCCACACAGGTAAATGAGGGTTCAAGCCACTAAAATCTCAGGGAAAAGGAAGAAAAAGCTCTCTACCTGGCAAAAAAAGGACAAACACTGGTTAAGTACTGTACTATGATTCTACAGTTGAACAGGGAGATGAGATTTTCGATACATTTGGTTTGGTTTTGGCTTCATTTTCTATTCTGTAGCAACAGAATCTAAAGCTGCTTGCCTGCAGCTGTGGAGATGGAACAACATCCAAGCATTTTAGGGGATGTGCCAAGCCAAACCCTTTCCTGTCAGTGACTGACAGCCCAGTGTTGCCTCTAAAGAAGCAGACAGGCTGAAAACCCACTGTAACAGGTCTCTGAACCCTAGCATGACAGAAAAATGTAAAACATCTCTGACTCCTACAATATGGGTTCTGTACTCTTTTGGCCACCAACACTTTCTGAGATGCAGAAGTCTGGCGTCCAACCCTGATCCTAGAATAGCTGTGAATGGAGGAACATATTGGCACTATGTTGGTTTGCAGTCCCTGAAAGTTCTTTTAAAAATGTGTTTTTAACAACCTAGGATTGTCAGAATTGAGTTCCAGTAAAAGGTTTGTTAAAAAAAAACAACAACAATTTAAATTAATATTACATAGTGCTAAAGTACTTACCCAAATCCAAGATTACTTTGAATTCAAGACAATCCCCCAATAATTAAATTTGATACATGATACATTTTGTTATACATTTCCATGAATCAAATCTAATTATTGGAGGGTTGTCTTAAATTCATCCCCCCATCACTGTAGTGGGGAAAGCAGAGGCAGAGGGGCAGGCAGGAGGGGGACAGGAAGTGGGAGGGAACAGGTGGCAGGATAATCAAGCACTCTGACACCTGCCCCTAACCCCACCCCACTTGTGCCCCGGGTGCCCCCCCTGCAGTATCTAAATCCCCAGCACCTGCCACTGCCTGGCCCCCCCATGCCTGTGCTCCATGTGGTACCTGCTCCCCACCCCCCTGCCACGGTGTGGTACCTGCACCCCCTGGTGCCTCCCCCACTTCCCTTCCCACATCTCTGCTGCCACTACCTTCAGTTATAGTCCCAGCTCCAGGCCCATTTCAACTCAGGGAAAGGAGCATATGCTGGCTCAGGCCCCTGCCCAGCCATGTAGCAGTGGTGGCAACTCTGGCCTTAGGATTGGGTCTGTGCTGGACATAGGCAACATGTGGGGCGGGGGGCACAGGTCCTCCTCAGATTTCTGCACCAACAGCGGGGTGTGGGGCTGCAGCCAGCCAGAGGCAGGACTCAGCAGCAGTGGGGGTGGCAGCATGATTTCTGCGCCGACAGTGGGGTGCAGGGCTGTAGCCTAGCTAGAGCAAGCACCCAGTAGCAGTGGGGGCAGTGCAGAGTTATGCCCCCACACACTATCAACACTTACGTGTCCTCTATGGTGCTAGGGTTGGAGCTGCCACCACCACCACTGAGCCGAAGCAGGGCCAGAGCCATGATGGAGGGTAAACAGCAGTGGGACACAGTCAGCACAGGGGGCAGCACCTGCAGCTCAAACCCAGGATTGAGCTGGAGCTCCAGTCACAGCTGCAGCTGTACCTGCAGCAGCCACCTGTGTTCCTCTCCCCTCCGCCCCAACCCCAGGCTTGTACTCCAAACTAAGATGAGGCGCTTTTTCCCCGTGCTGAATGAGGGGGGAAAAAAACTCATCTTGGAGTCAAGTAAATACGGTACATTATGACATTACAGCACAACATTCCATGCTGATGGGTGGCAGGGAACTAACTCTAGCATACAGAACTAATTATTCCACTTCATCTAGATGGAACATTCAGTGACATCAACTGGACTAATGTCTACATGGATCACAGGCAGCATACAGTAGTCACTGTTAGTCACTATGTTGTTGTAGGGCTTGCCACATTCCTTGGGAATACCATGGTAATTTTAATGATGATCACTGTACGGATCAACTCCTCTCAGAAATTTGTGCTGCAACATATTTTTCACAAAATTAATTCATATATTTATCATCCTAAGCCTTCAAATAGTCACACTGTTACATTTTCCAAAGCCCAGAACAAGCTGGGACCAATACAAAAACATATAGGGAAAAGGCCAGTAAGAATTTTACATACACCCTAGCACTAGAATTAGATTAAATAAGAATATTCTACATATTTACTATACAGAGAGTTCTTACACAAATAATCGGATGAGCATGCATACTCTATGATATACATAGGGACTTTAACAAATGTGATATTGTGTGTATGTAAAGGCTACATCCTTTTTCAATAAACTCTTGCAAAAAATATTGGTGCCTTTAGACTTATGAATGCCATGTCACTTAGTAGAAAATGCATTCTTAAGTTTCATATGAAGTGTAAACTTTACAAAGATAAGGACCATGACATATTCTTTTTCTTTTGGAGCTAAAAAAAAGATCTTTTTACATTATTAAGTTCTGTTTCCTGTCCCGTTGTATTTTCAATTGGCCCTTAGGACTCGTCTCTGTAAGACTATGTAATAATATTGGTTACTGATAACTCAACAGCACACACCACAGCAAGATACTGCTGTGATTAGAAGAAAATTCATAAACAAAGACTAGCTCCCATATAGCTGTGGAGAGCTAGTGGCTTTGACCTGTCCTAACCCACCCATACTCCTTCTCAAATTCCTGCTTCTACTGAATGCTAAAAAGTTGAAGGCTGTGTAAGAGTTAGGGAAGTAGCCATTGTTCCACCTCTGGCAGCACTTCTGGTTCTGTACATGCAACCTAATAAACAGAATCAAGCAGGCCTACAGAAAATAATCACACTCCCAAAGTAACATATACATTTAACTGAATAGCACCAGTAAATATGACAATGGAAGGCTTTTACAATGTTTATGAAGGCAACTTCAAACAGAGTTCTGCAAATAGCCAGATTTTGCAGGCAGGTCTACACTGAATGCAAAGGTGCGACTGAAGCTTATGCTGACATTCTCAAACTAGCTTCTATCTACTGATGGCTGCACAGAACCTAGCGAGCACTAATAACAGAAAGATTTACTCAGCTTCCCAGGTGGGTTTTACAGCTCATGCTGAGTTCTGTGATCCTGCAGCTAAAGTGCTCTCAGCATCCAAGCTAGCTAGTTTAGGTAGATCTACATGAGCTGCACTCTTATCAAGGGCTGCAGTATGCAGACAAACTGTATGGCACAAAGTGTATACAGTGTTAAAAGTTCATTCAGCTTGTATCATTCAGGTTTATACTTCAGAAAAGGACAAACAAATTAAGCTTAATATTCCCTGTGTCATTTTTACAGAGGGGATTTCCATTAATGTTAAACTTTAGCGTAACTGGCAACAGACTACTATAGCATTTGAAAAGAATAATCTCCACCTGTGTTAACAATCAAAAAATTCTAAGTACCATGCACAAAAGTTAAACACACTGTACATTAATACCACAATAGGATCAAACATAAAAGAAACATTAGTATTAGTATACAGAGAAATATCATATATAAAACATGTTTTGAGAAGAATATAAGTGGCATTAATTGTGTGATTTTTTTTAATAATGTTGATAATCAACTTCAGATAAACTGAAAAAAACATCAATATACCAATGACTTTCAACAAAATCAAGGTTTAGGAAATTATCTTCTTTTTAATTCCTTTTTGGCTAATACATGCCTAAATATACCCTTAATACTTGTGATCATAGATTTACCTATTTTAACTATGCTGACCACAAATTGTATCTGTTATTAAAAACTCTGCCTGTGAAAGTATCTGTAAGATTCTGTCAGTTTGGAACCGTAAAGCCATCACTGTGCTTCCAATCCACAACAAAGTTGGTTTGGCTACTATCCACTACTATATGCCAAGTTTCTGGATCTCCATAGCAAGAGGTTCAAAAGACAGAAAGATGTTTTTGTTGGCAAGTCAACACTAAACTTAATGCATAAACAATGTAATAAGAATTCATGGTTACTGAACTGGGGTGTAACAGCAACATAAAACAACTGCTCAAAGAAAATTCCAATGTATCCTTTTAAAAGTCACTTTTTAAAGATGATCTTGACTCAAACTATACTACTGTCACAGATTAAATGTTTATATAATAATCAAAGTTTCAAAAAGCTGCCCATAGGATTATTGATACATTAATAGAATACATGAGTAAAAAGAAAACTTTAATTTCAAAAGAGAAAAAATCAAAAATAACCATTTAGAGATGACCCAAATGTAAATCTGACTCCCATTTCTTCTCACTGGGGAAACCGGTACTCATTCCAAATACCTCTTTTGTTCTGCTCTTAAAAACTATAAAATTCTACTATGTCTACTCCTCTGATCAACTTCTACTGCTGGGGTGGTTTCCCAATCCCTAAGTAGATTCAGTAAACTAACAGCAGGCGATGGAATTAACTGAGAAGGGGGACATAATATGAATTGAAAAATAGCAATGAGTATTGTTGCCCTGCCAAGGAAAGATTTAGCTGCAATGTAAACACTATTTTTTCTAGAAAATAAGTGCTTTTGAGAAAATTAAATCAGCTATACGCAAGATGATGATGAAAACAATGCAATATGACTGAGAATAGGAATATAGTTAGAATCTAAAAATTAAACATTAAGGGATAGAGAACAGTTTGATAATCCAATAAAAACAACAGAAAATTGGTAATGCATTTGCAATATTTTGATGCAAAAATCAGCCATAATATAGTTGTCAAATATCATATATTTCTCAATTCTTACTGGAAATGTACTATTGAAACCAATCATGAAAAAACAATCTTTACTATAGTGAAAAAAAACAACTTTGCTGAGTGTAAATGTAATAAAAGTCATGTTATATTTGCCTGCCCATATCTGTAGCACTTTCATCAGAAGCACATTCTGTAGTTACTCACAAAGGCAGGTACTGTTAGGCAAGGGACAAAGGCAAAAGACTGCAAAGCAAGAGGACTCAACTTCAATTTAACTGTCCTGTAAGGTACATACTAATTAGTTGCAAAGCTATGAAATCCTAGCTAGCATGTTAAGTCTGCTACATGACAGTATAATTTGACTTCTTAAAGGATTATGCAAATTACAACTCATCATTCCATTACATGACTGAAAAAAAGTGACAGCTAATTTATACATAACACACCTTTCAAATCCCTAAGATGTGAAGCACCTGTGCAATATATTTTGCCTAGATTTTCTGGTGTGTAAGTTCTTATTTATTGCAGTATACAGAAGCATACCTAAGAGATTTAATAAAGCCATAAGGTTTTTTATTTGCTTTTTAACTTTTAGAGCACAGTTCCAAAGAATTAAAAAACATATTTCTGTCCCTGTTTTAGAGGTTTTTCATTTAAGTAGAAGTATAAGATTTTAATACATGTTTAATTTCTGAATAGTGGGAGAGCACGAGCACTAAATGCACGAGCTAGAGGTAAGACTCACACAGATTTCAACATACTTCTGGTAGGTAGATTCACAGTAGATTCCGTCATATCTGTAGATTTTCCTACATTCTGATTGGTTGGGTAGAGGATGCTGGACAGTTATTCTGTAGAGGTATCAAAAACAGATATACATGACTAGAGATTCTCTACAGGTAACTGTAATGCAGGACAATAAGTATGCTTTTTTTTTTTTTTTTTTT
>NW_017729025.1:63396829-63398653 GCF_001723915.1 Gavialis gangeticus
TTTTTTTTTTTTTTTTTTTTTTTTTACATCTTTGCATAATTGCATTGTGCATATATATCCAGTAGTTTCTATATTTTTAATTTTGCGACAAATGCAAACTAAACTTCAGTTCTCTATGAGCGCAATGTTCCACTCTTCAAACCAATGAAAGTAGAAGAGGTAGCAAACTGATGTACTACCAAGCAGAATGCATACTTTGCCCATTTCTTGTTAATAAACTACTACTAATTTAATTGTCACAATTTGCTCACTGTTCTGAAGCCCTTACTCAGGCAGTTATGGGAGTTATACATGAGTAAGAACTGAAAATTTGAGATCCTAAGCTTGCTACTATTCAATTCAATGGAAAATCAAATCTCCCATTAACTTCAGCAGCACAGGATCAGAGGCAGAGCAGCACTGAGGCCTAACAGTAAAGGATTTGAGCACATTAGCAGCACTGTCTCCAACTTCTATTCACTTCAAGATGCTTGGTGTAGGTGCTTGGGAAGTGCCCAGAACCTTGTCATATCCACTCTTAAACCTCAAAAAGACTCAATTAAGCCTTTACAAGCCCCCTAACAGGGGGTCATAATTGGATTATAAAAGTCAGTCTGGTTTAAAAAAATACTTGGCCAATTGTGCACAATAGTATCCACCTGATCATTTCTGTCACTTTTCTGATATAAAAATAAGTAATATGTGCTTTTCTGTCCACCTCTCACTAACACTCCCCTGCCCCTGCCCCTGCCCCCACCCCCACACATTTCAATTTTCAAGGACACAAAAATAATTTTTATAATTTTCAACAACATTTTCATCTATAATTTTAGAGGATCACTATCTGAATGAAAATCCTGAAACTGAAGTTTATCTATTCACAGTATTTGTTTCAATGGAAAATCAATTATGGATCTCCCAGAAATACTGGTTATAATGCAGGAACCCAGGCAGAGTGACAGAAGCTCTGAAGTTCTGCGCTGTGGAAACTGGGGTCTAGATCCACACTGGGAACTGGACAATGTGACACTCAGCATCACAATGGCTCACTTTTTGATCCTTGGAATGGCCTGGATCCCAGAATGCAAACCACGGCCCTGAGTTAGGTGCCTGAGTTCCCTGAACAACTCATAAGGAGAGCTAGGAATCTCAGAATGGGCTTCACAACAGCCAGCAGGGTGACTAGAAGGTCTCCTAAACTGGCCAACAAAATCTACTGAAAAGAGGGATGTATACACACTTAACTGTGGGTTGCAGACCATGGCCACTGTCACATGGGAAATCCCAGCCCAACTCTCTCTCCTAGACTTATATGTCCAAGTCATCCATTTCCAAAATGAACCAGTGGCCAATCCTTTCTTAAAAACCTGACTTGAAGAGGAGGAGGTTAAAGTTTTCCCCTGGGATATGCATTGTATATGCACCTACCTTCAGTTGTGGATTCTATTCCGGAAGCCAAGCATGCAAATCCCTTTGTGGATCTAGCCCTTATTCAATATTACATAATAGTTCTGATGAGAGAGATTTCTATCCTTGTTGTCCCCAACTATTTAAAAAAACAACAACCCAATGAAATAAGGAATATGCACATCCAAAAACATTTGGTCAACTTACACATCAACATAAATGCTTTGCAATCCCACTGTCCTTGTTGAGACGGCATGACATCAAAATGAGCATGGAAACTGTCCCACTATGTTTAAATTGTATAAGAAACATTCCTGAGATGCTGCAGAATACATTTTCAAGCCAAAACCGGGTTTTTAGCCATGTAAATACCCAGGGCAATGCTTTGAAAAAGTATCCTGAATGTTCTTGTATGATGTTTGTCTCTTATTGTTAAGG
>NW_017729025.1:63398664-63417660 GCF_001723915.1 Gavialis gangeticus
CTGATGAGAGAGATTTCTATCCTTGTTGTCCCCAACTATTTAAAAAAACAACAACCCAATGAAATAAGGAATATGCACATCCAAAAACATTTGGTCAACTTACACATCAACATAAATGCTTTGCAATCCCACTGTCCTTGTTGAGACGGCATGACATCAAAATGAGCATGGAAACTGTCCCACTATGTTTAAATTGTATAAGAAACATTCCTGAGATGCTGCAGAATACATTTTCAAGCCAAAACCGGGTTTTTAGCCATGTAAATACCCAGGGCAATGCTTTGAAAAAGTATCCTGAATGTTCTTGTATGATGTTTGTCTCTTATTGTTAAGGTTCATTTTAAAATCTTAATTACACTACATAAATGAAATTCAATATTGAACACAAACTGTGTATTTAATTTAGGTAGTTATAGGATGCCCGTTGTGGTATCTGCATGCCCTGTGTTAGCTACTTTATCATTTCATACACTTACATTTAAATGACAAACTAGAAACTGATAATTAGAAGAATGTGGGTCAGAAATGGGTCAGAAATAAGGACTACCTGTTAAAGAGAACCATTCAGCACTCTTTACTCAGGCTGAACTCCCAGTGAAGCCAGTTAAAGTAAATAGTAAGTAAAGACTGCTGATTGGGTTGAGGTAGTTTTTTTTCCAGACAGTCATTCCTAAATTTTATCTCTAAAAATGATTTTTAGACAATCTTCCCCACATTAATTTTGCTAACTTGTTCTTTAGCACATTAGGTTAGCAGGGTTCCACATAAAAAAATTGATTTTGCCCAAGATAAAACTGTATATTGGCTATTTACTCTGGGTACTATATATTCCTGTTCTATTTTATGCTATCAAATTGATTTCTTGTATTTTTCTCTGTATTAAAAATTAAAGGGCTGAAGTATATTTGAGTCTGATCAATTTGTAGTGGTTAGCTCAACCGAATTTCAGCCAGGCTCTGAATGGTATAGAAAACAAACCCACCTCTTCCCATGTAAGCTTTTGGACAGAGTAAAACCTGCCATTTTACTCATGATAGTAAAAGGTTAAAATGAAATTTTACTTTTGGACATCCACACTGCCCTTGTGAGCACAGCTACCATGGAAGGTCATTTTACAAGGAAGCTGCCAGAAACACACTGGACAAGATGCTTAAAAAAAAAATCAAATCAAACATCACAGTTTACCTGATGGGTTATATTCTTCTTTCTTTGCTACAAGCGGGGTCCAGTCCCTCACCTGCTTTTGTTGTACACTTTCACTAAAATGTTCAAATGTACCCTCTGAAATGTGAAATGATTATAAACTGCTATGTTTGCACATTCTCAGCCCATCGCATCTCTGTGTCACTTAAAACTCTAGATGGGCTCACCATACAACTTGAGGTAGAACTTTAAGTGCATTTACATACATGTGAAATGTGTAAGCTATGACTAATTTTAACTCACAGGGCAGAATTTAAATAATTAGTTACAAGAAGTCAAACTAAGGGAAAAAAGGAGGAAAGAGATGGTTAGAGGCAGAGTAGTAAATTGTTCCATTTTTGCAGGTAATCTAAATGCAAACTAGAAGCAACTTATCATGAGAATGGATTTTCCACCATCTGGTCAAATAACAGGGGATTTGTCTAGTGGCAAGCAAAGAATGGAATGATGTGAGAAAGATTAGCGGGCAAGTCCTACAGTTGGCTAAAATGTATTTTGTGCAAACAAGAACAGATGACGCTTTAACAATTACACCTGTCAAAAACTCCAGAAAGCAATCCATCTCTGAACAGCCCAGTTGAAAACAGGCTAGTTCATAACAAAATGAATTTTTTTAAACAATTGCCAGCCATAACAGTTTGATGCATGACAAGCTGAGGAAGTCGCTTTCCATGTTCAGCTGAAACCTTAACTAACTGGACCCTGGTTTTCTATGATAAGTAAGATATTAAACTACAAAATAAAATCTTTGTTGAAGTAATGCAAATAGCTAACAAGCTCATGAAAGCAAGAAAACTCAGAGTTAAGGCTCAAACCTTAGGCATAGATTCTAACTTTAATATACCCTATGCAAATGTGTACAGTGCATGTGGGGGTCAAGTTTAGCACCAGTTAGCACTTGGCTGGCAGGTCTCACTACTAATCAAAGCAGTTCCTAGAATTGTAGCTCTTTCGAAGTGTAGTTCTGGAGCCTTAAAATTACACGTGTCCTATAGGGAGAATTCCACTGAGTAATCAAGTTCCCACAGAAGAGACACCTGCTTCCTGCAGGACAGATGAAATTTTAAGGTACAACACCATATTCTATTAATTCCAAGGTGTTTTTTTTTAGTAGCCCAGACTGTATGTATTACTACTTATTATCAGCCAGTTTCAAGGTTTATTTAAATATTCTACATTTTAGAAATTACAATTTATTATGAAGAGTAGTCCTAATTCTCTTCCAAATTTTTTATTCATTTTTCCTGGACCAGTATTTAGTGCTCTATTTTTCTCTACAGTGTTTATCTATAGTTACCTGCTTCAGTAGGGAATTTATCAAAAACTTTTAACTGAAGATTTTTTTGTAGGCTAACTATAGGACATTCAGGGGAATGAGTTAGTATCCATCATTAAGTATATTATAACTACTTGAGCAAATGTTTAAAAATATGGCACAAATACACTTAAATTCCCATTTCTTGCCAGTCTGGATTGGACCTAAGCCCTCAAAAGATCTAAGTGAAGTAATTTTTAAGTGGAGCTGTGCTGATTTAGACCAGCTAAGTATGTAGCCCAAAAAGTTAAAGAAATATCTAAGTTCATAAAGTTGCTCTTAATCATTCACCTGTGGAGAGCTTGTACTCTTGTTAAAACAGGACTAACCACAAATTTATATAAGTGTTTTATCATAGTTGTGAAAGGGTTATTTATCACTCCACAAAAAATAGCCTCTTCTCAGTCCCATATACCACACATTGTCAGAGGTGCCTGTTCAAAGATGGTATCTTAATGCATAGGTCATGGGCTTGCTTTGTGAGTGAAAAACTTTTCAAAAGATGTGGCAGCACAAATACTTAAAAAACGTCAGAAATAAGATTCCTCTTCTGATTTCTGTATTATGCCCTCCTATGGAAATATTATATAGCCTATCTTTAAGTCTTTCAGATATTGATGCTCAACACCTGAGCAAATATGAACAATAATTTGGCTACAAAACTTTTTTTTTTTTTTTTAAAGAGAAAACATAGGATTAGTCTTCTTTGAAAAATCTAATTGTCCTCCCTCTTGTAAACCCTGCTGGTGATGGGAAAAATCAAGGGTTCAGGTTGATTCTTTCAGATCCATCAGTTGCCTTGTTTCCCCCATTGACTGAAAAGTATTGTTGATATGCCTGCAGATCCTGGCAAGGATAGGCTGGGCTGAGCTTGAGTGACTCCTTTCTTCTTTCTCTGAAAAGAACCAGAGGGTAGCTTTGTATGCTCACTCATCTACGCTGAGTGCTCTCTCTTGTGATAGTGCCAAAGAGTTGTATTTTGTCACACTTCCTTTTCACTATGTACATGGACCAGAAAGGGAAACACTGAACAACTGATATTCACTCTACTTCTCCATGCCAGTAGTTCCACAGTGTGGCCGATCAGTGCTCCTGTGGTCTATCCAAAAGGGTAGCTCATATGAGAGCTAGTTGAATAAGAAAGATGAGAGAGGAAAGACTGAGCAACTATGGAAAACAACAAAAGTAAAGGTTCTATCTCCATACTTCATGGATGGGGTTTGTCTGCCTTTTTTTTAAATAACTCAAGTTGCCAGTTTGAGGGGTTGCTGGGTGTTTGACTATTTCTTGACTATTTCTGGATGGTTGGACAGTGGTGGTAGACAAGAATATTCTGTTTTACCTAAACTCTGCAAGGAGGATGTAAATGTTGTGTGCTCACACCAGTTAATCCTGCCTTCATTATTTACAAATAAAATTACTAAATTGCACTCTACTTTGGACCATACTTGATTGCTGAGAAGCTTCAACTAGTAAAAAATGCATTTTTTTATTTAATGTTGCTCCTCTCCTAGAATAACAACCTTATACCTATGCTTCTGAGAATATACTTATTTCCAATTCTTTTCTGATGCAATTCAAAGTGCTGGTTTGGTTCTGTAAACCTACAGACCACTTCTTTCTGCATGCCTTACCCTGATCACAAAAATCAGACAAGATCCTTATGATTACAATCTCAGTACATCTTGGGGCTGGAAACATGGTGTTTCCTCAGTGGAAGGGTTCTGTCACTCAGGAATTCATTCCTTGTTCAGTCCAATGCAGCGTGAATTTGACCTTCAGAACAGGTTTTTCTTTCTTCCATCAAAACTAAGAAATTCATTCTAAATTAAGTGGAACTAGATACAGCTCCCAGTGACTTCTGTTTTAGTAGGAGGGTCCACATACAAAGGCTAATATTTTTTACATTTTTTCCAAAGGACAATTTGCATAAAATGCTTATTGATAATAAACAATAACTTCTAAGTGTTCAAGTGACTTCTGATTATTTTGAAGTAATTTTTTTTGTCTTTATATTCAGGTACCTTCTACTTAACATGTCAAACATCTGAGAATGTTAGCAAAATGCAAGTGATCAAAATTTCCATCCCATTTCCCAAGCCTTAAGAAATACAGTTAAATATAGAAGCATAAATATATTTAAATTGTCTAAACTAAAAACTGCATGTTTGCCCTTCATTCTTCCATCGCTTTATTCCCCCAGTTCCATCTCTTGCATTTTCTACCCAATCTATACCATTTCCTTTCCTTTGCATTTCTCTCATTTCTATGCACAGCAGATCTCCAAAGGTCAGGTTCCCCCTTCCCCCTTCTATTTATTCATAATTATGGTTATAAATATATTTTATCAACTAATTTTATACACATTTCAAATTATAAAATAAAGCCATCTTAAAGTTATGAACTTTAAAGAGTCTCACTTTTTGTCCCACACCTAAACCTTGAAACCAAAGAAACCCATGGATCCTGATTCTAACTTTATCTTCCAACTCCAAAGTATATACAAAACCTGTAGATACAGTCAGGGTGAAACAAAGATGGAGAAACCCAGTGCATAACGTTCCCCAACATTATGTATGTCCAACCTTTTTAAATACCTCTGTGATGGCCCTAGAAAGATGCAGAAGGCATAGGAACACAGTTCTCCATCATACTTTTACTTTGACACTGACCCCTCCAAACTGGCAGAACCAATCTGCACCATTTATTAGAATAGGTTCTCTACCTGCACTATGAAATATCTCTGATTCCCAAATAGGGTTGTGGGCATACTACCTTCTCCTGTAGAATACATTCTAATCTGGAGCTGAAGACAATGGGCAGCCCAAACCAGAAAAGGCATCAGTATGAAGGCCTAGGGACAACATTTAGAAGCTTCTGCCCCATAAAACCCTGGTATCTTTTTTGGCAGGCCAGTAGGGGGCTCCCACATTGAGCCACCCACCTCACTGCGCCCAGCCACCTTCCAGGCTCCCTGGGGGAACCTCATGTCCGGCCGACCCTCTTCCTGGAGCACACCCGCAAGCCTGGGGGTAACGCCGCCACCACCACACAGGCCTAGTAATCCTTGAGTACATGACCCACTGCAAGAACTTGGAGTACACTTCCCTCAATCTGAAGCACAAACAGTGGTCTCCCTTATTTAGCTGAACCAAGGGAACCCCAAGACATAATCTAGGCCCTCTCCCAATAAGTCTCGCATGCTAAGTACAAAGGAGAACTTTATTGGTTAAAAGGTGTAGGTTTAGAATAGGGTACAAGGTACAGCAATATCAGAGAAATGCCTTAGACCAATCAGTGGCATGGTAGCCTTTGATTACACGTGTGTTACTGCAAGTTATATATCTAGTTAGATCTCACGTAGTTTACTCACAAGTATCATCCAGAGGCAGTTGCAGATTTCCTCTGGAGGCAAGCAGTTAATTGAACATGAGTTTCAAGACAGACAGTTTCAGATGGTTCAGCTTCTCTGAGAGTTTTCATCATGGCTACTGCCCCTCCTCCTGGGCAGTCCTTAACTTATATAGCCTTTCTGACTTCATTTACCTGATCCAATGAAGGCAAGCAACTGTTGGCTGCCAGCCAACGAATTTGAAATGCATCACTGGTTGTGGGGTAGACTGGCAGGGTCTCCAGCTCCCTCCCAGTCATGATGACATTGCTTAGAATAATAGGCAGTTTAAGCCCCCACCCAGTTGTGTGAGGCCAGTCATGTAGGCAGAGGGAGCAGGTTTCCCTCTCCCTCAGGAATGTACCCAGCTCAGGTTACAACTCAGTGTTACCTGAAGCCTATGGGGCCAGAGGTGTCTGCCCTCTGCAGTGACCATGGTAACCAAATTGTTAGATTGGTCACCTGCCTGATAGCAGAGTTTGGGGAGAGACACAGATGACATTCTGCCACATCTTTTCCCAAGGATTTTCCCAGCGGTACCATCTCTTAAAACATTGCTCCTGGTATATTCTCCCTTTTACTTAGGAATATCCAGCCAAGAAGAGAATAAGATTCAATTTGAAAAGCACCAAAAAATCTCTTTCAAGGCTTTTTTATGACCATTTTTGGTCCAAATTGAATCTCTATAGCAGTTTTTAATACTGTTATGGTGCTCAAAGGTACCACAAAACATGAAAAGAGTGGGACTTAATTCAAATATTTTAGCAGAAATACCAGCCAACCTTTGAATTTTAAATATTTAAAAAATCATAGGATCAGTGCCTATGCTCCTCTGCCAATTCTCTGCCTCATTCCACTAGCACAAAGGAGACAGAAAGCCAGTATAACCAGCCACTTAGTCATCCTCTTAGACTTCTGAGAAATGTTTTTTAGGTGGCAAAAATATAATGTAGCTGGTGCTATGCAAATCCCTTCCTCAAAACCTATAACGTGCAGGACATGTAGGAAATGTGATAAGGGAAGAAGACTGGAGCCCTGTTACACTTCAGCAACTGCCAGCTGCCACAATGGTCCCTTTAAACTTTAGGTAGCCTGGCACAGCTTAAAGCACTCTCAAATGTCTCAGGGACTCAGCAAGTTTAGGATGAGGGTATGCAAAGGTAATATGTAGCTATTGCTTTTTCCCCATTGCACATTTTGCAATTGCACATTTTGCTTGGCAGGCAGATCACAGAGCTGGCCACCATTTTCACAGACTTGTTATGGCAGGGCCCCCATTCTTCTGATTGGCTGAGGGGCCCTGGTGCTGATTGGTTGTGAAAGCTGTCAAGCAGCCCCACCCCTCACCACTAATTGGCTGAGAGCTGCAGCCCTGTCCTCAACACCAATTGGTTAAGCAAAGCAGGGCTGCATGACAGTAGCCCTCTCAGCTAACCAGTGGTGAGGGGTGGGGCTGGCAGCCATCTTGGGCTCCCCTTCATGTTGTGTGGCCAGGCTGCAGCGGCCATGAGGACTACTGGCTCCCCAGAGGGAGCCAGCATTTTATTTTCAGTAAGCTTTTTTTCTCCACACAGATTTTACAGGCATTTTGTATGTAATGCCAGATTTTGCAATTTCTGTGAAATAGCAATTTGGGTAGGTCCCTATATATAAGGTTCTGGTCCTTGGGTTGGAAACTCCCTGCTTATTTCTATTTTTGTTTTCTAATGAACCTTTATAATGTGCCACTTAAGTGTTTATTTAAGAACATGACTGTGCTGTCTATAACAGGTAAAATCATCACTAAAGTTTTGCATGGCTGGATCCTAGGCTACAAAGAGAACTGTCTTCTTATGATCTGTGTGTACAACTCTATAGCCTGTCCCACCGACAGTGTACTCCATTTCCCCATTCCAGCAATCAACAGAAATTCTGAAAAAAGGTAGCAAAGTCCTAGCTGTCTTACATGAAAGGCAGCCCTTTTGTTATAATCCCACTTGAAAGGAGTAGTCTCAAGGTAGGAATCTGTGAACAAGTTATTGAGAAGTGAGGTAGTTATCTTTCAGTTACTCTGTGGTAACTGCCCATGTGCATACTCTTACACCTCAGTAAATGGATGATAGCTTAATCCACTTTTATGGAAGGGCAAACTGACTTGTACCAACCACACGGTAAGAATGTATACACAGGGAGTTACTGCTGAGTAGCTGATATGTCCTGTGAGTTAAAAGCTTATCTTACCTTTTGATTACTTGTTCAGGCAGTTATACGGTCACACTGGGGAATTCCAGGAAGAATAACCAAAGCCAGGGCAAAATTGGAAGTCCTTGCACAGTCACAGAACTATGATGTGATTAGAATGACAGAGACGTGGTGGGAGCTCGCATGACTGGAGCACTGGCATGGATGGGGACAAGCTGTTCAGGAAGGACAGACAAGGAAGAAGTGAAGGAGGGTTTGCACTTTATAGAAAAGAACGATATGATTGCTCAGAGCTTCAGTATAAAACTGGAGATAGGCCTGTTGAAAGTATCTGGGTTACGGTTAGAGGGGAGAGCAACAAAGGTGATGGTGTAGTGGGTGTCTGCTATAGACTATCAGACCAGGAGGAAGTAGTGCATGAGATCTTCTTCAAACAGCTAGTGGAAGTTTCCCAATCACAAGCCCTGGTTCTCATGGGGGACTTCAATCACCCTGACATCTGCTGGAAGGGCAACACAGCAGTGCACAGGCAATCCAGGAAGTTTTTGGAGAGTACTGGGCACAATTTCCTGGTGAAAATGCTAGAGTGGCCAACTAGGGGCCATCCTCTTCTTGACCTGCTGCTCACAAATGGGAGAATTGGTGGGGAATGTAGTAGTGACTTGGGCAGCAGTGACCACGATGACAACTTGGGCAGCACTGACCATGAGATGATTGAGCTCAGGATCCTGAGGAAAGGGCAACAGAGTAAGGACAGTGGACTTCAGAAAAGCAGCCTTCAAGTCACTCAGGGAACTCATGGGCAGGATCCCCTGGAAAGCCAGTCTAAAGGAGAGAAGAGTCCAGGACAGCTGGCTGTACTTTAAAAAAGCCTTACTGGGAGTGCAGGAACAAGCCATCCTGATGCATAGGAAGACTAGCAAGTACGGCAGAAGACCAGCTTGACTTAACAGGGAATGCTTCAGTAAACCAAACCACAAAAAGGAAGCTTATAAGAAGTGGAAGCTTGGACAAATAAATAGAGAGGAGTATAAAAGCATTGCTCAGACATGTAGGGATGAAGTTAGGAAGCTTAAAGCGCAGCTGGAGTTGCAGCTGGCAAGGGACATGAAGGGTAACAAGAAGTCTTTCTACAAGTATGCTGGTAGCAAGAGGAGGATCAGGGAATGTGTGGGTCCCTTACTGAAGGGGAAGTCAACCTTGTGACAGAGAATGCAGAAAAGGCTGAAGTGCTCAATGCCTTTTTTGCCTCAATCTTCACAGGCAAGTTCAGCTCCCAGACTACTGCACTGGGCAGCACAGTTTGGGGAGGAGATGAGCAGCCAACAATGGTGAAAGAATAGGTTAGGAACTATTCAGAAAATCTGGACATATACAAGTCAATGGGGCCAGATGGGATGCACTCAAGGGTGCTGAGGGAGTTGGCTGATGAAATTGCAGAGCCACTGGCCATCATCTTCAAAAACTCATGGCAATCAGAAGAGGTCCCAGATGACTGGAAAAAGGCAAACATAGTGCCCATATTTTAAAAGGGGAAGGATGAAGATCCAGGGAACTGCAGACCAGTCAGCCTCACCTAAGTCCCTGGAAAAATTCCCTTGAGGAGCAGATCCTCAAGGAATCCATTTCTAAATGCTTGGAGGAGACAAAGTTGATTAGGAACAGTCAGCACAGGTTCACCAAGGACAAGTCATGCCTGACAAACCTGATTGCTTTCTATGACAAGGTAACTGGCTCTGTGGATGTGGGGAAACCAGTGAATGTAATACACCTTGATTTTAGGATGGCTTTTGATACCGTCTCCCACAACATTCTCACTGGCAAAACAAGGAAGTACGGGCTGGAAGAATGGACTGTAAGAGGATAGAAAACTGGCTGGAGTATCAGGCTCAGAGTGTAGTAAACAATAGTTCGATGTCTAGTTGGCAGCCAGTATCAAGTGAAGTGCCCCAAGGGTCGGTCCTGGGGCTGGTTTTGTTCAACGTCTTCATCAACAAGCTAGAAGATGGCACAGAGTACACCTTCAGTAAGTTTGCAGATGACGCCTAGCTGGGAGGAACAGAGATATGCCGGAGGGCAGGGCTAGGATTCAGAGTGACCTAGACAAATTGCAGGATTGAAACAAAAGAAATCCCTTGAGGTTCAACAAGGACAAATGCAAAATCCTGCACTTAGGATGGAAAAACCCCATACACCAGTACAGGCTGGGGGCTGACTGGCTGGGAAGCACCTCTTCAGAAAAGGATCTGGGGGTTATAGTGGACAATAAGCTGAATATAAGCCTACACTGTGCCCTTGTTACAAAGAAGGCTAATGGCATACTGGGTTGCATTGGTAGGAATATTGCCAGCAGGTCAAGGGAAGTGATTATTCCCTTCTATTCAGCACTGGTAAGGCCACATCTGGAGTACTCTGTTCAGTTTTGGGCATCCCACTACAGAAAGGATATGGACAAATTAGAGAGGGTCCAGCAGAGGGTGACAAAAATGGTTATGGGGCTGGAGGGTATGACTTATGAAGAAACACTGAGGAACCTGGGCTTATTTAGTCTAGAGAAAAGGAGACTGAAGGGATTTAATAGCAGCCTTCAACTGCCTAAAAGGGGGTTCCAAAGAAGATGGAGCTAGACTATTTTCAGTGGTGGCAGATGACAGAACAAGGAACAATAGTCTCAAGTTGCTGTAAGAGAAGTTAAGGTTAGATATTAGGAAAGATCTTCTCATTAGGAGGGTAGTAAAACACTGAAACAGGTTACCCAGAGAGGTGGTGGAATCTCCATCCTTGGAAGCTTTTAAGACGCAGCTACACAAAGCTTTAGCTGGGATGACCTAATTGAGGAGGGCCCTGCTCTGAGCAGGGGGTTGGACTAAATGACCTCCTGAGGTCCCTTCCAATCCTAATTTTCTATGATGATCCCCAGTGCAGATTATGCTGTACTTCCAGAGACTTCATGTTTTTTCCTGCAGCTACTGTACTACAAAGCAGCATGGGATAGCAACATTTATCTATATTGACTATGCTATTGGTTCTGATGTAGTGTTAGTGTTGTATTTTATAAGCACATGAAGCATGAACAGCTATGGAAGAATATGCCCAATTCTTCCTAAAACTGAGCAAATTACTAGTTAACTAATACTGTGACAAAAGATGGTCCTAAAAAATTGTTTTAGTTTTAATATTTAGTCCTGTTAATATACAGGTCTTCATGCGCTAAATGCTAAGGACGGTACAGCTAACACCATTTTGCAGACAAGAAAACTGAGCCAGAGGTGAAGTCACAGTAAAGGTCAGCATCAGCCAAGACCAGAAATGAGGTCCCCCCTGCCTGCGAAACTACTGCATTCTCTGGGGTAACCTGAATGTTCTCGGTAACCATAAATATGCCTAATTCTACCAAATACTCCTAAGCTTTTTGTATCAGTGACACCTTGTGGCAATGAGTTTCACTGGTAAATTACAAATTGTGAAAAGAAAAAATCTTTTATCATTGTGGTAGTGTAAGAATGATGCTGTAGCCACGATTGTTCAGGAAAACGTTGCCTTTCAAGTCCATTGAACATCATCTTATTTTTGTACCATGAAAAAAGGTCCAAAAGGAACATTCAATTTATGCCGCCTTTGCTATCCTTTTCTTGTATACCTCTGTACGGTCCTGTTCCCTCCCTGTCCCACCTTGTTACTGAACAGTTCCCATCTTTACACTGTCTTCATGCTTCTAAGAACTGTTGTTGCTTCTCTCTAAACAGCTCTATTTCTACTATATGTTTAAAGGAAACAAGGAATACACTTCAAATGATGATATACCAACTATTTCTATACCACTATTTATTTATTGAAATACTTATACCATTGTACCCTATTTTCAGTATTATTTTCCATCCCATTTTTTATGTAATCTAGCATTTTATTTGCTTTTGCATCCAATGTTGCACAATGAAGCTGAGATTTTCCCTAAACTTTCTTAAAGTTGCTTAAGTCCTTTTTCTTCCATTGCACTTAATTTAGAATCCAAAGTATATCAATGGTTCAAATTGTTTCTCCCAATGTACTCTACTTTGAATGCATCAACAGTGATTTTAATCTACTCTCAAGGAGCCTATCTTTCTAAGATGCTTCTGAAGTTCCTCAGTTTGCTCTAATATCAACTAACTTCAATAAATTTGGATCAATTTTGGACCAAAATTTGCCATTAGTCTTTTCTGAATGACAGATAAGCCATTAAACAAGAAAAGTAGTAATATGAACTCTTATGAGGTATATTCTCAGAATCTATCAACAATTATATATTTCTCTATATACATATATAGTTTTTGGTTGATGCTGTAAAATAATCTAGTAGATTAGAACAGTGCAGTTTTCCAGTACAGGAGCCATACTTGTTTTACCTCAGATGTAAATGTTAATTTATGTTTCTTATCATTTTATTTTCTGATGATCAATTAAACTAAACAAGTTCGTGCTAATATGCAGACAAAAAGATGCTCTTCATTTCATTTTCTTAATTTTATTATTATTCAAGTAAAGCGTTTTAAGGGCTCCACCTTGCACCACTGGAGGCAATAGGAGCTTTGCCATTAGGCCTTTGGGACCCAAGGAAATCTTCATCATGCAGCTAATATAAGTAGAATCTTCTTTCCCAAAAATAAAACCATTCTACTGACATGCTGACGCCACAAGTCTCTGGTCACTCCTACCAGTTGCTGTGACCTTCTGGGGTCGAACAGTTAGTGGATCCATACAGCTATTTATCTTTCATCTCTTCTTTTCAAAATCTTACAGGAGATTACAACGCAGGGAGTCGTTATACAATAAAACTCTAGGAAGCAGGAGCCAGACTTTTTTTTGCAGACTCCCCAAGTCCTTCTTGTACTCCAGCTCTCCAAAACAGAGAGAATTGGCTGGAACTGTCCAACTCAGCAGATTTACATTTCAACACCTCAAGTTCATGTTTAAATTTTTTTTTTAATTTAATGAGCACATAAAACTTTTACTATAAACTCTGAACTGTCATTCTGATATTTCTGTTTCAGGAACAGAAGTAAACAAGTAAAATCACAAGTAATCTTGACACATGTATTCTATTCATTATAACAATTAAATTTACAGGAGTTGGAGAAATGCTCCTGAGAATCAGCTTCTTGAAGTTTGATTTGGGCTAAAGCCAAAACATTTCAGGTTTAGTACGCAGGAGCATTATTTAGAAAATAAATTGCCTGATATCAGATTTTGGGAAAGGCAGAATTACCATTAAGTCTTGTTGCACAACAATTCATTGGAGGGAACACAGCCTGTATTACTTACTCATGCTTACAATAAAAAAAGGAATATGGCTTAGGGGAATTTAATTTTAATAAAATGTTTGGAAAATGTTGTTTGGGGAAGTATTTCACTAAAGCAGAGATGAAAAATAATTCCCACTTTATTTTTGAGTTAGCATACTATCACAACGCTTCAAAGAGATTTTAAGCAATACGTGGCCTTATCATAAATCATTCACTATTAAAGCAAATTGTTCCTACTAATGGGAGGGCCTCAGTATTGATCTTCCACTTCTTCTGAGTGACACGAATGGTTCTCAAGTCACTGTGCGGCAATTCCTCAAAAATAAATTCACGTAGGAAAAAATGTGAACTAACGCTGCATTTATGAAGTAGGAACAGCAATAGCAGCAGCATGAAAATATGAGTTATTTTTTTCTTTGGATTACATGGGGCATAAATTTTAACAGGTGCACAACCTTAGCCTCCATATGTAAACTTGTGAAAATGTGTGTACACGTTTTGTGCACATTCATTGCATGCCTACATCTGCATGCACCTACAGGACGTGAGTTCACACCCACAAAGTATATTTTTCTTTTTAGTTTTTTCAGGTGCCTTCTGTAATGTGTATTCATATCTTGTTTCCCCTGCATATCTTCACTTACTTTTTAAAAATATTAATGAGTCAAATAAATAACAATAAATTGCTTTGGCCACTCTAAGAGTTTTAGAAACATTTATATATTTTAGTTTTAAGATGCCTACTCAGTATTAACTAATGCTAAACTCAGGTAAAAGAAAAACATCTATAAACAAAACAGAAATTCAGAGTTTTATTTAACCAGCATGACATGTCTGGGCTAATTAGAAGTAGCACATGGACCTCAGGTTCCAAGCCCACAAATTGTCAAGTGTCTACTGCAGGACTGGGTTCTAGGATGCATCTTTTCATAAACAATAAGTAAAAGCACAAGGCGATATAAACTTAGTCATGCAGCAAAACAGCTGCTGCCAGTGAATTCCTCTGGGAAAAATGTAGTAAAACTTCTTTTATATTTTCTAAGTAGTATTTCACCTTGCTCAGATGGCAAAAAAAGAATGAGGAAAAGTTTCCCAGCAGCACCACCTATTTATTTCATTCTAGATTCTCATTCTTTTGATCATTTGGAACTAAATTAGATACATTTTTAAAGAAAGTTGGCTTTTTAAGATTTTTACTGAATGACAGTATTGAACTAATAGATATTTTCTGAATTCCCTGTATTACAATTATATGCTTATGTATATTTTAGAAATACAGTAGATGTTGCAAAAGTAACTAGCCAGCTATCCTAATGACAACGTATTAATATGGTCGGATATTAATTATGTGAACCACTGAAAAAAAATTCCAAAAGTATATCAAGTAACAAAGGAAGGGGATATTAGTTTAGTTACACCCTACTTAGTCTGACACACCAGTGATTCACAACCACCCAGGAGACATAATGTTCTAGTTCTTCATTTTCCTAAAATCTAGTACTTTAACAATAGGCCTCTGTTGATAATAGCTGGAATTAAGAAATGAAGGGGAAATACAAGAAGGAGGTGATATATATAGTAAAGTACTGGGCAGGGGGGCGGCAGGTGCATGCATAAAGCAATACTGTCTCACTATTCCACCAAAATTAATTTGATTTTAGCACAATCTCATAAGTAAAAAATAAATAAATAAAAATCAGACAATACATTAATGATGACAAGTTAGTATTATTTAACAAGGTAAGTCTTGTTATTGAAGGATGATCTTTATATTAATTACTACACTGGAACACCTACAGAAACATCATTTGTTTGAGGGAGAAGAAAGGTAAAAGGAAAAGTCTCTTAAAAAGCAATTGTTTAGCATAAAAAAATCTTATTTCTACCAAGAAATTTTGGGGAAATGAGAGCTTAACTAATACTGCAAACAGTTTCTTTATTTCAAAGCCAGTAAAGGCTAGAGCGATCTAGCTAACAACACACTCAACTTCTTGGTGCAAGCATAAATACCCATTACATCTTTTCTTTCAATAATCCTCTCAAAAAAACTCAAAATGCCAATATTTCCTAATGCATTACTAGTTAATAATGAGAAAACAGCTAGACCTCTTTTTTCATATTTGGATTTTTAGTGGGACATTGGGTTTGGCTTATTTTAATAACAGATTAACATCTCATTTGAAGAGATATTTTTCCCTGTTTGGAAAATAGACATTTATCAAATGTTTTTTCTCATTTGAAATCTCATATTCTAATGTTAAAAGCACTAGAAAAATTAGGACGTGATAGATGGAAGTATCAAAAGGTAAATACATTTCCACTTAAAAATGACACAAGTGTTTGTTTTACATATGTGCTACATCTCTTCTCTTTCCTGACAACATAAACTTAGCTTGGAAAATTTAGGAACAGGACCCCTGGATCTTCTCAGCATGGTGTTATTCTGTTGGCATATGTACTGTACATGCTATTGAAAACGTTTAATAATGGAAGAGCACGCACTTTCATGTAATTCATAATTAGAAGACGACTACAACTGCATTATTTAAAATCAAGCCTTTGTTATCAGCACCAGTTTTAGACAGAAGCTGAGAATCATTTGTGAGCTGTGGCAGACCCAGACTGTTCAAAGCAATTGCTGTTCAGCATGAAAGCTGCAATGGAGGTCACGGAACAGGTCAGGAGGAAAGATAGTGTATCGATTTCACACCAGGAATAGAGGCGAAGCTAGGGCCCACTGTTGCTGCATGTGATGTATTTCACTTCAGTTTAAGGCACATTTCATTCCAATTCAAGAGGGGGTGGGGAGCAAAGGGCGAGCAGATTTCACACTGAATCATGATGAATTCTGGACTTGTGTATTCCAGTAAATATCTCCTTCCTGACATTAAGTATTTCTATGGCAGACTGAATACAATGGAAATTAGACTGCAACCAGATAGCAAAAATGATCTTACAAAAATGTAACTATATTAAGTCCACTGCCTCACAGTTCAGCCTATATAACTGTTAAGTCCAAAACAGAGGATTGTTAAAAAATGAATTATTCCCTCGAAAGGACAGACAGCACTGTTCTACAGCCAATGTTGCTGACGACCACAGGATGCAAAGATTCTAATCTCATCTTAAACAATATCATTAGGCCTTACTAACCTAAGTGGTAAATCTTCAAAACCTTCAGTATGAAACGTGTATGCACATGCACAAATCCACTGAAAATCTTCAGTATATCCTTGCTGTTCTTCAAACATGTAGTTAAATACATCAGTAAATGCAGAAACAGACGGCACACATTTAAACAAAAAAAAAAAAACTTTCATAGCAGACACCCCAGATTAGCTTTGAATTCCTGGATCCAATATGTAAAAACTTTTCACTATTACTTTTCTATAACAGTTCTGAAGAGTAATAAAGCATTCTTCTGCCTGGTAGGCAAGGTAGGCTTTTGCCAATTCTGGAAATATAGATCACTTTTGATGAGCAGAATAAACATAACAGGCAGGGTGTTTCCCATCTAAGCTACTTGGATAACAGGCTAGCCATGTTCTATTACTTTCCAACATCAGGAAACTGAATTTCCAGTGCAATTGCCCAGTATGTTGTAGAAGTTTCAATTTTTAAACTATTAGTGCTGTTAGTCCTTACCCTTTTAGATGTACCATTTTAACATCTTGAATGGTAATGCACTATTTTTCCCCTACTCTACATGATATTCCCTGTTAGAAACTGCTGCTCTTTGAAATGTGGTGAACCAGCCCTGCTGCTTGATAAAAATGGGCATGTCTATGTGTGTGCTTTAATGGGCATTAGCCTATTTTAATGTGCGTTAAAGCGTCACTTAAAAGACTGCACTTTCACTAATGTGCATGAAAATAGGCTAATGCACATTAAATGTCACTTAAAAACTGTGGACACCTATACACAATCACAGAGGATGCTTCAATGTGCTGGAATTCCAGCATGTCGGAGTAGACTCAATTAATCGAGTCTGCTGGAATGTGGCAATTTCTGCGCTCCAGCAGCCTCGTACGTCTTGTGTATCAGTGTTCCTGCACTTAAAAATGGTGGCGGGGTGCTTGAACTAAAGCTCATTCAACGATCCTTAGTTCAAGCATCCCCACTGTCATTTTTAAGCATGGGAGCACTTACACACATACAGGGAGGCTGATCCAATGCACTGTAGATCCAAGAACACTGGCAAAACAGTGAGACTGCAATGTTTTAGAACAAAAGAAGACTGTATGTGAGACTATACAGAGATTTCCTCTTATTTATGTTTCTTTCACATTATTATTTCTTGTAAACTGTTCTAAGGTATCAGTGTAAACTTCACAGACCTGCTCATAATATTTTTCTTGTCAATAGAGTTCATTTCAGGTTTCTTAATTCTGCATAAAAAAAATACAGCACATTTTTAGTCATAAACGGCCACATTTTGAAAAATAGCCGAAGGGCCTCTCACTAGGGGAACAGAAAGGAAAAGGCAACTACGGTCATTTTCGACCTGGAGGGATGTGGGCAATGGAGTCCCCCATGGCTCGGTCCTGGGGCCTGTACTGTTCAACATTTTTATCAGCAATCTGAGTGTGGGTGTGGAAAACACGCTGTCCAAATTGGCTGATGACACCAACTTGTGGGGTGAGGTGGGCACACTGGAGGGAAAGGACAAAATCCAGCCAGATCTAGACAAGTTACAGAGCTGGGCATATGAGAAAAGGATGGAATTCAACGGAGACAAGTGCAGGGTGCTGTATCTAGGGAGAAGGAACCAGCAAGACACCTATAGGCTGGGGAATGCCCTTCTTGTCAACACAGTGCCAGAAACGGATCTTGGAGTCATTGTTGACTCCAGGATGAACATGAGCCGCCAATGCGAGGAAGCAGTCAGTAAGTCTAACTGCACCTTGTCAAGCACCTACAGATGCATCACAAGCGGGTCCAGGGAGGTGAACCTTCCCCTCTATGCAGCATTGGTCAGGCCACAGTTGGAGTACTCCACCCAGTTTTGGGCGTACCACTTCAAGAGGGATGTGGCTAACCTTGAGAGGGTCCAGAGGAGGGCCACTCACATGGTCAAGGGGCAGCAGGGCAGGCCGTACGAAGAGACACTAAAGGGCCTGAACCTATTCAGCCGCCACAAGAGAAGGCTGAGAGGGGATCTGGTGGCCGTTTACAAACTCACCAAGGGAGACCAGTGGGAATTGGGGTAGGCTCTGTTCCCCCAGGCACCACCTGGGGTTACTAGGAATAATGGCCACAAATTGTTAGAGAGAAGGTTCAGGCTGGACATTAGGAGACATTACTTTACAGTTAGGGATGCCAGGCTCTGGAATGGGCTCCCAAGGGAAGTGGTGCTCTCTCCTACCTTGGAGGTCTTGAAGAGGAGGCTGGACAAATACTTGGCTGGAGTGATACGACCCCAGCACCCGTTCCTGCCCAGGGCAGGGGGTCGGACCTGATGATCTGTTTAGGTCCCTTCCAACCCTAAACATTATGATACTAAGGAGCATGCACCTCTACCCCACTACAAAATCACATGAAGATGCTATGCGTGAACAGAAAATATTTCAGTAATGCAGCAGAGGCCTGACAGGGCAGCTCTGTATCTGGGGCAATTACAACAT
>NW_017729025.1:63422660-63476276 GCF_001723915.1 Gavialis gangeticus
AGGGCCTGAACCTATTCAGCCGCCACAAGAGAAGGCTGAGAGGGGATCTGGTGGCCGTTTACAAACTCACCAAGGGAGACCAGTGGGAATTGGGGTAGGCTCTGTTCCCCCAGGCACCACCTGGGGTTACTAGGAATAATGGCCACAAATTGTTAGAGAGAAGGTTCAGGCTGGACATTAGGAGACATTACTTTACAGTTAGGGATGCCAGGCTCTGGAATGGGCTCCCAAGGGAAGTGGTGCTCTCTCCTACCTTGGAGGTCTTGAAGAGGAGGCTGGACAAATACTTGGCTGGAGTGATACGACCCCAGCACCCGTTCCTGCCCAGGGCAGGGGGTCGGACCTGATGATCTGTTTAGGTCCCTTCCAACCCTAAACATTATGATACTAAGGAGCATGCACCTCTACCCCACTACAAAATCACATGAAGATGCTATGCGTGAACAGAAAATATTTCAGTAATGCAGCAGAGGCCTGACAGGGCAGCTCTGTATCTGGGGCAATTACAACATGGGGCAATGCCAGGCTACCATGGTGCAGATCACAGCCGTGCATTCAGCCACAATGATGGCAGCTATTTTTGCAATTCCTATCCCCAACCAAAGGTGGTACCCAAGGGAGCTGCCCAGTTACCCATCCCAGTTATGCTACTGGAATGGAGTACGCTATCAACTACCAGAGCTTCAACCAGAGATCAGCTGCTTTTTGTGAAATATTCTGCTGGCAAATCTTCACTAACCTGTACTGCAAAATGCCATGAGGAGTAAAGTTTCTTATAGCACTTTGTAATTCAGCGCTAGACCCAGGCAAACCCTCAAATTGGGCTCTAGACATGGCAAAGAGTGGGAGGATTATCACCTGTTGACTATAAACAGAGGTCAGAATATTCATACTAAAAACTATTAGATCCATGAATCAGAAGACCCTGCTAACTCTAAGGAACCAGGCTGGGGCAGGCAGATCATTAAACCAGTCATGATGGTTTCTCTCAGAGAAATCCAGAAGACTGATGAAGCTGCTAATTGTCTTTCCTGAGGATCCTGAGCTACAAAACAGCCCACAGGCTCCGTCCTGCCATTTAAGCCATGAGGCAAGATAAAACATGGATTATACTCCAGCAACACATTAATGACATCCAATTCCACATTCTCACGTGCACACAATATGATCCCCAAGGTATAAATATTTCTGTGTTTTGGGGACATATGGCAAAGGTTGGCAACCTACAGCCCAGAAAGAGGTCCAATCATGTGCAGAGGTCCAATCTGGCACAAGGGATTGGTTGGCATGAAGTTTCATTGCGTTGCCCATCCCCGCTCAGCTCTCCCCTCTGCGGAGGACTGTGTTGCTTTGCTGCATCTGTATTTACCCCAGCTAGAGATGGAATGGAGATCACTGGCAACAGTAAGAGCAGGAAACTTGCCACTCTATGGGGATAGGTAGAGGACTGGGTGCAAAAGGTAGCCAGTGCCTGACATGGAATTTGTTACTGTCCCCTCACTGAAAAATGGTTTTTTTGAACACAGATGTGGTACAGATGTTCAAAAAAGTGTTCTAGCCTAAAGTGCTTTAGTCTTATACCACATCTATTGAAGGTTAACTTAGAGTGGGATCCACCATTTTTAAAGTGCTTTAAGTGCCGTGAACACCTGTTCTGTTATGGCTTTAAATAGCTTTGTGCATACTTAATGCTTGTTAAGTGTAATACCCCTATGTAGCCATGATCATAGAGCACAACTGCAATATCGCATCTTACTTGATTCTCCGAGGGATGTCCAGAAATGCTCTTTCTGATTAACAGATATGAAGATCTTGCCAAGCTTCCTAATGGACAAGGACCAAGACGCAACAATATATTTCTCTGTTAATTCTAGGGTAGGTTATTTTAATATGATATATCATGGTGTCGATCCCGAAAGTCAACATAAAGCACTGACTAACTTATAAAACTCCTCCATTAGAGTTCAGAAAGACCCAAACCACCAGACAGTGCATGCAGCAAGATTCACCTCTCCAGGTCGATATTTTCTTACTAAATAAGTGAGACCCACCTAACTCCACTCCAAGTCTGAATATTCAACTGAAAGGCTACAAAGGAGATGAGAGAGAAAGAGTTCATTGCTGTTGCAGACATTCCTTGGACAGAAAAGAAAACAGTTAGACTATTTTGTACTGTGTACCAGTGGCGACATGTAGGGGGTGCACGTGCACTCCCGAGAGTGCTGGTGCACCCCCTGACAGCAGCGTTCCCAGGCAGGAAGGGGCAGGCAAGAGCGCTGGGGCCCCCTCTGAGACTGTCAGCTGGGGAGCACACCAGGAGAGACGGTCCCTCTGTGCCCAACCCTGCCAACCCAGAAATGCCAACAGTGCACCAGTTGCAGGTCAGCAGGATCAGCTGCGGGACACCCCCCCACCCCAGTCACCAACTCTGGAGGCACCAGTTCCCATGCTGTGTACAGAAATACAGTGATGGTACTTTACATAGCAAAAGTGGTGTGACCAGGGGTCACCAGGGGTGGCATGGAACGGCACATGTGGCATGGACAACTACTGTGTTTGGCACATGACAGAATGTGGGGTGGGGGGAAGCATAGTGGCATATTGTGCAGGAAGCCAAGCAACAGATTGGAAGGGGGGAGGGATAAATCTGTGGCATGCACAGACTTAATTTGTTGTACACTGTCCAAAAAGATTAACAACTCCTGCTCTACACCATGAACACGAGAGTGAAAACCTGGGAAAAGAATCAATATTGCCATAGGCTGAAGCTGTTGCGGGTAGGGACTGGAAGGGAAAGAAAGTATCTTCATTCCACTCTCCATTTCTGAGGTTTGAGAAGGAAGCTCCTTCCCCCTGCCCTCCAATCCCCCTTTTAAATATACTTCCCCTGACTTGGGAAATGTAGCAGAAAATATGACACTAAAATAATCTCAATTTATTCTAATAACATCCTTCCTTCAATGAGTGTAAAATGCAGGGGGAAAAAGGGTGACTGACCAAAACTGAAGCTGCTGTAAGATTCCTGTCAAAACTATACTAGAAACATGACAACTGCGAGCGACATCTGCTTACAGAGGGTTAAAATGCTAGCAGTGCTGGAGCTTCACAAAAAATGGTACAAATGAAAAAAAATACACATCTCAGTGAGCAACACTTGTAAATAGACAAATTAAGTTTCAAGTTTCTTACCATCCTTTTGTATATCCTTTCCTTTTCTTTCAGAATACTTACTCAACTGTAAAAGGATAATTCTCAGATCCTCACAATGAAAATCATAAATGGCCACACTACTTGCGTGTTAATTTATACCTGCCCTTCTCTGCGGGGGGATAGAACTTTACAGAGAAACTCCAGACACGCTTTTAGTGAAGGTAGGCTGGCATGTGGGTGTGTTTCATAGGAAATGCACTGCAGTTTATGTTCTATACAGAAACAACAACCTAAAAAATGAAGCTCAATCAAGTGCACAGCATTAAATTGCATCTTCTACTTGTAGCACGCTTTTACCAAAACATTCAGCCACTTCAGCAACAATCTCATCCAAACTACGATATTTGGAGTAAATGGTGTGAATAGAAATTCTCAGGTTCTACAGTAGGCATTTTCACAGATTGGCCTAAAACACAGTGAGCTTCTACACAGTCAACTTAATCCCTAGAGAAGGAGTAAAACCTGCTACAAGCATACTTTTTCCACAATGCAAGCCATAAAAATGCGATTCTCTTGTTAGTTCTTCCTAGGATGCCAAAAGGCAATGTCTCCACTTATATTCTGCATAAAGGACACAATTTTCCTTCTCATACTGAAGCATCTTACTCCTTCCCCAGCAACCAATAGGAAAAGGGGGAAAATACAACCACTAACCTCCCACAAAACTACAAATGTATTTGTACCCTGACCACAGAAGTAGTTCAGCGCTAATCACAAAGTTGTGGTTTACAAACAAGTCAGAAGAAAAAAAAATGAAATCCTTGTGAAGAACAGATGAAAAAACTTCAGTGTTTTGTATACAAAACAGATAAATCTCAAATATGAGTTGTTATAAAGATGGCTACGAACTGCTTTCTTTATATGTTTTTAAATAAATATGATTTTAGTGTTTTTCTCCTTTATTGGATTCAGGTCCCGTCCCACCTGCTGTTTCCCTTAAACAAAGAAAAGAAGATCCATTTAAACTCAATGGTCCCCTGGGCTGCCATGGTTAAGCCTCACCTGTTTCTGTAGCCAACACCACAACTGAGTGACGTGGCCAGCATCACAACTAGCCACCTTTGCCTCCCCAGCTTGAACGACCAGGTACCCATTTACTGCTGGGTCAACCTGGGGTGGCCTTTGACATGATTTCTGAGCAGGGCTTAAGCTTATGCCTCGGAGCAGTAGCAAGACAACTTAACCATTCTGCTACCATGTTCCACTGTCATTAAAGCTTTATATTAATTCATCACAGGGTATTTGAAAAGAGACCATTGAACCTGTTTATACCTTTCAACTACTGCTTCATATGTAAGCAACTCAAATTCTAAAGGAAAATGTAGGCCCTGACAGTCTGTACTTTTTGGATTTTGTTTTTAGGTAAGCAATTCTATCTTTTGTAGTTTAACAACAATTTCTAAATTTGCACTATTACACAAACATTTAAAAATGACTTCTGGGCTGTGTATTGTGTAGAAGGGGTAAGATACAATTCTCAAACTGGTATCAGGATCAATGCAGTGACTTATGGATCTCAAAAACATAAGGGGCAAAAGCCATCTCCCTTTAACAACTGACTTCAACTAAGAGAGCAACCAGCTAAATAAAAAGAAAGAGCACATGGACTTTATGTTTTAGGCAGTGGTTTATTAATATGGTAGTTTTGGGTCTTACTATCTCCTGAATGCACACTAAAACTCTTGATTTTGTGAGATTAACCCCATCCAATTTCAAGGGATAACTACTTCTGTAGTGTATAGTTAAGGGGGGGAAAGATGCAAACAAGGGTTTGAAAAAATACTCCCTGGACTGGTTTTAGAAAAGAGCTTTAAGGAAAACAAAGTTGGCGATGGAGGATGGAGGCTGCAACAAAAAAGGTACAACAAAAAAAGCAAACAAATATCTAAACAACAACTTTTTGTGGAACAATAAAGAGAACAGTACAGGTACGCAAAACAATAAAGCAGCATGTATTTCACATTTTGTCTTAAGTAGATGTAAGTACTACCTATTACTTGTCAAAAATTCAATAACAAATAGAAACTTTCCAGGTTGATGTGCTGGGGCAAAGGAAGGTCATTCTTTAAAGCATTTGCTCCCTTGAGAGGAAAACCTGGAAGGATGCTGTTTAAGCAATTTATACAAGGCAGTGCAAGTCATTAGATGATGGTCACCATTGCACGCCTCTGCTGCAAACCTGCCAGGATCCCATTTCCACAGGCATGCATGGTATAATGGTGGGAATGAGTTCTAAAAGCCAGTGCTTTTAAGGAAAGAAAAGGGTCCTTTTTCTTGTTGGTGTGCTGAAGGATTAAAAATGCTGTAGATCTTTCATGCAAGAATAAGAGATAAACAGAAAGTTAATGTTCATACCAAAATACATTATTACGGAAAGAAGTTACTGCTTGATATTGAGGTAAGAAAAAGTTGTAGACATGTATACCTACAGGCACCTATTCTTTCTGGACAATATTAAAATTTTTTTTAAAACCCTAGAAACTTCCCTCCTGTGTCTACCTGACAACTTCAAAAGGGGGGGGAAATGCATGTTAGTAAGCATTATAGTACTACTTTTATTCTATTTCCATTTATGTAAGCATGCATGCACACACACAGGAGAAAGACAAAACTGTGGCTGGGAATGGATGGGCAGGTGGGTGACTGACATCAGCTTTCAAGTTTTGCACTCTTCTATATGTAACTTGTCATGCAAATTATTTAATGAGCTCATTTGCATCCTTAAGCATACTGTCACAATATGTCCCAGGCAGTGATGGGGTTAGGACCTGGAGATGCACTAAACCTGTCAGCTCATGTTGGGATAGGTGGATGCTCAAAGGTATCTGAGCACGCAGCTGTTGCAGTGATTTCTTTGAGGAAGTGGCCGCTGAAGGAGAAGGAGCTCTTGGGAGCAAGGTGGCGTTGGGACTTCTGGAAAGTCTTCTGGCTAGCTACAGCCGTTGTGGTGGTTCTGGAGCAACTTAAAGTTTAGCAGGAAGGGAACATGTGGTAGCAGTCCAGTCCACCTCTACCAGACTGCTCCTTGACAGTACCTGCAGAGGATCAGCAAAAGGTTCCAGATTGCCTGCTCAACAATATCAGTGACATCCTGAGTGACCAAAAGACAAAACTGCAGACAAATGCCCCAAAGCTTCCTACAAGCTCAGTTCACTGTGTACACATTTCAAGCTGAGCTGAGGGGATACTAAACAGGATTGCCAAGTAATGTAAGCTTCAGGTAAAATTTGGCAGCCGTGACTGACTGAAAGATGGGTGGGGAGGGATGAGTAGTAAGTTTGAGTAAGTAGTAATATTTTGGGGCCTTCTTACATTTCATGCTATGAGTTACACAAATGTTGATCGGTGTTACTGGTAGCTTGGAGTTGGAGCAGTCACACCCCTTAGTCTAGAAACCTTCTCTGACTGTCCCCTACCTGCACAGCTGTGACTAAAGGCCTGGTGAGCAGGGACAGGACTAGGAGCTGGAGCTGTGAGCTGCCACCAGAGGGCTGGTAAGCCAGGACAGGTTTCTATCCCCACCCTACAGGTTGGGGTGTGAGAGATCCTGGGATACTGGAGGACTTCCACTTGGGCAGCACAAGTGGGAAGTGGCCGCACCTTAATGGAATAGCAACTAGAGTCAGGATCACAGATAATCCTGCCCTGGAGTGGTGTAACTTTGAGTTGCATAACAGGTCCTTAAAACTACTTTAAGGTGTTAATGTACAGACCATCCAGGGGTAAGGAGTTCCAGAAGATGCACAAAATTACCATGTAACAAGGCTGAAGAGGAATTGAGGTGGGACCTGCAAACAATGAGGTAGTAGGAAATGCTAGAGGTTAAATTAGACAGGGAAAGGTAGAAGAAATTGCAGAAGTGAGAAAGATTCTGAGGGAGAGATCGAATACGTGAAGAAGGAAAGGAAGAGAACTTAACACAGGACAAGCGCTTGGCTTCTCTCTTGCTTCCCCTCTCTCGAGATACAAGAGCAGGAAAAAAAGCAGAGTTAATGAAAAGAAAGAAAGGAAATAAGGAAAGTGAGGAAGCATGGGCAAGAATGCACACGACAAAAGAAAGGGACTTCTACCTCCAGGTCTATGACAAATAAGGGAGACATAAGAGCCTTTTGAAAAAAGAAAAAAAAAAACAAAACAGGTTGCAAGCGTATTTTAAAATAAAAAGTATTAAGCAGGCTAAACATGGGAAGTTAACAGCTCCTCCCACAATTTAGATAGCTGCACCATAAGCATATCCAGTGCTGTAAGAATGCACCTGAAAATAAGAAAAATGATAAAGGATGAGTTGTTATTCCAAGACGCACACAAAGCTTCTAATACCTCTACTGGAGTGTCTTAATTAATGGGGGGAGATGGAGAAGTGGAAGATTTCTTTACCTCTTGTGAAGTTTATCTCCATGCCAAGAATAATGTTTTTTCTTGACTTTTAGAAAGTCATTTATTTATTTGAATGAGGTGGGACTGATTGTTTCCTCTTTCATTTTTTTCCTCTGGAGTATACAGAATACCATGATTTTTTTTTTAATTTTATTTTTCCCCCCATCATCACAACAGAGACTTTATCATCCATTAACACACACAATACAAATTACTTAATATTTCATGGGCTTCTCAAAATACCATGCCTGGGCCACTTGAACCCATCAATCTGGCTGTGGGTACAATATAAACAAAATTTACTTGTACTCTCAGGACACCCTGCATCATTTAGAGATATTCCCTCTTTCACATACGAAGTTGCACAAGGAAACAGACCCAACAAACTCCAAAGAACAACACCTTTTATTTAAAACAAACATTACAACATAAATACAGATTTACTGATGAAGAGTGCAGAAAAATTATACAAAAAGATATAAAAATCCTCATCGGAAAAGTCTGTCACGTTTCAAGATGCAAGCTGGCGTAAGCAGCCCGAAAAGTACATCTTCTCATAAAGGAAAGTGATAAGGCCCCACATCTATGCTGTATGAAGTATTTCTCCTTGATTAACATACGTCATCTTGGTCTGCACTTGCGAAACGCCCCCTACACACACAAGGCACCGTACAGCTCTGACCCATGCCTATTGTGCAATTCCAGTCAGGAAAGGCAGATGCTGTTTTCAGGGCTAATAATAGAGGAACAAACTGCATGTATGTATAACCACTTGTGAACATGGACAGATGTACAATTACATAATTTTAATGTGGGGGGGACCTACTATTGAGGAGTGCATGTCAGCTGATCCACTGTATTCCTTTCATCTGTCTGCTTCTATCCTGTACTAAGTGATGCTAAACTCCAGTAATTAACGTCTGAATGAAACATGGAATAAAATAACTGCAATTTAGCTTTACTTCCTGTGGGACAGGAGCAAACAGAGGAAACAGTGGATGCCTGTACACGCCACAGGGGTTTACTTCAGTTTAATTCTCCCTCAATTGAAGCAGTGGGTTTTTAAAAGCACCGCTTCAATTGAGGGAGAATTAAACCAAAGTAAATCCCCGTGGTGTGTACACAAGGGTTGAGCCTGATCCTTACCTGCCTCTCTGGGAGCCGCCGGCAGGTTGAGCGGTCCCTGAGCTGCACCCAGGCAGCACCCGGCCCAGTGCCACAGAGGGAAGGCACTGGAAGTACCCGGCCTGGTACCGCGGAGGGAAATACCGCCCCCCCTGCAGCTGTGAAAGGAAGCACCATGCAGGCAGGCAGGCTCTGGGGAGAGAAAAGATCAGGTTCACTGCTCTTTTTTTCCTTCCTCAGTGGAGCCTGCCTGCACAGGCTGCCTGCACAGCCCCTGAGCTGCACAGGGCTCGGTGCTTCCCTCCACAGCTGATGCACTTTGTTAGGTAGAGAACTAAAACACCTCAGAGTTGTTTTATTTTGCTACGTCCCAAAGTCATTTAATGTGCAACATGCCACCAACAGTGTAAACAGCAATGCCATTAAAGCAGTGCAAAAGGGTATTTAAGCCGCTTTAAAGGGTATTTAAGCCAATTTTGTGGCGTGTAATACTGGATTCAGCCTGTTCCATATTAAGTCCCCCTCCTTCTAAAGAGGTATCACTGTTTTGCCTGTTAGTGCCCATGCTTCTTACAACAGTCACTTCACACCCCTCTGGCAATGAAAAATGGGGCTTAAAGCTATATGTACTCCCACTTTACATCCAGTGGAGACCTATGTAGACAAATAAAGCAGAGCCAAGTAAACTAGGTAAATAAATGAAAATCAGGCCCATGCACATGCATTATTCCTTTCTACATTGCCTTGTATTCAAATTCTACCAGAAAATGTGTCTTCAAAAAAAGACACAACACTTTTAAAAGCCATACTCTCAGCTGGTGTGACCAGGCAGAGCTCTACTGACCTCAACGTCTCTGCAGACTTCATGGAAACCAGGATCCGGCTCCAAGCCCTGTCTTAATGCCATTAAAAATTCCCTTCTTAGTAACAACATACATGAGGCTTCAAAAGCCTTGCTCCTACTAAAATCAACAAGAACATTTTTGTTGTGTGAGGCTGATGAGTATTACACCCACACGCACGTATCTATCAACATCTATATAGATGTAGTTTTAGACAAAGAATTCTATTCTTATACAGCTGACATATACTGTTTTGTAGAGAACGTTCTCATGTACCTACAATATATAGGCATACACACCTTTAAAGTATTATTGCAATGCTGCCTTTCTACAGTGTATTAGCAGCTGCTTGCATATGTGTAACTTCTTGTCCAGAGTGACATCTGTATTTTTGCCTGTTTTGACATTGAGTCTGATCTGGGTGAATAGCTCATATCCATTAAAGTGCTATTACAACACTGAATGACTGCCAGAATACTTCCTGATCAATTTTAAAAGCCAGCTAGCTGTCATCATCTAATCGCAACAGCAGAAAACAAATCTTTGGGGAATAAAACAAGATTTTAAAACATTTTTAAAAAGCAGAATATTAAGTCTGAAACCTCTGAACTATTTAAATAAGGATCACAAGCTCCAGCAAAATCTAGATAAAAATCTCTGCACTTTGAAAACCCATATACTTGTTACTGACACAGTCTAACATACTCTCTAAATTTACCATTTCAACAATCACTAGAGTTTGAACTCTTGCCATTACATAACTTAATAAAGCAGCGCTGAAAACACTCACTGCAGAGTGTGATTGTGCTCACCATTAAATTTAGTTCTATAAAATTTAAGGCTGAATTCAATCATTTTTCTGTCTTTGGTTGAATGGTTGAAACCAAACTGCAGGTCCAACAGGATTACTTTTGAATAGCTTTACAATATGCATATTTTTAAGCTGCAGTACAAACAATTTTTCAGACTTTCATTTATCAAGCAGATTTGACGGTCAATACAACTTCACAAAGGCAGTCAGACAACTTGAATCATAAGCATAGTTGGCATAAGATGGGGCACATTCCTTTAAACAGGCCTACAGAAATTAACTAATTATACCACTAGGACATGTGAGCCAAAGACCAAACTTAAAAAAAAAGACAATATATATGAAAGATGTCTAAGATATCAATTATATAAGACTTATGTATTACTGCCAAAAGGACTAGTCAGCTCAACCTCAACTGGTTTTCTTAATGTGTAGATTACTTTTTCATTTTTCCCTACTACACCATTTTTATACCTTTCCTATACCGCTTCTACCATATAAACCACACTGATTACAGAGTGTAACAGTGACTGAGGTGAAAAAAATACTACCTTACAGCATAGTATTAAAATAAAGTAAAACTTATTCAAATGAGATCACTCACTTCTCCCACAAAGACCTACAGGTTGGATCTAAGATGGCATTACTCACTTACAAATCAGAAAGACATTTAAATGAAAAGTTCTTAAAAAAAACTAAGGACTTGTCAACATAGACACTGGAACTGAAATAACTGTTGACAACAACAGTTAAGTTGTATTGAAATAATCCAAAATAGAAGTGTCCACACAGACTTTTACCAAAATAATTAAGATGGGCATATCAAAATCAACAGAGACATTTTTTCCATAGAAATAAGCCATGCATCTATGAAATCGCAAAACAGAGATAACTTAAATTAGAAGGAAAGTTTGCAACATAACCAAAAATAATATGAACTGACAGTTTACAAAACAAAAAACCCTGTAAGTATTATCTTTGCTGAAGTACTCCTGAAGAGTTGTCTCCTTCCAGAGTGAAAAATGAGAAACTGGAGAATTAAAGATGGCTCAAATACAGGTGCTACGTGTTTTGTAGAAAAATGATAGCTCAGAAATCCTGAAAATAAATGCTGAAGTCTTTCTATATTGTATGTCAGAAAATATTACTGGATTCACAGTAAGTCAAGAAAACTGAAAATTGTGAATGAAGGCACGTTAATAGTGACATTGTTGGATTTAAAGGACCACAAACACATTCTCAGAAAGAAGCTAGAGCTATGGCAGATTTACAATTTAAAAGAGAGGGGAAAATCCTATTTTCCCCAGACTTCAGCTCAACCCAAGCTAGAAACAGGGGACTAACAAAGTAAAAAGGACAAGCTCAGGACACCAAAATGTCTTTTCTTCTGGTAGCAAAACTACAAGTTCTATACTTACAAACTACATGTACTAGGATTAGGATAAAATTACTGATGTGGACTAGTAAATTATTTTCACACCAAAACAAATGTAGCTGTTTATCTTGTAACCTCCTGGCAGTAAAACTCAGGTGGGTTGCTTCATTGCTATGATTTGGCTTCATGCATTCTAAACTCAGGTTTTGATTAGCACCAAAACTATCTGATTAGGAGTTTTAGCTTCTTGGGACAGAGACTGTGCCATCCTATCTGTTTACATAATGGCTTGAACAGCAGGGGTCCAGTCATGTCATCTCTGGCTATTGCTACAAGAATTAAAGGTCTCAGAAGGGCTGGATGATGCCCTTCTTCTACAGCAAGTGTAGGAAGACATTGTTGTTGATTTTGTGTTTTTAATAGCTCTAACTTTTTATTAGTGACAACAAATCTATGGACACGTTTGAAAAGTAATTTATTATGGAAAAAAATGTGTTGGTTATCTGTAGGCATGGTGCATCCTATAAAATGACTTCACCTTAACACTGCACCACTAAGTAATCCTTGTGTTTGCACAAACATTCTGAGGTGACAATACGTACCAATTTTACATACTGAAATATATTTGCAACTTAATATAACGATCACTGCATCTTCTTTCAAAATCTTGACTTCCAGGTTAGACCCACTCTCTTACATTTCTGCTACAAATGTTTGGTTTCTCTACTGCTGGCCATATTAATGTTGTCAGCTGTTAACGATTATACCATCTTTCATAATGTATAAAAATAGACTGCTGTGAGACCTGATCAATTTTTCTGCTTTTAAAATGGCAAGGCAAGTTGTTTAAGGTATTTTTGTTGAGAGCGCTTAAGTGAAATAATGCCAGCCCATTTTTATATTCGCACATCCCGAGTTCCCAAAGGAACATCCTGGAGTTTTCCCAAAGGAAAAAAAAGCAAAGAGCAAGTTTCAAAACTTTTTGCTAAACTTTCAGTATCCTTTCACAGTTCTCAAATTCCCTAATCAATTAACTGATGTATGTTTTTTAAACTGTCCTCCTGTATTGCCAAAATAACCCTGATTGTCTGACTAACAGGAAAGGGAGTAGAGCAGTCATAGAAACTGACTCAGAGAGCACAAAAAGTATAACTGACATATCTAGTCCTAATCCAATTGCCTGGCAACAACCCAATTCACTGCCAACTAGGGTGGCCCATACTGAGACAGAAATCAGACTCAGAACTTAGCATAAACTAGCTAGGTCAGCTACAGAAATTATCTACTTAATATCTAGGAAGAAAAGGACATGAACCACATCAAACTGAACATGACCTTACTCCCAAATTGGCAAGTTCTCCAAGAGGGGCTGGCATGTGGCTACAGAGTATTAATCTCTGGTAGAATATGTAATAACAGGAACATTACAGTATTACCAGGAGGCTGTAAGTCTCTTTTTTCATGCAATGTGAGAGAGAGGTGCCCAATTAAGATAAATCTAAAATAATTTGATGGCTAAGTCCCACATTAATTGAGACTTTCAGTACAGAAGTGGTATGCAAAAAATAACAAAACATACAGAGGGGAAAAAAATCACTTAACTGTTTCGTTAATTAAGAAAGTATAGTAGTCTGACATACACTGTCATAATAAGTCAATGATTATCATTCATGAGAAGAGTCTTGTTGTCTTTGATTTCTTCTTTACTGTATGAAAGGAACTGAAAGAAATAGGATACCAAAGATGAGGTCTGAAGGGTCAGACACAACTGCCTCCTAATTTTTATTTCCTAAGCAAGCCATGGACACAGAGCCTGCTGTTCTTGACTTCTTGCCTAAGGGAGCCACAGTCAAGTCAGACATCCAGTTCAAGACCCTGAAGAAACTGAAAGATCACATGCAAAAAAGCATCACAGATGTGTCTGAGATGCTGCTTCTGCACACTGGTCCACACACTAGCTTGTGCACCACAGAGGCAATCCCATTGTTTGGACAGAGTGTGTTGCTCTGCTCCAACCTCTGTACAGAAGGACAGACTACAAGGGCAACATTTTCAGGGTGACAGCAAAGTGACAGAAGTAGTGGGTCAGTGGCTGCAAAACAAGGACAAGGACTTTTACAATGTTGAAATATATGCCCTTTTTAACTGGCAGGAGGAAGAGAAGGAGACTGTATTAAAATATAGCTGTGTTTAGCAATAAGGTTCAAGTTTCCCTGCAAACTGAATATTTCTTCAATAATACTGGTTTGAGAAAAAAATAGGAGGAAAAAAGAAAAATTACTTTCCAACTGACCAATACCGACTTCACATTCTGGAGGGTTAATGTCCAGCATTTAAAATCATCTGTAGGAGTAAGACTGCAATTGTAGGAGCCCTGCAATTCTTACTGCTAGAACTCTGGATGTGCCAATATAAAAATGAGCTGGCATTATTTCACTTAAGCGCTCTCAACAAAAATACCTTAGACAACTTACCTGCTATTTTAAAAGCAGAAAAATTGATCAGCTTTCTGTTTTTATACATCATGAAAGATGGTATAATCATTAACAGCTGACAACATTAATATCTCCAGCAGCAGAGAAACAGAATATTTATAGCAAAAATCTAAGAGAGTGGGTCTAACCTGGAAGTCAAGATTTTGAAAGAAGATGTAGAAGAAAAATATGGAAATTAGATTGCAGCATCCAATGAAAAGAAATAGACATTCCAGAACTTGTGTCAAAGGTCATCTTTGAATTCAAGAGTAATGTTAACATTGTGTCTCAGCTCCTCCAAAATGGTTTGACCTTGTAATCTTAATATCTCAAACAACTACACGGGCAGATTTCTTTCTGAAAGCTTCCAGATTGCCTCTTGTCAAAGATGTTATATAGCTTTGATACAGAAGAGACGTACTCTGTACTGGTAGCCATATTTGAAACTGACAACATGGGAGACCAGCGAGGGAAGATTTTCTGAGTTCCCTGGTATTTGTACTTGTACTGAACCTTTTGTCAGATCTGACACAGAATAAAAAAAAAAGACGTGAAAGTTGCAAAGTGAAGTTAGGGTTAAGGTGAACACACTTTTATAAAGAGTAAGTCTGTGGCTGAAGAAGTTGAAAGGCACAGATAACTGAAAAATCCAATCGGCATTTAGACTTGAAGTTTTTGATGCACATCCTTACGTTTTCTAGAACCCTCTGCCAGATCAACTACCAATCATGAAATATGCTGCTGACAGATTACTTACCTAATGAATATGGTCAGCTATGGCTATAATAGATGTGACATTTCAACAATAATAAAGTTATTGGAGTACTTCACAGACAGTCCTAATATTTACTTGAAGACTGCAATTGTAGGAGTCTGAATAATGTGGAAGATATGCACATGTACTGAAAGGAAATTATACCCGACAGCTAAAAGCTTTTATACCAGTCCAGTCCAAATTATATTGCTGATACCTAAGGCTGCTTCCTTTGCACTGTTTTCACTACATTATCAAAATTTAAGCTAAAAATGTTATTTAAGTTGCAAAGAAAAGTACTCTAAAGTCAGGAAATGACAGATTGCCTTACATTTTGCAGCTATGTATATTCAACCTGTGCAACGAATGAGTCTAGCAGAAACAACAGTGGCCACAATCAGGTAATTATGAAGATCTGTATGCACAAGGGGAAAACAATTAAGGTTATACAATCTAATGAAAAAAGTTAGGGGAAAATGATTTAGGTTATGGGATCTAATGGAACCAGTTTGAGGGAAACTATAATGATCCTAGTATTTTGATTTTCTGTGTTTGAGGGAGGTCATATTTTTTCCTCATATACATAAGTATTTTGATACAATTTTAAAATTAAGGCCAACATTGTTGGGTCTGTGTTACTAAGTTTCGTCTTACCTCCTACCTATCTATCCTGATTCTCAAAATTTGTATGACCCATCCTCCAATGCTGTCCAAAACTAGATGATAGCTTTTATGTTATTCACCACTGAGCATCCAGCCTTTTACATGAAATACTATACTTTTTCAGTACCTTGAGTATCTAACAAATCTGTATGGGCACTCTTGAATATCCCACCAAGTACCAGGGCCATGGGCAACTTGAACATCACTAAACATCTGAACAACTCTGTGGAAACTGCTCCTTATTTGCTTCACGTAACCATTCTATAAACATTTACACATAACATACATAGTTTTTTAACCTCCTGTTTAAAAAACAGTGGCACACTTCAACCACATCAACTTCGGAGGTACATCTACCAGCTCAGGTGCCAATAACATTGCTGTCTCAGCTCTATTAAAGCAGGGGTATCAAAGACCCAGCCCATGGAGCCCTATCACCTGACCCCCCCCCCAAGGTGCCTGTGGGTCTCATAGATGACCCACACGCCACATGCAGTACGTGCTGGATTGGACCTGCTCATAGCACACACCGCCTGTTCCAGCTGGGCTGGGACCTGTGCTGCATACATTGCTGCCCCAGCTGTTCCAGGACCCATGCTGCACCTGACACTGGCTTTGACCAGACCAGGACATGCTCTGGATCTGGCAAGCAGAGCCCAATCCAGCCCATTGTGGTTGCCCCAGGCCAATCTTCAGCACAGGACAAGATACATTTGACACCCTTGTATTAAAAGATTACTAAACTGTACTGTATGAGCATGGACTGGACAATGACATGCAGGGCTTGCCTATACTGCTAGGGTTAGGGTTGCCACTGAAAAACCTAACCTACCTGCTTGCCAGGCACAAGCCAAATCCCAAAAACGAAGTGCAGTGCTTAGAACAGCACTAAAGTCAGCCCTGGCACTGCTCTCAGGCCATTTGTTTTTGGCATGCTTCTTGACATTCACTCTGGGATGCTCTAAGGCTGGGATTGCTGCTGAATTTCTGGGATTTGGCATAGGCTGTGAGAAAATGAATGGACAGGGTATACTTCTGGGTGAAATGTGGAGGCAATACAGATGCACCCTTGGAAATCATCCAACAGAAAGACTTCTCAGACCCTAGTGACTTGACTCCCAGCTACGCCTTAGCACTTTGGCATAAGAAAAGGGAACTGAGCAGAGCAGGCTTCACTTTCACAATCTTGTCTTGTATGACTAGCCAAAACCGATCACCACACATGCAGAATACCCAAAGGAGTCCATTCGAAAAATGTCACAAATGCCATTGCTCAGAGTCAATTGCAGACAATTGGGTACATTAGAAATATCTCTATCATTTAAAAACTAAATTTAAATTCTATGGCCTTTTAGTTTTCTGAAATTCAAAGAGTTGTCTTGGACATGAAGTATGTTAATACTGTAAACAAATAATGTGGGGTTTTTTATATTAATCCATTTACTCCTAGAAACATGTACCTATTCAGTACATAAAACCTGACATTTTCTTATTTATGTACACAATGGAAAGTCTTTTAACAAACCATTACAATTGTTAGCCACTGACATTCAATATTAGTGCGGTTTAAAACATTTGCAGATTTGATGTCCCACACTTCTTTTCTCCCTGATATGCCAATAAACTGTATCTGTAGTAGTAAATTTACACATTTATCAATAACTATCATCTTTTATTTCTGTCCAGCTGGTGAGATGATACAGGAGAGGACAACAAGTTAAAACAGTGCTTTTTTCATAAAGTAAAATCAGAAGGTTAATTCTGTCCACTCATGACATTCAATGGGATTGGTTTTGCATATGTCCTTTTAAATGATACTTTCAACCAAACCGAAATGTGTATTTGTTACTTCTAAATGTTATTTTACAAAACTGAACTAAAAATGGAGCTAAACCAATGCTTACAAAAGGAATGCAGTTTATTACATTTGTTGCACTCCAAATAAATATTGATTTCAATCTTGGAATGCTATGAAAGGGCTTGCATCAATTACACAGTACATCACAGCTTTGATGCAAGTTACCTAATTCCAGTGATGCACACAGCAAATCAATCATTCACATCCATACACCTTAGTGAGAGACAGAGCCACCAGCACTTACCTTTATCTGAACTTTTAAATACTGCATGCATTTTGGAGTGGCATTATTAAGGAAAAGGTTTACAATGGAAAAAATGTCAGCTAATCTGACAAAAAACCTGTAGTAATTATAATTACCTCTATTCATTTCATGTGTGTTTTAATACATACACAAAGTAAAAGAGCCCTTAATGGTAACAACATTATGAGGGGAGGTTTCTCTTTTACATTATCTATTTATTCAACACAAAATTATTAAGCTATTGTGATAAAGCAGCTAGAGCACAATGACTTTCCTTTAATCACTAATTAAAATGCTGATTGCCTGTTGAGTGCAGTTATGGTCAAACACCAAGTCCTATTGTGTGATAACAGCTTGGGCTGGCCTTACAACTGGGTGGGGTTGAATCACTGCTAAGTAAACAAACCTTCTATGCCTGGAAAATACAATGCTTTGGCTCAATGAAATCCTTAAGTAACTTTTAATTTTACAGCCTTAGGCAAGCTAATATTGCACAGCACGAAAGTTCACACATAAAGAGACCTACCAGGTGCTGGAATAAACAAGCAATTACACAGATTATGGAAGTGCAGTCCTGGGTACATATGAATTAATTTACTTTATATACAACCATAGGTGGAAATTAATTTCATGGGGCCAAATTCAAAGGACCACTGGGACACTCCTAGCATCAGCAATTCTGCTTCCTTGGTGTAGCCAAAATTACATTCTTGCAACCCCACAGATGTGCAAGCAATTGCCTTAAATGGAGTTGCAAAGGAGTTAAATGAGAGGAGAAACTGGTCCATATATTTCTCTCAAACTTGGCCTGTTTCAAGTACCTGAGGAACAATGGCGCTTGATTCTCTACTGTCCAAAATTATATGCACTCCTTTATACTAGTGCAAAGGACATAGAAAATATAGCTTTGGGTTGTCATCTTACACACATTATGCACCTGCTCTGCACTAATGTAAACAAATGCCCAAGATGCAAGCCAACAGAAAATTAGGGTGATTGTATTTTTTTTCTTTTATATAATGGATGGCATTATTTGCCAAGAGAGAAATCAGGGATTTACAGAGAAAACAGTTTAATGACAAATTCAATCCTTCAGATTTCACTTACATTAACTGACATCATGGTTTCCCCAATAACACTGCATCATTTGGAAATTTCCAAACCAGAAAAATATGTTTCTACTAACTGCAACTTGTTCATGTTGTAGGAAATCAATTTAACCCATAAAGTTAGCATGGCATAGAGAACACTGCTCAAATACAAAACATATTTCAGCAGTAAATTCATTCCTTTAAAAGGCTGAGTTCCTCATCAAGTACTCAACTAAGATAATTCCTGGACATATATGAATAAGAAAAATAAGTGAACCTGTTTTCTACCAGGTTTATCTGCCTAGCAGGAAAAATATGATGCACTGTTTAATGCACTAATCTTTTATCACATCCCAAGTAATAATTTAAGAGGGTTTTATATACAGTATATGTGAAATGATCTGATTATATTATTGCTAACAAACCTACTCTTATCATGGTAGAGAGGGTCACAGTTTGAAAAGGTTCAATAAAAAGCATTCAGTGCTTCATCACAGGCTTATGATGTCTGAGGAAGCCAAAACAGGACATAAAATAATCTTCAAACTAGGGCTGAAGATTCTCTCTAAAGAGGCAATGCCTCAGTGTAACGTATCAATCCTCCCTCTTACAATCTTTTTCACATTTCTTTCAGCCATAACATCAAACATACTTTTAAGAACCATTAAGAAATGTCCAAAAATATTTAAACATATTCTAACTCTAAATATATCTCCTTATTTTCTTTGTTTCAAATACATTAAAAAAGGTCTACCTCTTTCCTTACAAATCATTTGCCCTTCCTTTTAAACAATGACAATGTCAAAATTTTCAGAAAGGTTTCAAGGTTTTCATCACTACAAAATGGAAACCAAAAATGATTCCTTTTTACTTGTGTCCTTTCCACATTGAAAACACTGGATTTTTCCATTTCTTTTGAGCAGACTGAAAGTAACACATTCATTTTTATTAATCATGACATCTTACTAAAACTTCTCTTTATGCATTTATCATTCAGTTGCATTGCACAGTTGAAGAAATAGGATGTCCATGAAATGCTGATACAAACATAGAAATGAAAATTCAAGAAACAAAGGGACATGTTTTGATAACTCTCATGGAACATACAAAGGGGACATTCTTGCAGAGGGGCCAGTAAGGATATTAAACTTCACAGTCTTGACTCCTACAGAAATATCAAGGGTTATCCTCATCTAATGATGACTGACATCCAGAAGTAGGCACTACAGTCCATCCTTTACACCTATTTTTTAAGAGGCAAATGAGAAAACTGTAGCTATTATCACTGTTTGCAGTATTTCACACTCCTCAATACTTCCCCAACACTCCCTGAGACCTCCTGCTTCTTGCTTTCTACAGAGGAAGAGACTCCAAGAACACCACTACTGACCCCGCAATCTGACCCAAAATAAGTAATGTCAGTCATCCCTGTTGATATCTAATCCATAATCCTGCTCTTGTTCTATGCCTAACCACATCAGTGACATTGGTGGAAATTTCAAGCAAGTAAAGAACACAAAATAGCAATGTCAAGGTCTGCCTTGGTACATAAAATCATCAAGACTTCATAGGTCCTATAAACATGTGTTTTTAAATGCTTTAGCAGTAAATTATTTACAAAATTATGTATTTAAAAACATAATGATTTCCTCAAATCCTAACAAAATTGAGTACTTCAAGATTTTTCCATAAAAGAACGAACAGCGTAAAGAATGGTAACAGTCGAATCATATAAGGAAACTTCAGAGGTTATCTAGTCCAACCACCTGCCAGAGGCAGGACCATCCCTAACCAAACCATCTTATATAAATCCTTATCTAACATTTTAAAAGAACTATACAGTCAACCCTGACACAACTACAAGACACAGCAGCCTAACCTTCCCCAGGTAAGGCATGGGAATAACGACGGCCCGTGCCCCGCTGCTATGAGGGTTGTTAAAATATACTAAAGAGATCCAAGGAAGAGGGCCAGGCCCCCTACTACAGAGAAAGTCAAAACCTCCTACAGTCCATACCAATCTGACCATGGAGTAAAATTCCTTCTTTACCCCACATATGTCAGAGGGGCAAAAGACTCTAGTTAGGAACCTCCCGATTTAAGTCTGAGCAGGAGCACTGGCACACCGCAGTCAAAATCCCCAGCCTCAAATACAGCCAACATCCAATGCTTCCAAGGTAGTCAAAAAAAATAAAAATAAACCCTGACGTGTAGCAAGAGGAGGGGGGAAAATGCTTTCTGGACTAATGTAGCAACTAGCAAGCATGAGAAATACCCATAGCAGAGCACTGGTATAGTTACGCCAAGATCATCCCCAACTGGTATTTGTCCAACTTCTTCTTGAACCCATCCATCCAGCAATGGAGATTCCACAGTTTCCCTAGGCAATCTGTTGCACTGCCCCACCATTCTAACAGTGAACATATTTTTCCTGATACCAAATCTAATCATGTAAAATACGTCAAATTCTGATTATAGCTACTGGCAGTAACACTTTAGAATTATGAGTAAAATAATCCCTCACGGCCCTGAATTTATAATATGACAAAATATTGCATGAAGCCCTGCTGACCGCCAAACTTTGGCTCTTAGTATCTTATTGCACAGGTTCTCTTTTATCTCTCTAGTTAGCAGAGCAGGAGGTACTAGTTTCACAGCCACTTAACAAATAAAACTTGGGGTTCAGAGGCCCAGCTCTTCAGACCAGAACCAGCTTACCTTTCCTTTGATCGTTCTTGTGTGGCCTGGGCCAAATAACTGCCTATTATGAACTGTAATGCTCAGCTGGCTTGGAAGACAGGTTGTATTGATTTGTAGGGTTATATTGATTTTTTAATAACACACCTGCCAGACCGGACTCGTTCCAGGAAGGAAGGATAGAACATTACTTTAGATTCTTACAGCCAGACTGTGACAAGCCTTTACACAGGTGTGTTAAGGGAACTTTAAAGGAGTTCTCTCCCCCTACACCCAAATTACATCATGAACCATCACATTTTCAGTCTCTGATCTCTCCGTATAACTTGACCGGCTTACAGTACCCTGAAAAGAGGGTGGTGAAAGAGAGGACAAAGGCCAGCACTTCCCCAACCACCACCCCTTATCAAGGTCACAAATCAAATCTATGGTACCATGAGGAACAAGATGTCAGTCCTTCCAGTCCCCTAGTACATGCAAGGAAAGCTTAAGAGAATTAAACATGCATGACTTTTTATGTGATGAGAAAGATGGGCTGAGTATCTGTATGACAACAGCCTAAAAATATTTGGAGTTTGGATAAAATGTAAATATGAAGGATTTTATACAATACGTGAAGGAATAACGAGGATGAATGGGATGAAATTAAAGAATGAAAATATAGGTCATTATGAAAATCTTCCTGACAGCAAAATGATTAGGCTGTATAACAGTCTCCTAAGGGAAATGGTGGAAGCCCAACAGCTTAGGACTTTTAAAACTAGACTGGATAAAACAGTAGGAAATGTACTGTAGGGAATCATCATGCATTGGCAGACAGTGGTTGGATGATCTAATAAGTCTTTTCCATCTCTGCACTCTGTGATTCAGTATTCTGAGCTTGATTTAACCTTTTCCAATAGCTAATTCACATAATAAACTAGGGAAAAAGCATATCTAATGGCAAACATTTTCAAAATTCAATCCAAAAATCCTTTTTTACCACTGTTTCCTCATAATATATTCATCCTTGTACCCAAACCAAACAACCTAGCTGAACATACAGGAATATAATGGGGAAAAACATTCAGCATCTAGGATTAAAGGGAACCTTCAGGACACAGTTCCTTACCACCAAAGGCAGGCAGGGAACAAGACTAGATGATAAGCACAAGGGTAGGTTCTCTAGCTGCCAGCCCCAAACTGTTATTGTGTGATATTATGCAAGGATATTATGCACACAGACAGCTTGGTTTTGAGCAGAACAGGGGTTATATTTCCACTTAATTTCACGGATACTACATCACTTGTACAGTGCTTCTACTACACACATCAGGAAAGGAAGAAAAATATATGTCATAACTTAGTTAATAAAAAGATAAACTAATATGTATGATGTTACATAAAAGCTGTCATGATACATATATATGTCCAAGTTGTAACTTTTAATTAGGGACACAATTTAGTATTGATATCGAATTTTCCAGCTGCTTAATGAAATACCAACATAGATATACTGGGATACTCCTTTTATTTCAACGGATTGCTCCCCCAACCAATTTACAGTAATAGAAATAAGATCAAAATCAGATCCCTTGTGAAGATTAGGAAACATGCCTCAATCTTTTTTCAATATGCTTTTGCTCTTACTGATGGCTGAAGGCTTTATTTGGGATCACCACTGATGCCAGTTCCTGTTGCTGGACAGTAGGAAAAACTCATTGTGAATTATTTCCATTAAAGTACAAGACCTAGGCTGTGATACTACTCTTTTCATACTGCCCGTTCTATAACTGTGTTACCTTTACTAGGCCTCATTCTCATTTACACATAATTACCTCCCTCCAGTCTAGGAAAATAAAGGTAGTTTAATATCTTGGCAATTATAATGTCATGTTTGAAACATTCAGTTAAAATTGGTGTAAGCAAGAATTGGACCCTACTGGCTTTATTGAAGTTATTCCTGATTTACACTGGTTAAAGTGAGAGCAGCATCCAGCTCCCAACTTCAAGCCCTCCCCAAGAAAGGATAACTGAACACCACAATGGCTTTGTGGCACTAGAGGCTGGAAGAGATATCCTACTTGAAGTCTTTAAGTGTGACATACAATCCTCACTTCTTCCATGAGAAACAGTTAGATACAAGGAAACTCAAGAATACCTGTGAAGAAGAGTAATTTTTATTTTCGTTATTCATTAGACAAAATTCAGCCTTGAGCTGTCAGCCTGGTGGGCTGCCAGCTGGCCTTCAAAATGATTGTGCAAAGGTTCTTAAACCTTGTGTGTGCAATGGAGGGGTCCTTCACACCGGTATATAATCCAGCAGAAAGAATAGCACTCAGGAAGGCTAGAGATAGGTAGAAGGCTAGAGATAGGTAAATAAGACCAAGAGACTGGAAGAGTGGCTGCAAAGTATATTTGTTATGTGCATCCCCGCACTTTGGCCCTGGGTTGCTATTCTGGATTTTTGGCCTTGCCAATTACTCTGGCTTATGAAGTGAATTTCTCTCAAGAACAAGTCAAACTCATCCCAGCACGGAGCATAAGTAATTCCCATTAGTGTCAGCAGGAGTTATGTGCACATCTTGAGGGGAGAATAAACAGTATATAGTTGTCTATTCAGGAAAAGAAAAAAATGGACAAGATACACATACAAGCCTAGCAAGGTAATACATTTGGGAAAGTGTTCAAGATTAGATCATCCTTACTAAAAGACTGCTTCAGCATATACTGTGATTTATTTTCCACATGCTTGACTTTCCAAACTGGAAAAAAAATATTTTTTTAAAAATAAGTTCATTTCTATTGAATCCACACCCTTTTTGTGTTCTCTGTCTGCAAAGATTCCAGGACACTTGTTTGCTGGCAGAAATGTTTAAGGAAACTGAATTTTACAGAGAACTGCAAAGTTTGCAATCACAAGAACTTGGGAAACATAATTCTAGCAAGTATGTCCACTGAATTAGGGCACAGTAATATAATCATCTGTCCAATTAAAACAGTTTAAATATTATATCCCCGCTCCTTACAAAGAGCAACTCCAAAATGAATAAGAAATAATCTGCAGAACTATATTTGACTGAAAATTCTGAATAGTAAATTCCTTTGCATAAAAATCACTATACACAGATAATTCACAATGAAAAGTTATTAATTAAAATTACTACTGTTACTTATTCCTAATTAAGTACAAATGACTTACCTGGGTTTATAATAATTTGATGCTAAATGATATGAGAGTACTGTGCCAGATAAACTGCTTAAGTGCCTGTTATAAAAAGCTGGCTTCACAATGGGCACAACTTACTACTTGCTAATGCTCTGACTGTTCACAATGATTGTTCTATTTGATTTTAAAACTGATCATGAGATAGATGATGCCAAGTGCCAAAGGTGCTATGAGGATGCCCTAAACAAGCAGGAGCACTATGAATAATGCTTCATAGCGTTCAAGGATCTATGTTTGGGCTGGTAGATGGGGAGTAATTCAAAATACTATTTTTTTAGGGCACAGCGTGCTCTTATTCTACCTCCCTGTGGCCTCTAGCACATTTGCCAAGAGATGGAGAACAGAGCTATGACTACATGAATTGCCAGACACCTCCCATTCCGCTTCCTACCTGCAGTCCCCACCCTACATGAAATGAATTGGGCACTTCCCAATTGTGCTTTTCTGAAGCTGGAATTCAGCCAACCCTTACAAAATAAATCTTTATGCCATCCAACTACCCTGCACAACTGGAAAAGGGCTAAATCAAAACTATCCCTGTAGATGCAAAAGCTATTTGTATTGTAATTATTTCAGACAATGCCATTGATTATTATAAATTAATTTTGAGATAATGCAAATTTTGCTTCCCTTTTCATAGGATTTAGGTTTAGGGTCATAGGAAAATTGGGGTGGAAGGGAACTACTAAGGTCATCCAGTCCAGACCTCTGCTCAAGGCAAGATCGTCCCTGACTAAACCATCCCAGCCAAGTTTCTGTTCAATCTCCTTTTGAAAATCTCCAGGGATAAAGATTTCACAGCTTCTTTAGACAGCCTGTGGCAGTGCTTAACCACCCTCATAGTTAGAAAGATCCTCCTTATCTCCGGCCTAAATTTCTCCACCTGAAGCTTGAGGCCATTGCTCCCAGTCTTGTTTCTTATGGCCAGAGAAAAAAAGCCAATCTCCATCCTCTCAATAATAGCCTTCAAATACCTGAAGGATGGTTATCAAGCCCCCCTTAGTCTTCTCTTCTCCAGATTAAATAACCCTAATTCTTTCAGTCTTTCCTCAAGTCATAAATCATGCTTCCCAAGCTTCTAACATTTTTTGCTGCTCTGAGCCAAACCTGTCCAATCTGTCCACATCCTTTTTGAAGTGTAGGGCCCAAAACTGAACACCATACTCCAGGTAGAGCCTCACCAATTTTGAATAGAATGGGAAATTGCTTCTCTTCATTTGCAAGTGTTAGTACAACCAACTATCGGCCTTCCTGGCAACAAGAACACACTGCTGGCTCACACTGGGCACCTATACATGTGCAGCAAGGCTGCTCTAACATGCCGTAATTACAGTGCATCTGAGCAGACTTGATTAATGGAGTCTGCTGGAGCATGGTAATTCCCACACTCTAGCAGAATTTAGCGTCACACGAATCAGTGTTGCCATACTGAAAAATAGTAGCGGGGCACTAACTAAAGCTTGTTCAACCAGCTTTAGTTAAAGCGCCCCCACCACCATTTTTTCAGTATGGGGACACTGATACACATGACGCTGCAGGTGCTTTAATTAGAGGGGCTCTTGGAGCCCCTCTAATTAAAGACCTCCTCCCTCCCGGAGCATGCATATAAACATACAATTCAACTTTTGGGTCTACTGTAAGCCCCAGGTCCTTCTCTGCAGTACTGCAACCTAACTGGTCATTCCCCAGTCTGTATACATGCAATTATTCCATCCCAAGTGCACAATTGCACCTGTTCTTGTTGAATTTCATCTGGTTGACTTTAGACTATTTTTGCAGTCTATCCAGGTCATTCTGGCTCCCAGTCTCACCTCCGGAGTCTCTGCAATTCCACCCAACTTGGTATCATCTGCAAACTGGCTAAGCATGTACTTAATCCCACTGTCCAAATCATTAACAAAGATATTAAACAATACCAGATCCAGTACAGACCAACCTCTGGGGAACACAACTTAATACCTCCTCCTAACTGCATACTGAGCCATTTATATTGTAGTTAGTAAATTAAGTGTTTAAATTAAATTATTACGGAATGAATATAGAAGCATGTTTATAGGTAGGGCCTATAGTAAGCACTGTAGTTGTTTGCACTGTATATTACCCATCCCTGGAAGATATATTTTTAAAAGAAATGTGAAATTAGAATAAGTTTCTTTGAAAATAAATCTTTAAATATTTGTTATGTTGCAGATGCCACTCTTGGTGAAATGAAGGAAACAATAGATCTCTGGTAACTGGATTAAAGGCCAAGGCCACAAGTTTATTGAAATACAATAACTCACACAACAGCAATATTAGACAGCCAAGAGTCTTTGCAGCAGTAAAGAAACAAAGCCTGAAGCAACCTGCCATGGGCTTTGGACTCAAGGGGATGCAACTCCTTCCCCCACCTCCCAGCTACAATGGGTGTGTCCAGATGAGTGTGCACAACATGCAGGGATGTGCATTTGCCGCTTTGTGCCCAAGGGCACAGCCCTGCACACACACACCAGTGCATGCCAAATTGTCCTGGGTGGGGTAGGGGAGACTAGGGACAGCACCTGTGCTGGCTCCAGCAGCCTTATCTGGGGTTCTGGATGCCTCCTGGGGCAGCAGCAGTGCTGATCTGGCCACATGGCGCCTGGCCAGCAGCCACTGTGGCTCTGGACAGCCAGGCTCCATTTCTGGTGGTGCATGCTGCTGCCGTGTGCACCATGCCACTTTTTTTGGCAGTGGTTTTTTGACACCGGGATCTCCCAGTGTCAAATTCTGGTGCTGTGCTGAAAGTTTGCAGTGTGGCAAACAGTTGCAGCTGTGCCGCACACAGTTTGCAGCACCTCAGACAGCTCTGAGACACTGTAAATCGCACATGCACACTTGTCTGGATGCGCCCAATAATATTAACAGGGATCTTGTTCTCTTGTATTTTGGGATAGGAAGCAGGATGATTTCTGTTTCTGAACCTCTGCCACACCTTAAGTCTTGCTTCCACCATCCTTACTGCATCATCACAAAAGTCTTGGAAAATAATTAAGAAAATACTGGCCAAATTAGCCAGTAGCATCCTCCCTAAATAAACAAGGGTAACTATACCATCAAGTCTTGAGTCAACAACTATCACTTAAGGCAGGTAGGTACTTAAAAACAGATCATTTTAATGATACTGGTATAATGAAAATGCTTGAGTTGCACATGTGCTTAAGCACCTTCCTGAATCAGAGCCTAGGAGCAGCCACCTCCTGATTAGAGTAGAGCCAAGGAGGTGATCCTCCCCCTCTACGCGACACTCGTCAGGCCACAGCTGGAGTATTGTGTCCAGTTCTGTGCGCCCCATTTCAAGAGGGATGTGGACAACATGGAGAGGGTCCAGAGGAGGGCCACCCGCATGATCCGGGGACAACAGGGCAGACCCTACAGTGAGAGACTGCGGGACCTGAACCTATTCAGCCTCCACAAGAGAAGGCTGAGGGGGGACCTGGTGACCGTCTATAAACTCACTAGGGGGGACCAGAAGGGTTTGGGGGAGACGCTGTTTCCCCTAGCGCCCGCTGGCATAACAAGGAGTAATGGGCACAAGTTGATGGAGAGGAGGTATAGATTGGACATCCGCAAAAACTACTTCACAGTTAGGGCGGCTAGGAGCTGGAACCAACTTCCAAGGGAAGTGGTGCTGGCCCCTACCCTGGGGGTCTTTAAGAAGAGGCTGGATGCCTACCTGGCTGGACTCATTTGAGTCCCGTTTTTGTTTTGGGGTTTTGTTGTTCTCCCGCCCTGGCGGGGGGTCGGGCTAGAAGATCTACTAGGTCCCTTCCGACCCTAAATCTATGAAACTATGAAACTATGATTCCTCTTCTTTCTACACTGAGTGATTTACAACCTGGTTGTGGAACAAGAAAATGACCATTAAATTAACTCATGTTGCTCCTCACAACTATCTTCTCCCAGGTGAATTTTTAAACCTGTAGCATACTAAACTTTCCAGTTCTGGTCACTAGAGCTATTCAGAGGAAAAGGAAAATAATTCTGAACTTTTCTTTAAAAGGATTTCCTTTTTTTTCCAATTCTGAAATTTGAAAAATTCTGGCTAGTTCTGTTGCTGATTTTCCTCCCCCCTTCCCCCCCGCGAAAAAAAAGGGGGAGAAAAAGGAAAAAACTGAAAAAAAATACAACTTCATTAAAACTTTTTATTTTGCTATATCCCAATTCAAAAAATTGCATTACATTTCCCTGGAAAACAACATTGATGTACACGGGACTTGCCCACTGCCCACATCAATTTAAAGATGGCTGGCAACATACTCCTGCTGTAATCCTTGGTCTTCACTGCCCCATGTCATTAATGCCATGGCTGCAGATCCAAACATGAAGAGAATAACTGGGAAAACTGAAAACCTGTTGATTTCCAGCAATTTAACTGAGATGTCTTATGCTATGTCCAGGAACAGCTAACTCAAGTCAGAAAGCTCAAAATAAAGGCCCCCATACACAGCAATTCTTCCTGCTGGCCACTGCATAAAATACCTAACAGCCAAATGAAAAGTGTCTAGTGCAGTTTGTTTTCAAGCATTACAGAAAGAACTGTTATCCATTTGGATTCATAAACCACTGCCTAGTCAACAAAAGGGTGATATAATGAAGTGCTTACTCATTAGTTCTGATCATTAAGGAAGTCAGGCTTTGCTTCTCCACCATTACAATTAACGAAGGTAACTAATCCTTGGGGATGAATCACTGTACTGATAGACCACTACCTGCTCTAAAAGACGGAAGAGATATTAAGCCTGCCTGGTGGTTTCCCCATATCCCTGCTGCTACTGATCTTTGAAACAGCCTGAAAGCCTCTTGTGTCCCATGTTCCAGAAGTATTGCAGCATCAACAGTGGCTTGAGGCTGGCCTCTGGCACCAGCATCTGAAACCCAACCACAGGTAAATGCAGTAAGGCATGGACAGTGCTGTTCACCCCAGGCATCTGTCTATACAAACAAACAAACAAAACCAAAGGCTGTTCAGTGTAAACATCTTAGTTGGAAAGACCTGTATCAGTTTTGCAGCCCCATGGGACATACTTGACTTCTGAATGCTTGGACCACTGTATTAACAAAGAAAAGGACAGGATGACCCCACGGCCCAGATCATCAATACTACGAACATCAGCCGATACTAAAAAAGATATATATAACAAATATACCAGAAATGGGCAGGCATTTCTCTGAAGTCACCTTGAAATTATCCCACAAAACTAATCCACAGGATACATGCTTGCCCAGTTATACAACTCCAATGGTTACTTCAAAAGGTACTTCAACTTTCCACTGGCATCTCCAAGCCAAACTGGAGCTGGCCAAACAACAGAACAATTTAACAGGTCAAAGCCTCAGGATGCTTGTGTAGACAAGAAAATAAAATAAAAAAGTTGCCTTTAGGGCAGGTCAGTAGTGGGTGCTCTTGCGCTGAGCCACCCACCTCTGGGTGCTCTTGCACTGCACCCAACCACCTACCAAGCTCAGAGTGCCTCCCTGGGGGCGCCTTACATCTGGCTGACCCCCTTTCTGGAGCACACCCACAAGCCTGGGAGTAACACTGACACCTCTCACAAGTCTCAGTCTGTTAGCTGCTCTGTGCCTCATGAGGCACGCAGGGTTTAAAAACCTGAAGGAGGTACTCGACCCACTGCAAGAACCTGGGGTGCTTCCCTTTAGTCTGAAGCACAAATAGTGGTCTTCCCAAGTCAACCGAACCAAGGGGACCCCAAAGCATAATCTAGATCCTCTCCCCATAAGTCTCCCACTCTAGGTACAGAGGAGAACTTTATTGATTACACAGAGTAGGTTTGGAATAGGGTACAGGATAGAGCAATATCAGAGAAATACCTTAGAGCAAATGGGGTGGCTGGGTAGCCTTTGATCACACATCTGAGTTACTGCAAGCTATATATCTAGTTAGATATCGAGTAGCTTACTCAAGAGTATCATCCAGAGGCAGGTGGAGATTTCCTCTGGAGGCAAGCAGTTCATTGACCATGAGTTTCAAGACAGAGCAATAGAGAGGTGCTCAAGTTCAGCTACTCTCAGTGTCTTCATCATGGCTGCTACCCCTCCTCCTGGGCAGTCTTTAATTTATATAGACCTTATGACCTCATTTACCTGATCCAATAAAGGCCAGCAGTTGTTGGCTGCCAGCCAAGCAATTTGAAATGCATCACTGGTTGCCAGGGAGACTGGCAGGGTTTCTAGCCCCACCTCCCAGTCTTGATGTCATTGCTTAGAATAATAGGGAGTTTAAGCCCCAACCCAGGTGTGTGGGGCCAGTCAGTAAGCAAAGAGAGCAGGTTTCTCCCACCATCAGGAATATATCCAACTCAGGTTACAACTCAGGGTTACCTGAGGCAGATGGGGGCAGGGATGTCTGCCCTCTGCAGTGACCACGATGACCAAATTGTCAGATAGGTAATAAACCTGATAGCAGAGTTTGTAGAAGAGACCGAGATGGCATTCTGCCACAGCCTTCATTTTACATTTTACCATCATGAATGGCCCTTTAACATCACTAATGGATGTGGTACTTCCTGGGCCTCAAGTAGAAGACACTTTGTCAAGCTGTTATTATTTATATTGCAGTACTCCTGAAAGCCTCAATCAGGAATTAGATCCCCCATTCTTTAAGAGAATGGGGACAAACCTTTTTTGGCAGGTGTACTACAAATTAGCCCTGCATCCTTCCCAAGTGCCACTCTGATCCCCTTTCCCCGCCTTATCTGCTGCTCTGCTTGCTTCTTCCTTTCCTCTGCAACCTGCCCACTGTGCTGCTTTGCTTTCTGCTTCTTACCCTATTGGCCACTGTGCTGTGCCACACACAGAGGATGCCCATTCTACTTGTGGTACCCATGCCACAGCTTTAAGACAACAGGCTGCTACATATCCTGTGCACATTGAGGTTAATGGATCAATGGGGTTGCACCCCCTACAGGTGAAGCATCTCTGCACCCAGGATGAAGGGGGCTTGCAGTTCTCATGCATTTTGGATTGTTAGATGTTTCCTCAACAGCCACATTAAAACTGGTTATAAATCAAATACTTCAGTTTCCAGGCTGCTAACTCACACTTGGTAGTGAGAGGGTGGCTTATTCTTCAAAGCTGCCCCCACAGTGCTCAGACTCACTTGGCTGGGTCTGTGCATTAGGCTGAAGCACCCAGACCTAGATACAGCATCTTATTCTCCTGTACAGTATTCTCCTGCTGGGTTGTTTTGGTTTTTTCAGGTTGTTGTTTTTTTTTTGCCTGATCCCAATGTCCCTGGACTGTGCTAAAACCTAAGGGCCTTGTTACACAGTAATTATGGGCAGGTCCTGGAGCTCCAATTGTCTGCACATTAACACCTGAAACTAGTTTTAAATTCTCCTTAGGTGACTCAAAGTTATGGCACTCCAGGACAGAATTATCTCTGATCCATGTTACCCAGCTGCTGTTACACTAAGCCTAGCCACTGCAGGCTACACTTTAGTGTAAACACCCTACCTGGCGCCCTCCCCTGCTGGCCTGGACTGTGCCTCTTGCCCCCAGATCCCTACTCACTGCCTACCCCCACTTGCCTGTTTAATTGTGGCTGCCAGTGCTATCTGTCCCAGAGAGCAAGCAGGGAAGGGGTAACCTACCTGCCAGGCTGCTACTGCTGCTTCTGCTCTCTGGGCCAGGCTAAGCCGGAAGAGCAGCAGCCCAGGACCATCTGGGTAGGCAAGTTAACCCTTCCCTGTTTGCTCCCTGGGACTGACAGTATGCAGCCACAAGCAAACAAAGGGAGAGAAAACTGAAGGTGGTTGGGGGAAGGGGGCTGCCTGAAATGGGAGGTGAGGGGGGTAGGATTCCTTTTAGTCCTCCAAGACCCTGCTGGTCTGCAGTGTGACTGCTCCAAACTCGAACTAGCACTAACACTGATAAACATTTGTGCGGCTCACAGGTGTAAGGTGTAACAAGGCTCTAAGAGGCACTGCCACTTTCTCCTTCATTTCCTCCATTTACAGTGAGTGACTTCTTCAACCCTGCATTCTGTTACGAAAGCAACAGGAATAGCAGACCCTTCTGATGCTTGCTAGCATGGGGAAGATCCTGTGAACAAGGACCTGAGGCTGCCTTCTCCGTGCGCACCCTCCCAGGATCACTGCTAGGCCAATTCAGACACCAAGGTCAATCTCACCCTTGCAGAGACACAAATGAGGAACAAAAAGGGGGAGGCAAAGACGACAGGGTGGGTGCACTGACCTGCCTTACAGGTTTGTCAGCAGCACTTTCTCACAGGTTACACAGCAAGGTCAATCCCCGTGCAAGCAGGGATCCTCAGTTTTGGCTTAGACTGTATGCCTGAAAACAAACATCACAATCCAATGGAAATGTTCTATTTTACTTCTTTTTTTTTTGCTTCCTCTAGTAAAAGGAATAACATTTCAATCTTTTTGCAACTGCTACAAGGCTTACATGGAAGAAATCCTGCTTGGATTTCTTTTAAACCAGAATAACCTGCCAAAATATTCAAGGAAAGGAGCTCATGATAGTGTTATATTCTTTTCTGAAAGCTTCATTTAGACAACCACCAGTAGATCCCGTCATGGGCACAGCAAAATCTTAAACTGTCTCTATTTGACTGTGCTTGCCTAAGGCATTAAGTTCAATCCACCATGTCGCACCTCAGTAACTCGACACAGACTAGAAAATTCTTAGAGTCAGCTTCCCCAAGGGATTTGTTAAGTTTCACATACATTTAGTTGTGCAGTTGGTCTGCTCAAATTGATAAACTTGTTGCTACTGCTTTTTTGCTGCACTGTTTTTGTCACCAAGAGAAACAATATTAGAGAGCGGAAAAAAAGCTGTCGCCACGATTTAGTAACGACCATTTATTTTAAAAATAATTACACACATATTACCATTCCTATCACCTCTTAAGAGGCATTTGTTTTGCAGATGAGGCATACAGATACTCAGGTGATGGGCACATCATAAATGCCATGGGTAGACGAGATGGATGTCATTAAGGGATGAAAAATGAACTGAGCTGGCAATATAAAAATACTATTCAATCTTATCAAGCAGGAAGGAATAATCCACTACATGATTAGCCTGTGTATTCTAGCAACACAGAGAATGAAAACACAGGTTCCTGATAAAGACCCTAGACTGGTAAATCACTTACACATATCCTTAACTTTAAGCAGGCAAAGGCAAGCAGTTCCTGCTGAACTCTGGTGAGAGCTAAGTGTTCAGCATTTTGCTTGATCAGGGCCTAAAAGATCATTTGTAATGCCTACATTATTTTTATGATGTTAAACTACAAACTACTTTGACCCATGCAATTTTTTTCCCCCTATAACTAATACATATGGCTGTAATAATAAGCAATCTGTACATAATATGACAGTTTCACTTCAGGAACAATAACAGCTGAAACAGAGGACCCCAGCAACAGGAAGCCACCCAAGAAGGTGAGTCACTGTTGATGTGAAAAGTAGCTGCAACATTTTTTTCAGAAGGGCAACTTATGAGGATACCAAAGGCAGAAAAAATTGTGTCGGAGAGAGAAATCAGTGAGACCAAGACATTCAGATTCGGCATATCTTTTCACCAGCTTTTGCCAGCCAGACATTAAAGTTTTCTCCAGCTCTGCAAAGCTCCTTAAATATTTGGGCTATATGTTGTAGAAAGCACTTGGCCCTTAGTGAATGGCACAGTTCAGTAGGTCAGTACATTAGCCTCACCTTTCAGCTCCATAGATGTATATTCAAATAACAGTTTCCCATCTTTTTCCAGGGCCTTTGTTACAAATGCAAAAACTTATTATTAATTACGGTGCCTAAATAGTACCAACATTTTCAGACACAATGATGCCTGACATGCATAATGCAGTGAAATGGCAAATTAAATAAATTATTTTCAAATAACCTATAATTTAATCCAGGTTTGCAGTTCAAAGAAGATTCTTATTAGACATGTATTTGGTCAAGGGTGTTGTTTGTTTTGCACTTTATAAAGAATCTGCATCAGAATTTTTAATTTACTGAACAACCAACACAATAACCGATATTAAAATCCATTTTCTGGAAGAAGCTAAAGATTGTTGAAAAGTAAGTTAGCAGCATTTGTTATACCTGCCTAAGGGAAAAGATAAAGATTAAGAGTTGGTCTCAGGCAGAAGCCTTCTAAGGCTAAATGCTCAAAAATAGGGAAATGCATGCTGAAGTCGGCTTGTAATTTTGTTCCATGGTCCACTTCTACACAATGATCAGGCCCCTGGCTATGCAAACTGGTACTTAGTGCAACCTGCACATGGCTTCACCTTATCTGCATATGCAATTATAGTAATTGTGCACAAAAACTTGGCCAAGTAAGTGCAGACTAACCCAAGCCCTACTTTTCTGAAGTAAAACCCTATTTAGAGCAATAGCGTCTTTCCTTCCAGTTCATGAGAGAGGTATCTTAAGTAGAGCAGGGCACAACTGCTTTCATTTTGATCACCTGCACTGTTCCTGACCTGTGAAGAAATAGGACTTCATCTTCAGGAGACTCCGTGATTAGAACTTCACAGGCAATGAATAGCTGAAGTTAAAGAAGCTACACTTTCTTCACACTTAAACATAATGATTGTCAGCTTAAGAAAGAGAATCTATACAAGAAGGAAAGAGAAATTTCCTCTTGCTGAAGTGCAAGAGGCAAACAACAGCCTATCTAAAAGCCTGTTTGCACTAACCAGTCTATCTTTTGCAACTTTACAAGGTTATGGTAAAGCAATTTGTTAAATTAACAATATTTATGGCTATCAAATTACATGTCTGTTTCCCTGGAAGCTTATGATTCTTCCACTGCTTACTTTTAGAAACAGAAGCCTGTTTTTAAGTTATGAGTGGTTATCAAATGGTAAAAATCTGTATTTCTAAACTTATCTAGCATGTATCACCAGCTTGTCCAAACATCACTCTGGAAAATAATTTCCTTTTTTCTATTTGAATGAATGATTCTATCTATTGGGCAATTGTTTGCCATCTAACAGTTTGCCTTTTCAAAAACACTTTCAAAATGTTTCTGCAAAAATTGTTAATATATCTTTAGTTTTAAAGAGTCTTTTCTATTATAAAGCATCCATTGAGCTTCTTATTGCCTGTCCTAGCTAGTAATTATAACTTGGTATACAAGCATATTTAATAGCGTTCATTTTTCTGGACATCCCAAAAAGGCATTCTGATTTTGATGTGTGTTTTATGAGTGCCATTGTCACTCAAATTAAATACAATCAAGAAAAAATAAGGCTTCAGGTAGTGACATAAGCCAACTATTTTCATATGCTGACATAAGGAGCTCCTCTTCCAAGTATACATAGAATGAACAACCCATCATGTAACAGAAGGCAGGGTAGATTTGTGCCGTATAAAGATGTATATATAGCACAAGTTTTCATGAGCAGGAGCTTACTTCATCAGATGCTGCGAAAGGAAGTGCACTATATCTCTCTAATTTATTTAGTTTATAAGGTGCAAATCTATCCTGACTTCTGCTTGACCTCAGACTAACACAGGTAACCATGTCACTTCATGTACGACCCATTCCACATACACAGCAATTGAAAAATGAACTGTGGAGGCTGATACACTGACGTTTTTAAAAACCTTCCATTTATATATAGATCAGGGGTTGGCAACCTATGGACCATGGGTCAAATCCAGCCCACAGAGTGAAATGATCTGCCCTGCAGGGCTGGGGACAGAAGTTACATGTAAACCAGTTAAGTGATCAGAAACTGGTTTAAACGTGTAGCAGAACAGAAGCTCCGTGCACATAAACCAGTTTCAAAATGGCTGAAACTGATTTAAGATAAACCTGGTTGAATGTAGTATCAGACAACTAATTTGGGTCAAACCAGTTTATGAAACTTCTGTCCCAGATCCTTCCTGGCTCAAGTTAAATCACAGTCCCCCAGCATGCTTTCCAGCCCTGGACTGGGTTGTCTGCTCCAGAGAGCAGGGCTGGCCGCATAGATGGAGCAGTGAGGGCTGGATGGCAAAGTGGGGCAAGCCCAGCTGGGGATGCATCCCAGTCTGCAGGGGGGTACTGCCCCCCACAGGCAAACCCTGGGTGGGGTCTAGGGCCCAGGAGGGGGGTTAAATACCCCTCCTTCCACTCAAACTTACTGCTGGCTGCAATTGTCGACTACAAATCCCAGAAGCACCTGGAAGCAGGAAGAGGAAGTGATGAGCAACCCTGCAGAGTCCTGCCACTGTGAACCCAACCTTAAAATTACAAAAACCTTGGGGGCAGCAGGAAAAGGAAGTGAACACACAGCCAGAGAACTGTGTTCTAGCACCCCCTGGCTTCTGGTCGTTTGCCACTGCAGGCATGTGGCTGCATTTCCTGAATCAAACATGAATGTCTGTTCATTTCTGTTTCAATTTAATTTGTGCAGCTTAGACTAACTAGCAAAGACTGAATCGATTCAGCCTCGGGCTTTTTGACTGTCTGTACCTAGCTCAGATGTGTAGCTTCAGCAGCCAGACGGATGCCGTTTGGGGCAGAGGCAGGAAGGCAGGCAGGGAGCGAAAGCTAAGACTCAGCCGTCACTGCTTTTTCCAGCAGTCGCACAAGGAGTGTTAGCTTTTCCCAACAGCGGGGGGGATGGGGAAGGGAGGGGCGGGGGCTTTGGCAGCATTCACTTTCCCCTACCACTGAAGGGATGAGAGCTAACTGTGGACATTCTTCCTGGGCCACCACTGGGAAAAGTGAGGGGGGGGAAGGGTCCTAGTGTCTACCAATCCCTCACCAGCCCATCTCTGACCCATACTGGGTCAATCTGGCCCACAGCCTGAAAAGGCTGCTGACACCTAACACAGATGAGAAAACCCTCTCCACCCCCAACCAAAGTTGAGCTTTCTGAAACTCCTCCCTCTGCTGCTGCAAACCTACCATGTTCTTCCAACAGCAAGCACCCAACTTGTTCACTTAAATAACAAATGCAAGGTAAAGCAAAATTCCATGTGCATTTGCAGTTAGATATGGATACTGATCATCAGGGATCCTGATTTTCACTAATAAAAATAATCCCCAACTTCTGGATTAAACAAGTAACCCAAAATCCACATTTTTCCACAATTAAAATGAAATGCCACTATATATGGTGGCATTTCAATTTAATCACAGAAAAATGTGGATTTGGGGTTACTTGTTTAATCTAAAAGTTGGGGGGGCGTTTAATCAGCAAAAACCAGGATCCCTGATTATACTAATTCAGTTACCTTGTCACATATCTAGTCAAGACTGCTATTCTGTTAAGATACAAGAATCTACTAAAGTGCAAATGCACTTTCTATTCTCCAAAACTATTCCAAAGAAATTCCTATCACTTTCAGAAAGTGCATACTCTCACCAAAGAATGGATATATAGGTAAGGATGGTCAGACAGACTATAGCAGAAAGACAGACACAAGTCTGGTGTGTCCACAAAGCACAAACATAGAATACAAATAACTTCTTTAAGCATAACACCACCTACTTTATATGTCCAGATTTGGTTTGGTGTGTGAGTGCATTAACCGTTGCAAGTGCATTTCTGAAGACATACCTGTTGCAATCTATTTAAAAATTGGATATAAGCAATTCCTCAGGATGCAGCTATAACCGATTTAATGTACATTCAATTATAGGGCAAAATACAATCCTTGAAGGACAATACTAAACAGGTATGATGAACAGTGTTTCTATAAAAATAATATGGCAAGTATATTGAATTCATAGAGCTATCTGCATTTGACATCTAAAACTGTCTGCTGCTAAACTGAAGATTCAATATACTATCCCAATGAGAAACTGCTTATCTCATTAAGATTCACAATCCTCAGACAACACAATTTGTTGTAAGTTCACTAGTTATGGTCAATCTAACAGGCGGCCCCTACTCATTTCAGGAACAACATATATTTAAAAATGAGAAAAATCAACGTTCACACCAAAAGCTGTAGCCTACTAGAGTTGTTTCACAATTAGATTTTGCTGTAACAAAACTTTCATTTTAATTTAGTTTGCTAATGGTTGAATTTAGCAAATAAGTTTCAGAATGAAAGTTGGTTAATGATGGTAAGAATCAGCTAATTACTACTAGGTAGGGGGCAATCCTGCAACACTTAACAATGGTCATAGTGCTTCATTTCATGAATAGTTCTACTGACACTGAATGAATCACATATATGTACTAACGAAAAACGGAGGGCACCTATACACGTGCCTGACGCTTGTTCCAACACATTCTAATTAGAAGGCATCGAAGCAGACTCAATTAATTAAGCCTGCTGGAGCATGCTAATTAGCACGCTCCAGCAGCCGCAGCGTCATGTGAATTCAGCATCCCTGTACTTCAGAATGGTGGTGGGGGCACTTTAACTAAAGCTCATCAAAAGAGCTTTACTTAAAGTGCCCCTGCCATCTTTTTGAAGCATGGGAAGCTGAATACATGAGACCCTGCAGGCACTTTAATTAGAGATGGTCCCGAGAGCTGCTCTAATTGAAGCTCTCCCCACCACCCCACAGCATGTGCAAATATGCCCATAGATGCATTATGCATCTCTAATTTAGTTAGTCCATAAAATACAAATCTACCCTACCTTCTTCCTGACTTCAGACAAAAACAGCTAAATACCTCTCACTGGCCACATACAGACATTCAGTTTCTCCTGGGAGAGTTGCTGTTCTCTCAGGAGAAACCACAAGTGTGTAGATGTTTTGAGTTTTCTCCCACAGCAAAAACAGCTACTCCAAGAGAAAAAATAACCCAGGAACAACCAGAGTTATAGGAGAATTTCTCTTAGGAAAGTGAATGTCTGTACATGTTCTCTTCTGAAAGAGTCACATCACAATCCTCCAGCATCCCAGAGCGCTTTGTTCCCACCTCCCCTCCCCAACTGTGGGAAGACAATGTGTCATTTGCTGGACTACAGCTTCAACCAAGCAGGGATCAGAACACATTTCCTTCACAATCCCACATTGTGCTACAGGGAGACATAGGCCACCTCTGATCAGTTCGGGTCACCCAATCGGGTCTTCCCTGTGCACTGCTTTCTCCAGGCAGACTAAAGGAGTCTGAAGAACATGCCAAGAGTAGAGTACACAGTGGCCACCTGGCTGCACAGCATCAGCACTTCAAACTCTCTGCTCTTCAAGGGCTCAGCATTCCAGTGTCTGTTCAGGCATCTTTGGGTAAGCTTTTCTACCAGGAAAAAAAACCTGGTTCAAATGACCTGGGCAAATTAACCCAGGTCATTTGAACATGTATACACAGGCAATGACTGAATCATTTAAGACACAAATCACTAGCCACATTAGGAAGTATTTGCAGGACTGGGCTCTGAAATTGCAAATTCCCACTTGTTAAGGGCAGTAAACTTTGTACAATTTTGCTACATGCCTACATCTGGAACAGGTTATCCTACGAACTTAGAATTTTAAGGCAAACTAGATACTCTGAAAACCCATTCCTCTTGATTTAGGCAAAAATCTTCAGCACTAATATAGAATGTAATATTTGTCTATCAACTATGTTCTACAGTAGGCAACATTTGAAAAACATTACAGAAAAATAAAGCAAATGATATTTAGTATTTTATGGTACTTTACACATTAAAAGCCAAAGTCAATGTCTTAAGTAATGCTGACAAAGTCCATGTTACACAGCTTTGTAGCTTTTACAAAAGAGGTAATTGAGACACAAAGATGAAGCAATTCGCTCAAGCTTACTCATTAAGTCAGTGGTAAGCTAAAGATAATGATTCAAGACTACCAGGCTCCTAATCCTGTGTTCATTCCTCTAGACCAAAGGTCTTTCTCAAAAAGCAACCTCTAATTCTTAAATGCCAACACTAAAGGCCAGAGCAAATTCTCCAGAATAGTGGACCCTACTTGCACTACATGACCAGTGAAATATGGCTTGAAAGATGACTTAATTGGCCCAGTGAAGATAACCCAGTTAATGACTGATCTATTATAACACAGTTCCAACATACAGCCTTTACACAACTCTAATCCCTGCAACCACCTTTGCAGGGGAAAGAAGGCGTAGTCTAGATGCCCACTTGCCATGCTGATCTTCAGCTGGGTTTACTAACCACTGCAGCAGCTTGCTTGCTGATGAAAACTAGATCAGTCAACCTCTCCAATATGGCATATTGTTATGAAGCTGCAGAGAACACAGCAACAACAGAAGCAAGGAAGGGTAAAACTAAGATTTAAGAAACCTTTGTACCTTGTCTCTACGCTCTATGCCAGGGGTGTCAAATTTGTCTGGCCCTGCAGGATGGATGAGTGTTGTAGGACCAATTCATGGGCCAGACTGGACCCATGGAACTGCCCTTCCCTCCATACCTGCTCCAGCACACGCTTGATCTGATCTAGGACTGTGACACAGGCTCTGCTCGTGTGGGGCCCGTCTGAGACAATGCTGCATGTGGCACCTGCTCCAAAATAGCTGTGGGAGGGTCCTACATGCAGCAAAGATCCTGATCCACCTAAAGCAAGCAGCATTATGAAGCACTGGCCCCAAACTGGCCAGAGTGGGCACTGTATGAAGCACAAGAGCTGAACTGGCCAGTCCCATATGCAGCTTGGGTTTTGGGCTGGGTGGAGCATGCACCATGTACAGTGTATGTCCCAAGCCCTGCCTGTGCAGCTGGTTCAGTACATGCTGGATGGATCAACTATGGACTTAGGGCCAGCACCAGGGGCTGGACAATGGACCTTCATGGGCCAGATCCTGCTTACAGGCCATATTGTAAACACCCCTGTTCTATGCAGTTCAGCCACATCCCACACTGAAGTCAATAAATTCTACTCCCAACTGCCATACATGTCCCGTATAACCTTAACCAAGTCACTTAACTCCTGTGCGTCTCATTTTTGCACATCAACAAAGCCGAGATAAATATAATTTCCTATCTCAGGAAAAAAAAGCTTAATTTATTAGCCCCAAACCACACTGCAGGGAACAGAGGACATGTAAAACAGCCTTTGGTCCCCGTGACACTACAGCTCTGCTAAACCTGGCTATGTATTTGCATATTCAGGCCACAGCAACTGTTACAAAGCACAAAGGGAAAATAGATAATATGACCTGCTATAGTGTCAGCAACTCTTCCGTTTCTCTTGTAAACCTAACCATCTGATGCTTTTCTTAAAAGCCCCTCACATGGAGCCATGTGATTACAGCTTTTTTTTAAAAAGAAAACTCAAGAGTTTTATACTACTCTCACAATGTGTTGTGCCTTATTGATGATTTTTCTAATGTTTTGGATTGGTATTACTGTGCTCCCCTTCTATATGGTTTCTGCTCAGTGCATCTAACATAATACATCAACCTTAATATGCCCACCCTCCCATTTTAAATATTCAAAGCAGAGTTCCTAATGCACAGAGGGAGCATATACAAAGTACTGCCCTTCTGAATAGGTGTGCATCCTATATGCGTAAGAGAATTGTGCTGTTTTTAAATCCTTTGATGGTAAGTACTTTTCTAGTTATACCCTTTTAAACTTTACACATTTTCTTCCTACATTAATTAACATACAGCATCTTCAAACTACAGAGATGTAAAGGGTTATTTGGGAAAAAAACTGAAAAAGTTTTAGAAGAAAAATGAAAAATAAATCAATACATATTTTTGTATTGTTAATTTTAATTATGCATTTTAGAAATAAATACTGAAGATGTGAGGACAGCACCATCAGGCAGCCAGCAGGTGGGCAAAACAGCAGGAGGGAAACAACACTCATTGCACCTGCTCTGGCACCCTTTAAAAACACAGTCAAGAAAATCTGGTAATTTCTGCATGACATTTACTTTTATTCTGCTTTGTCATTTATGTATTTTATAATGTTAACTTATTCTGAAGTTGCAAGAGCTGTTGGGTACTAAGGGCTTTTTTGTTTTTCTGTATTAAGGGGGGCAGAAAGGTATGCTATGGATCTAAAGTAGGCTGCTGCCTAGGAAAGTTTATGCCTTCCTGAACAAGTTAGTCTTTAAGGTGCCACCCTGCCCTACCTACTGCCTGACTTCAGACTAACACAGCTAACCACTTCTTTATATTAAGAGGTATTTTCTTGCTCAAAGTCTGATTTAATAGGGTTAACAATCAAAGTCCAATATATATATGAAACCTGGAGGGTTCTGAAAGTCTAGCTTTTCTGATGCACTTCATTCTAGGAGCTAGGTAGTCAATCATTACCCTAAATGCCAGGGACCTGTGTTCACTTGTCTCCTCTTCCTGATACTTGAACCAGCATATCGTTTACATCTTATGTGAGTGTTTGCTTCAATCATAAGGTTGTTCAGGGATGTGTGTTCTGAGTCACCACTGCTGAACCTTTTCTACTTCATATAGAATGACAAAATATTCACTGGGGCAGTTGACTGGGCACAGAAAACCCTAGTTTCCAGGCCTTGCTATAGTAAATACTTATTGTGAGATCAGGGCCCCTTCTCCAGCTATGCATAAATGCCCAATTATAGAAGCAGGTTTAAGGTGATGAATCCTGATCAGATGGGTACATCTCTGACTTCTGGAGCAGGGGTAGGTTTTTATTAGCTATCTTAAACAGTTTCTCCCTAAGCATGCTGGTTACTGTCAATACTATTCTTAGCCATTTAACTTAACTGAAGTCTAAGTGCCTAACTTGTGGCTGGGGGTGCTATGAAGCAGCAAAACTATTGAAAATCTGGCACTGTAATGTTTAATGTTGCAACACCTAATACTTTTTGTGGATCTAGCCCTAAATGACTGGCTATAAAGGAAGTCTTCTTTGGCAGAGCAAACAACTGGGAAAGACTTCCCTTAAATCCCAGGCACCCCAAACCATGTTTCCTCTAATGTACTATATCTATGAAGATAACTAAGGTAAATGGTTGATGAAATCGGTGAAGTGGGTTAGGAGGTAGTAGTTTCTATCATTAATACAGCAAACTGGGATACTACAGTATTTCCCACAGGACTATTATTTTTCTGTTTGGATTTCAGGCCAAAGACTGCTATTAGTTTATTAACTAGAAATCAGAATCTGAAGTTATTTGACGTGCATATTCACAAACCCAAACACTATACTAAAGCCTTTCAATAGGTGGAACTGACAGCCTGACTAGAGCTCCAATACAAGAAGCTCTTCAATGTGGCTGTCCCACAGACTTGCCTTAATGGTGGGGAGACTCCTCACCCCACAGCAGTTGCCACAAGAATAATACAACCCAGGTCTGCCTACTCCCTACAGGGTCCGTTTACATTCCTTGGCACTTCCCTCAATGCAGAAAGGCTCCTCTTCACTCATGAAACCCTGCAAAGCCCCCTCTGCAACAGCCTCAGAAAGGGAGTCAGGTGCTAGGAAGTAGCTGACATCCCACCTCAACTTAAAATGGCTTAAATCTTCACATGGAATATTCTGCCATTGTGGACTTCCAAGGCTACAATTTGCTCCTCTGTTCTGCACTACATGTTTATTTGGATTTTCATAGCAATGATTTTCACTAAAGGCATTTACTATCCAGTTATACAAACTGAAGTCATACCCTTTGTCTATACCATTCAGTCTGCCGTATTTCTTTTCTCCTTCTATGAAGACAGAGATCCATTGATCTGTGACCAGCAAGTATCCATTGATACTGCCAGCAGTAATTAAATTAACATTTTTCGTTGTTATACTCTGAACAACCAAATCCTTGCATGTATTAAGAAAAAAAAAACACTGAAAAAATCATTTCCAAAATGTATCATCTCTTGCACATTTTCTTTTCATAATAATTTCTAAACCTCATCTAAAACTTCTCTTCTTGCTTCCCTATCATTTTACTTCCTTGTATTTGTCTACTCCACATACCAAAGAAAACTTTTCTAAATAAAAATGCAATACTTATTGTGCAACCAATGATGTATTGATATTTTTAAGAAAAATAAACACATTTATATCTGTATGACTTCTAGTAATAATTTGTTTCTCTTATTAATACTGAAGTTTTCATATTATGCTTAAGTACTACCAATAGCCATATAACAAATGAACCAGCAATATAAAACTAAGTTTTCAACAAAAGATAATTTATTGCACCTGTTTTATTTAATGATATGCTTCATACTGTCTAATAAATTACTTAATGCCCAAAAATCAAAGAATAAATTCAAACATTCGAGGTTACCTATAGCTATATACACTTTGCCAGAACCTGGAAAAACAATTCTAGTTAGTTTATTGTGTTCTTACATACAATATAATGTTATTCATTTTAAAGAAACATTGCTACAAGGTCTAATACATTGATGCATTTAAAGGGTAAAAGTCTGAATTAACATGATTCTGCTGTATTTTCTCCCACTTTTTTTAGCATTCATTTTAAATGTAACATTATTTTAGACAACCAATACTTTTAAACATGCTGTATAGTGTGGAACATTCCTTTATTCTGATGTCATGCACAAAGCATTTTTCTCAGAGACATCTTTTGTAGTTGGAACCAAAAGGCAAAAGAAATTGGAGATCTCAAGGGGGGGAAATGGCTTAAACTGCCCAATTCAGTCACTTTTAAAACTTGGTGTCAGGGACGTACATATTTTTTTAGCCATGACCACTTAATATGGTCTACTTGTAAGTGAATGCTTCCTCGCCACTTTAAAGCATTATACTTATTTTCACACAGTTGTTTGATTAAAAATTCTTTGCATTATTGTACTGTATCACAGGGAAGTTAGCTATAGTTTCATGAAAGACGTTTTCATTCCTGACTGGCATCTTCTCAATAGCAGGGGCCCAGGCACACCGCTCTCTTCCAGGCAAACCTTTCTGCATTTAAACAGTACAGCATTCATAACTTACTTTCAGCACCGCAGGGCAGCTACACAGAAAAGCTTCTCCATCTTAATAGGTTACATCACAGAAAAGTCCACCATTTAGCCTAGGTAAAAAACATGAATGCATGCCTCATTCATTCCTCCACCCTAAAAGAAAAATCAAATCATATCTACCCCAAAGCCACAGATCTTCATTCCCACATTGCAGTCTCATCAAGGCTAAAACACTATGCTGCTATCAAATTTTGTGTACAGCTAACCCCACTTATTTTATTATATATCATAGTTCCCAATTCAATATATGAAGAGAAAAAAGTTGCCCAGAAAAAAAAGATTTTAACAATATATTCTTCACAGAGCCTGCAACTTCTTTAGCTTTCATTCCAGCATTTGTTTTGAGTTCACACAGCATGATACACGATACCATGCCCACAATTCTAATCTGCCTTTACTGTGCACAATATCTTATACGGGTAGGGTTATAAAGAGACTGCACAATAATGGGTGGGTCTACATGAGACACTTACTGTGCATTAGCCTAAAAACACTGTGCATTAATGTGGCGGTTAAAAACCGTGCTAATAGCCTACTGTGCGGTACTATTAGGTTACTGTGAAGTAAGCGTCACAAAATAAACATACGCCGGTGCTGTGCAGTTTAGTGCTTCATTAAGGAAGTACTAAACTAAATGTGCAGTAACTAAGGCGCGTTAATGAACGTGTAGACGCACCCAATGTGTAGCAAAAAGTTTTATCAGCACAACCTAGAAATGAACAGCAAAGCAACAAATGAGTCATCCAAAAGGCAGTTACTAAAACAGCAGCTGATAATAGTATTACTGACCATTATACCCAAACAAATCATCGTATGTTTTACATACACTAAAATGAGGCACTGTATAAAAATATATATAAATATTGAAAAGGTTACATCATTTTAAAACATTTTATTGGGATTACTGTTTGGATGCTTATATCTAAAAAGAAAAAGGCCTCAGATGGAGAAGAACCTCTAAAATAAACTTCCCCATTTCCAGTAGCATATTTAGTTCTAGTCCCACATGTAAACATATGGAGAAGGAAAGACTGATCACTAGCAGCCATCATGTATTTGTTAAAAATACATCATGCCAAACCAACTTGATCTATTTTGACAAGTAACTAGTTGGATGAATGAGGGGAATGCATATATTTGGACATTAGTAAGGCATTTGATAAAGTCAAAGGATCATAGGAAAGTAGGGCTGGAAGGGACTTTACAAGGTCACTGAGTCCAGACCCCTGCCCAAGGCAGGATCACCCCTGACTAAACCATCCCAGCCAAGCATCTGTCCAACCTTCTCTTAAAAATCTCTGGGGATAGAGATTTCATAACTTCTCTAGGTAGCCTGTTCCAAGGCCTCCAGATGAGGCCTTATCAGTACTAAATGGACTTGATCTCCATGTGATGCTCTTGTTAATACAACCCAGTATACTATTGGCCAGTTTGCTTACAAGGGCAAACTGTAGGCTCTTACTCAGCTTATGGTCTACTGCAGGGGTGGGCAAAATGCAGCCCGGGGGTCAGATGCAGCCCGCCAGGCCATTCTGTCTGGCCCGCAGGGCCCCTAAACAATTTAGAAAATTAATATTAATCTGCCCTGGGCTGCCTGTCATGCGGTCCTTGATGGCTTGCTGAAACTCAGTAAGCGGCCCTCTGCCCAAAATAATTGCCCGCCCCTGGTCTACTGTAAGCCCCAGGTACTTCTCTGGAATACTGCAGCCAAGCCACTTCTCCAATATATCTACTGCACCACAAATTAAGAGCGCTGGCTGCAACATATTGTCTAAAGTATAAAAAATTTCAAGTAGATGAATTCCCTCAAGCCTTTGAAAGGCATTGTACATCAGTGAGGGCCAATCTTTTTGGCAGACAAGCCACAAATTAGCCCTACACACTCCCCAAGGGTCACTCTGATCCTCTTCTCCCCAGTCTGCTGCTCTGTTTTCTGCCCTGACCTCACCGCCCCATCTGCCACTCTGCTGCTTCTTGCCCTAAGTGCCACTGTGCTGCTTATCCTCTCCCTCCTCTGTTGTGTGCCACACAGGCTGCCAATGCCACTTGTGGTATGCGTGTTGTAAGTTGGCCACCCCTATTTTGTTATTTGAAAACTTAGATCCCATATATTCAAGTCAAAATGGCTAATCTTGCCCACTTTTGGCTCATGAAATCACCAGCAATGAATAACTTATTTGTTTCTATTCTCCTACATTGTCCAAAAAGATAAGTAAAGGATGCACCTGTTAGCTAGTTCTAATACAATCATCAATATGCAGCAGCATAAAAAATGTAGTAGGTGCCAGAAAAGTAACTATTTAAAAATGATACCATCTTACTCAGGGGTATAATGACAGTACTTTTATGAAGAAAAAAATATTATTTTCTTCTTCTCTACTGCAGAGCCAGCACAGCTATAGGAGAGTACAGTGGATTCTGCACAAACTAGAACATCAACAGAATTGGTAACAAAATTCTAGCTGCAAATTATTCATTGTTGGTGATTCGTGAACCAAAAAGAACTGAGCCTAATTTCCAAATTCCAGATTGAGTTTATGACACAGTCAGGACAAGCATAGTTTTACTTACACATTTTCTCCCCCTTACTCTACCAAAAAAATTAGGTTACTCTTGAAGCACAGTAAAGACAAACAGCTTCTTATTGACAAGAAAAAATAATACAAATGCATCAGTCTTTTTTCCACCACAAATACATACAGTATGTTTGTTAAAAGAGCACTTCAGTTTGAAAGAGGAAAAAAAACCCCATGACTGCTGCTGTCCAAAAACATTTTTCCATGCGAATATAATGCTAGGTTATCAACTGTGTGTATCAATCGCTTCTCGGCCTTTTGGCTCAGATCAAGTGTAGTTCCTGTTCTTATCAGTTGCTAAATAGGTAAATACATTTTACAGTAATTTTTAATTTTCATTGAGGAAAGAATACAGTGCATTTTTTCAGACTGGTGTTTATCTTTTTCCAATTTCTACTATACTTCAACATCTATTTTCCCACAAACATTCAAAAACTGAATATATTTTTTTATAATAACTGTTCAAATGAGGGAGGGAGAATACATGACTAAGCAATTTAAATGACAGGCTCAAACACAACTTCACAAGGAACCCTTATGCAAAATATTTGTATGTTAAGATATATGCACTTTAAGGTTTATGCTACATTTATAATGCAAAATAAACTGTATATACACATGTATACATCTATATATAGATATAGCTATATCTATATATATAGATATCTATATATCCATATATACTATATCTAGAGATATAAAAAAGAAACATTCAATAAAAAAAGAAACATTGGTAAAGAGTTTCTCAAAATAGAAAAGTTTCCACCCTGCATAAATTACGAATTTGGCGATCTGGTTTTATGAACTTTAAAAAATAACAACTTAACACTTAGTTTCCCTGGCCCACTGGAGTGTGCTATAAATTATATGACAGCAATGACTTGTGACAGCGTAAGTTCCCCTTTTTATTCTTCTGCATCTATGCTTTACTGTAATTTTGAATGTTTGATTATTTATTAGATAGCCACCATATGCAAAACATCAATGTTGATCAAATATTTGGGAAGGGATGGAAACTCACAAAACGATGGAACCTTGGGATACTAGGAAGCAAAAGCACCTTATTATAAAAAATTAATTTAAAATTTCAACTATGGATTGTTGCCAAGGCTATTGGCCCAGAGGTAATGCTGTATATTACTATGCCACAGATATAGGTTAAATCTCCAGTCTGCCTATAGCTTCTTAGGCTGGCACAACCTGGGATGAGAGGAATGCCTCCTGTTATCATGCAGACACCACTTCAACTGATTAAGGGACAGCACAGATAGGCTCCGAAGAGAATCCCATCCTCCTCACCACGGAGGCTGTGTCTTTGAGCATGGTGAGAGGTTAAAACAGGGTAGAAACAGAGTATATCCTCAGGGCTCCACCAGGCACATGAAAGGCAACTCAAGAAAGTACGTTATAATACAACAAAGACATCAAATAATTTTAGCTGGATAACTACTTTCTGCCTCTCAAAATTTTCTCTTCGCTTATGACTGGATACTCTACTTTTCTTCCTTTCCTGTCATAAAATACTTGTGCAGAGTTCCTGTGTTCTATTAAACAGCTGCTACATTTCAACTTAGCTGGCTATATTACAGTGCTTATTTAAATTACTCCTATGCAATAAACTATATGGTCCTTCTACATTCAAAAATAGGAACTTCTGGAAGGACTTGTGCTAATCCTAGCTCTGTCATATCTATCAACAGTGAATCTCCAAAAGATCCCCATAAGTTGAAGCACAGAAAGATATCCAAAGGCTGGAGAAATAAAAAGGATCCACTTGGATTCTACCCTTTGCTATTATTTACCACTCCCTATTTAGATTATTCTTGATCTATATGGATAAATGTGTCTACGGTGACTGTATGCATATTGACGATCAGCCTGAGTATAGGCTCAAAATATATATACTGCTTTTGTTGTCTTGTGCAAGTTTTGTGATGAATCCAGGAATCCAGGTTTTCCATTCACTGCAGAAAAGCACAGAGAAATGCAGATTTTTCTCTTTTCAAGAGAGAAATGGATTGATTTCTCCTTCAGAGGAGAAACACGTGGGAAACCATGGGTTTCCCCTTGCAGGCTGGCAGAGTGCTAGCCTGCAAGGGCTCCTTAGCACTGGGGGCAGCACACACACAACAGCCAAGCAGTGGAGGAGAGCAGCTCCCTCCAGGTAAGTTTATGGGGTGGAGTGGGGAGGCAGAGGCAATGCAGTGGAGGGGGCTGGAGGGCCAGGGTGGTGTGGTGGGAGGGTACTTGCTCCCAGAGATTTCTGCACCCATAGCAGTGCACAGGACTACACCTGGGCCAGACCAGCTTTGGGCAGGAACCACCTCTGCAACCAGGACCCAGCACGGGAGGGAGCAGCATGCTGCCAAGGTGAAGTATGGCAATGGCAGCAGTATGGAATTTTGCCCGCGCTACTGCCGGGTGGGCAGGGCATACTTCACCTTGGTGGCCACGGTGGCATGGTGCTTTCTCCTGCACCAGGTCTTGCCCAGTGAACCATAGCTGCTCTGGCCTGGCTGCAGCCCCATGCACCACTATGTGCAGAGAAATCTCAGAGGAAATATGCAGCCCCCACCCCCCATCACATTGTCTGTGCCCCCTCCTGCCCCCCACGTGTCAGCTATGCCCACACACTCTTTCACACCCACCCATTCCCTTCCTCATATAGTAGGGAACTGGGGGCACGGGGGTCTGGGGCTTGGGCATGAGGGGCACTGGCAGGGCCAGAGAGATGTGGGTCATGAGTGACAGGCACCAGTGGGGCCAGGGGGCTGCGCGCTGGGAGTAAGAGGCACTGGCAGGTCTGGGGTGGCTGTGGATTGGGAGTGAGGGGCAATGGCATCGGCAGGGCACTAGCGTATCAGGACTGCTCAGCACCACAAAGCAGTGGGGAGTGACTGAACCTGCATCCTGGTGAGCAAAGGGGGCAGGGGGAGATCTGATTTCCTATGATAAAAAACCCAAAATCAACACACACACACACACACACACACACACTTTTTATCAGAGAATTTAGGATTTTGATCAGATAATTTGGGATTTTTAAACAGAGAAAACTAGGATGCCTGGCGATGACTTTAAGATTTTACAATTGGATTGCTTGGCTTGAAATATGATACTCTCCATTAATGCAGCTGAATGTAAAAGAAAAGAAAACAACTTTCTGATGATGTGGCTGCACAATGATAGTGAGGGTAAAACAGGCATCTGCAGTCTTGTGCACAGCACTACCAGTTCAAGACTGGACATAGATAATAAAAAACTGCAAGGCTGTAAGTTCTCTGCATAAACCTCTAACAGAAAGCGCCAAAGCAAGCCAGAGTGCTAAAGCACATAACAATATGAAAGATATATACTGCTAAAATATTAAATTGAAATACTATTTTCTAAATACCTTCCACAACATAAGTGGCCTGTATCTTCTTTCAAGACAGAGTATCAGTTTATTTCAAATTTAGAGATATTGGCCTTGATTCAAATTCATGGCAGTTATAGAAACCAATGTTCCATGGCTTGATTCAGGTGGCAAGCATTAAATCTTTTTCCTGCTGTCATGCAACAACAACTTTAATACAAATTAGCACTGCCAAACTCAGTTTCCTGAGCTCAGAAGTCCTTGATGCTACTTCTTGAATTTTATTCATACTTTCACATGGATTGTGCTCTTTTAAATTGTTGTAGCTGACAAGAAACAAAAAACTACAATTTAATGACAATAGAATCAGTATTATAATTTACCACACTGAAAACATTTAACATGCAGGTCTTCATTATTTTAGCAGAGGTAAAACTCAATCAAGACTAGACAGTTTACCTTTTTTTTTAACCTGGAAATTTGCTTACTGAGACTCAGATCCTCCCTTTAGATAGACTGTTTATACTGAATTCCATCCTGTCAATTATAATACACATTTTTTACTCTACCAATTCAGTTTTATTTTAGCTTTTCCTGGATTCCAGGATAAAACTGTCCAAGCCTCAGAAAACAAGAAACAACAAGCCAAAAACAAGAAGTTTTCCAATTTTCCTATTCACCATGAATATACAGTTAACTAAACTTGACACGCCAGACAACTTAGGATGAGATCCAGAGAAATAGATTTGAGGCAGAGAAAGCATATTTCCACTTAAGAAAGAACTCTCTGTTTCCTAGATTAACCACTCCAGACTGATGGCCTCTTAATTGCAGAGGCCCACAAAAAAAAGGGTGGAAAGTGTCAGTGAGTACCTAAGCCTCCTGGGTTTCCATCGTCACGCTCAAAAACCTCTGGCAAAATTTGCATTTCAAGGAACGCCCAGTTCCAATTCCTAATACTTCCCATAGCATAAAACCAAAATGCACAACCACTTCCTAGCACAATTTCTGCCAAACCAGTCAACTCCTTCTGTTCTAAAATGAATCACTCATTCTCATTGAACAGGCTGTCAATTTTATAGAATCACAGAATCAGAGAAAATTAGGATGAACTCAGGAGGTCATCTGGTCCAACCCCCTGCTCAAAGCAGGACCATCCCCAAATACATAATCCCAGCCAAAGCTTTGTCCACCCAGGTCTTAAAAACCTCCAAGGATGAAATTCCACAACCTCTCTGGGTAACCTGTTCCAGTGCTTTACTAGCCTCCTAGTGAGGAAGTTTTTCCTAATATCTAACTTAAACTTCCCTTGCTGCAACTTGAGACCCATGTTCCTCATCCTGTCATCTGCCACCACTCAGAACAGTCTAGCTCCATCTGCTTTCGAACCACCTTCAGGTACTTAAAAGCTGCTGTCAAATCCCCCCCAACTCTTCTCTTCTGGGCAGGGCTGTCCCTAGAGGGGGCAAATCAGAGCGACTGCCTCAGGCCCTGCGCTTTAGGGGGCCCCGTGGAGCTGGGCAGAGTGGCTGTGACAGCAGTGACCCTGCACTGCCACCAACTTCACGTCCAGCAGCTCAGAAACCCCCCATCCCGCCACCAGATCCAGCACATCCAGCCTCTAGGCACTCCTCCCCATTGCTGCCAAATCCACCGCCAGCTTTCTCACATCCGGGAGCAGGGCCCCACACAGGCTGATTTGCCCTCAGCCCCACACCCTGCTCAAGATATCTGGGCTAGGGACAGATATTACACAGAAACTGGTTTAAGTGATCAGAAACTGGTTTAAGTGTGCAACAGAACAGATGTTCAGTGCACATAAACCAGATTGAGAATGGCTAAATCCAGTTTGAGATAAACCTGGTTAAATGTAGTATCAGACTTAACTGATTTAGCTCAAACTGGTTTATGCAACGTCTGGCCCAGATCCCTTGCTGGTTTAAGATAAACCAGACACTCGCAGCATCCTGGCATGCTTTCTGGGCTGGGCGGGGAGCTCTGCTCCACAGCAGGGCTGGCCCCTCCCCTCTGCTCCCTGTCTACAGTTCCCGCATTCCCTCTCACCACTCCCTGCTAAGCAGGAA
>NW_017729025.1:63481276-63485553 GCF_001723915.1 Gavialis gangeticus
CCCTCTGCTCCCTGTCTACAGTTCCCGCATTCCCGCTCACCACTCCCTGCTAAGCAGGAATTCCCCCCTCCCCTCCACCATGCTGAGGAGGTGTCTGTGTATTAACTAGCAGACCACATGCTGGCTACCGTCTGTACTGAATCAACAGGTAGAATCAACAGGCAGAATCAATGAGTAGCTGGTAATGTTCCTCTGTTGTTTCCTTAATTGGGTGATAAACACTGTTATCAATTCCATGCTGGGCTAATCACAGCATCCTGCAATATCCTGGCCACACCCCACTCAGCTCCATGCTGCAGAAGGAAAGGGAGGGCTGCTATAGCACCCCCCAGCTTCTAGCCTGAGCCACTGCAGGCATGTCCCTGCGTTTCTGGGATGTCTGTCTGGTTATAAAACTGATTTAGCCTAGCCAGGTTAGACTAACCTGCAAAATTGAATCAATTCAGTTTCAGGCCTTTTGAATGTCTGTCCCTAGCCCTGCAGACTAAATAATCCCAGTTCCCTCAGCCTCTCCTTACAAGTCATGTGCCTCAGCTCCCAAACCTTTTTTGTTGCCCTGCACTCTCTCCAGTTTGTCCACATCCTTTCTGTAGTGAGGGCCCAAAACTGAACACAGTACTCCAGATGTGGCTTCACCACTGCTGAATAGAGGGGAATAATCACTTCCCTGGGCCTGCTGGCAACACTCCTACCAATGTATCCCAGTATGCCAGTAGCCTCTGTGGCAACAAGGGCACACTGTTGGCTCATTTTCATCTTACTGTCCACTGTAACCCCCAAGTCCTTTTCTGCAGAGCTGCTGACCAGCCAGTCAGTCCCCAGCCTGTACTGGTGCAGGGGATTGTTCTGTCCTAAGTGCAGGACTTTGCACTTGTCCTTCTTGACTCTCATGAGTTTTCTTTTGGCCCAATCGTCCAAATTGCCTAGGTCACTCTGAATCCTGGCCCTACCCTCCAGCATATCTACTACTCCCCCAGCTTGGTGTCATCTGCAAACCTGCAGAGGGTGCACTCTATGCCACTTTCTAGTCATTGATGAAGATATTGAATAAAAACGACCCCAGGACTGACTCCTGGGGTACTCCACTTGATACTGGCTGCCAACTAGACATTATGCCATTGATTAATACTTCCTGAACCTGATGCTCCAGCCTGTTTCCTATCCACCTTAAAGTTCACTCATCCAGCCCATACTTCTTTAGCTTGCCTGCAAGGATGTTGTGGGAGACTATCAAAATCCTTGCTAAAATCAAGGTGTACCATAATCACTGGTCTCACTGCATCCACAGAGCCAGCCATCTCATTATACTCAGGTTGCTCAGGCATGACTCGCCCTTGGTAAATCCATGCTGACTGTTCCTAATCACCTTCTTCTACTCCAAGTGCTTAGAAATGGATTCCTTGAGGATCTGCTCCTCTGTCCTTCCTGAACAGTTTGTACCCATCCATGACAGTGCTCCAGTCATGCGAGCTATCCCACCAACTTTGGTATTATAATCACATCATAATTGTGTGACTGTGCAAGAACTTCCAGTTCTTCCTGCTTGTTTCCCAGGCTGCATCCATTCATGTACAGACACCTGAGGTAACTAGTTGATTGCCCTGATTTCTCATGAAGCATGAAAGCAGCTCCGCAGTTGCCCCCTCTTGCTTGTTCTTCTTCCAAGTCCCCTACTTCCTCACTTACCTCAAGGCTTTGGTCTCCATCGCACAACAAACCTACTTTAAAGCCCTCCTCACTTGGTTGGTGAGCCTGTCAGAGTTAGACAGGTCATCTGCTTGTTTCCTTCCTGTATTATTTTTAGTCATTTATAATCAGGGAAAACCCAAAAACCAGTTGGGATTTGAGAACTACATAAACACATAAGAGACAATCCCTACCCCTATGTTCTATGAAGGCAATAACAAACAACAAGCCTGGTGATTAGAGATACGTGCATAGTTATTTCTGCAGCAAAGGGAATTTTTCACATGGACTTTAGGTTTCACCTACGCTTGTGTTTTAAACAATTACTGCCCCTCCCATTTCCATGCACTTTTCTATTTAACTATTGCTCTTTCTATATAACTTTTCCCAATTTATAATCTTAGATATTTTTATTTTTAAATAATATTAATGTATGCATTTTACGTATGCACATGTATTTAATTTATCACTTGCTTCTTTCTATTTCTATTTAACTATAGCTTTTCCTATACTTCTCTTATATTTTAGGTCTTGCCTTTCTTTTAATTAAACTCTAAATTTTGACCATTTCCTTTGTTAAAAACATTTCCATAACTTTTTTATATTAGAATTGTTTTAGCTCACACTTCTTTATTTTAGCAATAAATCAATCAGTTCCTCAGGCCACTGACAGACATTCATTTAAAGGTGCAATGGGATCTGATCCCATGTGTAGCAGGATGTGTGATGTTGGGATCAAGGATCAACGTTTGGAATGATTATAATGCTAAATTACTAACTAGGGCCCAATCTAACTTTCTCCAAAATCACTTGAAAGACTTCCTTGACTTCAGAGGGCTGAAATGAGACAGCTGCCTAAAACTCAAACACCTTCAATATAAGAGGCCTGACTCTGAGAAGTACTGATCAGCTAGTTAGCACTGACATATAGATGGCACCTAAAGTCAGGCAACTAAATTTCAGAATATTCATGTTGGTGGTTAAGATTTTCTAAACTTTGGATCTAAATCTGAACAGGTAAAAATACATGTACAAGTGGAGAAGAAATTACAGAAAAAAAAACAACAAGAAAACAAGTAATAGTTTTTTGATTGGATTTCCCTACTCTATTATATACACCAAGCCAGTTAATCAACTCCTGTGAAAGCTGGCGCATTTCCACTAAATTCAGTGGAGTTACAACAATTTATACCAGCCAGGAATTTGGCTTAATATGTTAGATTTGGATGGGGGTATGAACATAACCTTTCATGCCAATAAGGTCAAAATACATTTATTGAGGTGACTCTGAAAAATACAAGAGCGGTTGATGACCACGTGTCCTTCCTATAGATACAGTAAGAACGTCACATGTCAAGAAAGAAATAATGGCTAAATGTAATTTTGCAACCAGTAACAATACTGTTTAATATTACTTTATCATTAAACATGAAGGTTGAACACCTCCTGCAACTACCCACCTACTAGTATGTTAGATGCCCTCTGGGGTATTTGCAGAAATAACTGGCAAAGACCAAAAATGTATTTTAATCAAGTATGAGCTTAAACAAACACCTTGATAATTAGAAACTAGAACACCCTTCCCAGAGAGATGGCATTTTAGCTATTTAGGACCTTAAGTCACATATAAAACCAATAGGAGTTGGTCACTTGTGAAAACTTCGGCCACACATGGGCATTACATTTCTATCAGCAGAATCACAGCTTTCCTACAGAAACCACAAGCATGTAGGCATTCACACATTTTCTCCTGGAACAACAATAGCATTTCCAGGAGAAAGGTAACACATCTCCAATCAGTAGAGGTCTCTCCTGAGGTATTTTCTCCAAGGAAAACAAACACCTGTACACTTCCTCACTGTTCAACTCCTCTTGGGTACCAGGAGAAACTGGGTGGCAGGCAAATGCTCCCCACATATTTCTGAGACCAAAGTCACCCCACTTTGGGGAAAGAGTGGGGGAAACAATCACTACTCACCTCCTCTGATCCAGGAAGGAATTGAGAGGTGGGGAAAGCTTCCTGCCCCCTTGCCTTCCCTAGACTAGGATCTCTCTGTTCTGAAGAAGGTGCAGGGGTAGCTGCTCCTGCCCTTACAGTAGTTTGGGAGGGAAGGAGCAGCCAGTCCCCACCCACCCCTCAGATTAGGATCCCTGAGTAGAGGAACAGACAGGGGCTTTGTCTGGTTGCTCCAGTCCCCAAGGAGCGAGAGGGATGGAGCAGCCAATGTTCCCTGCACTTTCTCCACATGAGGATCACCCAGTTTTGAGAAGGCAAGAGGAACAGAAGAGAGGATGCAGTTGCAGACTGAACATCTGTACTGTTCCCTTTCCCAGAAACATGTCTAGCAATGAAAAATTTCTACCATTACAAATGAATGCCCATGAATGTGGCATGCACCCAGAGGCTGGGGGGCATGGCAAGCTCCCACAGGCAGCAGTGGTGCTGTTGGCAGCGGAAGCGTGGAAGTGGCAAGCAGGGACCTCCCACAGGCGACCACGGCGCTGTCAGCGGCAGGGGGAGGTGTGGTTGGCAACCACTCGTAGACACTGCCAGTGGCAGCAGCGATTGCGGACGACCCATGGACACTGCT
>NW_017729025.1:63490553-63502385 GCF_001723915.1 Gavialis gangeticus
AGAAAAATATCCAGCAATGAAAAATTTCTACCATTACAAATGAATGCCCATGAATGTGGCATGCACCCAGAGGCTGGGGGGCATGGCAAGCTCCCACAGGCAGCAGTGGTGCTGTTGGCAGCGGAAGCGTGGAAGTGGCAAGCAGGGACCTCCCACAGGCGACCACGGCGCTGTCAGCGGCAGGGGGAGGTGTGGTTGGCAACCACTCGTAGACACTGCCAGTGGCAGCAGCGATTGCGGACGACCCATGGACACTGCTGGCAGTGTCGGTGGCAAGCAACAGCTGGCCTCAGGCACCATTGGCAGTGCCTTTTCGCAGGGGGTCTACCGCCATGCTCAGGGGGTGCACATGCACCCGCGTACACCCCCTACGCATTGCCAATGTGAATGCCTGTTCATCGTCTTTATCCAACTTGTTCCTTCTGGTTTGGGAATTTTCTTTAAAGGAATGGAGAAAAGGATGGCTTTGGCTTATGGCCTAAAAAGACTGAAGGACTCTCACACCCTCACTTACAGAAGTCACTTTCAAATTCTGCAAAGGTGGATTGTTTTCTCAAACATTAGCTAGTAAGCACAGTGATTATTTTAACATGTTATCAGTCAAAATCAAATTAAAAGGTATAATTGTAATTACTGCCCTAGTCTACTAGGGATATTTAATAAAACAACTGAGCCAGTCTATGGGTTTGATCTAAAGACCCTTGAAATCACTGGGGGAATCTTTCCACTGACTTATTTTAGTAGGGTTTGAATTAGGCACAAGATGGTGATTACTCACTCAAGATTCCTCACTGAGAAACTATAAGTAAAGAATTATCTTCCTTCATTCATGAGGAAATGAAAGTCATCTACTCACTAACACCTTAGAGGTTTTTCTCAATACATTTTCTCACACTCAGGCCCAGGGTGACAATATCAATAGACTACCTGTGACAACAAATGTTGGGTACTGCTGCCAGCGTGGGGCTACCTTTAACCCAATAGGTTGAAATAAAACACCATCCAGTGCACCCAGAGAATGATCAGCATCCAAACGGTCTGTGCAGCCACTAGCTAAACCTTTTGTTTCATAAACCTACAACAAGTAAGTACTGCTATGCTAGGGAGGTAAAAGGTAAGATAACACTGGTTTAAGGGTAGGATAAGTTGATACAAAAAAATTCAAACTGTTATTAGTTATCTGTCTTCCTGCCTACTTCTGATGTAGGCCTGGAAGGTAAGAGAGCCTACTGGTTTGAACAAGGTGCTTTCACACTTAAGAATATTTAAAAATATGTGAGAACTAATTTTTTCACTCAGTTGCACCATCTAATTTAATTTTTTCAATCAAACAAATTTGCTGAAATAAATTTGTATATATTTTGAAAATTCACTCGGTTCCTCGGGTGCTACTTTAAAAAACAAAGTTAGTGTGAGCTGTCTGAATAAGGAATGTAACAGCAGGTCTTTGAGTTAGCAGCATAATATCTAATAGCTATCTTGGATTTTGTCTCATTTGACAAGTACACCATAGGTTTTAATGAGTATTAAAGGAAAGCTTTGTTTTCTGAATATTTTTGTATTCTACTGTAGAATATACTGACAAACTGAGAAAACCTTTTATTAATTAAAGGTCTGATTCTGTGAGATCTCTTCATTCAGTAATTAATTTGAAAACACCAGAGCAGAGTTTAAAGAACTGGACCACAAGTTCTCAAGATTATCTTCAAACATAAAAATAGCATGAAGATGAAAGAATACTTGTGTGTGTTATACTCTTGTGGCATCCTCACATTATAAAGGGAGTTAACACACAGTGAATCTTATTGTGTATTCATTTGTATTAATAATTAAAAATAAAAATAATTCTGCATTATTACTCGCAACCAAGTTGCAAAGTTAGTTCACAGATCCATGTTCCTAGGCCTCAGAAGTTTAAGAACAAATCCTGGCCACAGCAGTCAGCTGCAAAATTTCCATTTGCTTTAGTGAGGGCAGGATTTCACATCTTAAAAAGTTCAGCTGTTTCTTTGGTCCCTCCCCTGTCACCCCCCCCTACAAAATGACTGTCTTTCTGGCAATTATAATGAATCCAATCCAACTTCTATGGAGAATTGGATTAGGTCCAATGTTTGCATAATCCTCTTTTCTGAAAAGCACCCAGGAGAATAAATTAAGAGAATCAAACACATAGTGAGGACAAATTTTTTTGAATACAACTAAGTGATTTAGGAACTAAAGTCCCATTTTCAAGAAATAAAGGCATTTCGGAGTCCACGCTGCTCTGATTTTAAATGAAACTAAAGCCTCTAAGTGTGTAAATCTCTCTTCAAAATAAGATCTAGATTGGGTGTTTAATACATACTTTTGAAAACTTTACTGTAAACTTTTTTAAAAAGATTGCACACACAGCTGCCAATACAAAGAGGCACTCCTTTAAATTAACCTGTAATTTTAAAACAGTATTTAGGGATCTGCTGAAAAACTACAGAACTATAAACTGAAACACATCAATGAACTGAAGCTTCAATTTCTTTGGCATAACTTTAATATTTGCATTATTTATACTTGTAAGTGGAACACGAAAGCAATACATTATCTATCCTTTAGGTAAGGAAAGCTTTGCATTCTCCTTTCAATTAATCTGGTCTCCCAGGAGTTCCATATTAAAATAAAATTAAATAAAATATCAATACTATTTAGAATTTCCATGCGTTTAATTATAAGCAGCAATTAATCAATTTTTTTTCTATTTCATTTCTTCTTGAGGGCATCTCACTGATAAACCAAAAATCAACATCAGTGTATTAATCAAATAAACACAAAACTTTGAGGCACAAAATTGTTCACCCCATCCAGAGTATAACCTACAGCTAAGTAAATCCCAATCAGTTCCTTAAATTATCTGGAGAATTAATTTATTTTTCCAGTAACACATTTTTGGAATATATATTAAAGTTCAATAATATAAGGCCAAATTCTGCTCTCAGTTAAACTCTGCAACTCAATGTCAATGGAACTGCCAGGCAGTAACAGATGGCAGAATCTGACCTATAGAATACATCATTTATTTCTGATTATTTTTTATCAGAGAAAAAAAGAACTCATGACTAATCCATACTGATAGTTCCAGTCTGATTCTGAAGCTGGGCAAATGCAAACTTAAATCATTTTGACACTGTTATTATTACTGAATCCACTTTAAATGGTAGAATACTAGACAGAATACTAGAATGCTCTCTTCAGGATTTTAATATCAATGGATCAAAACAAATCATCCCGCACAGGCTTGGATTTTGATTTATGTGTTAGATTAGTTAAGAGCAGCACAGATTTTCCTTGGAACTCCTTGGTTTGTTAGAATACACAGTGTGCCTGACAAGCTGGCGCTCTCTAATGCACCTCCAATTATTCTTTGTGAAATATATAAACCCCTCCTCCGACAGTGAATATTCCAACTGATTTACAGCAGAAGCTCCCATAAGTTCTTGTGATACAAGTACAGGTATTTCTGAAAACATTTCATGGATTAACTTCAATTTCCTCCTAGTATCCCAGCCAGCTCCATCATAAATCTTAATTTTAATGTAGCTTAAATATTATACCACTTTTAAAATTTTGATCTTTCTCTAACAAGTCATCCATTTTGGTACCACAAATTCACTTGGGGTGTATAAGATTTATACCATACCTCCTTACTGCAGTATCTGAGTTTCTCCCTCCATCACTTCCTCTCTGTTACTAGGAACCCTGACCCACCACACTAAACTACTCCACACTGAAACAGAGAGGACAAAGGAAGTTGGAGGCCAAACCTAAGTGATGTGAAGGAGTTCATATATTTTAATGCACAGTTGTTCAAATTCCAGTCATTTTAATACAGACAACACCGTGAGGAATTAATCACTGAAACAGTAATGAATATATATACTCCACAGAAAATTCAGGGAAAAGCCTGGCAATTTTATAGCACTTTGGAGACTTTATTAAGCCTTCGCCTACCTACTGACCAATTCACACTGTCCAGAGCAAACATTTGCTTTGAAATATTATGGAATGTACTAATTAAACTCTGTCTTCATTATTGTAATTTTTATTTCTTAAAACACACACTCTGTTTAATTGCATTGTAAATTGTTGGTGAGAATCACACAATCTTATACATATTCAACTTATCAATTTTCTAACAAAATGAAAAGTTAGCAAAAAAACTGACAAAACACGAAAGGAATAGGACTGATTTACAAAGACTGAAACCGTGCTTTCTTAATTGTACTGTGTGATCTATTTCATGCAGCCTATGCTTAGCACCACACATTATCTAGTCTTTGAAAAGCCTTAAAGCCATAATTTTACAAAAGCTGGATCATTCCCTTTGCTCAAGAAAGTTAAGTTTCTATTTAAATTGTTTCAGAAGATCCATAACAATCTTGGTTTTGACATTTTCTTTCTATTTTGGCTCCATTCAAAATAATTAATTTATTAAAAAAGAGCATACTACAAAAGTGTCCTATGTTTGATTTTCTCAGCACCACATATGACGAATAAAACTTCTTTGTATGCTACATTAATCATTTATGATGGTCTAATGTAGGGCTCCTCAACCAGTGGGACATGAAGGTCCTCTAGGTGGGACTCAGGTCGCGGCGGCAAAACTGCAAGTGCCATGGTAGACTCCTCGTTTCACTTTTGTGCGCTTCGATTGGCCGGTGGCGGGGAACCGCCTCCCCACTCTTCGGCTGGCCTCTGGGGATCCCCCGCTCATCAACCGGTGGGACCAGGGTTTTTTTACCTTATGTAGATGGGACATAAGGTGCAAAAGGCTGAGAACCACTGGTCTAGCATATCTGCAGTACAATAACCATCCAAAAAAAATGGAACCGATAGATACATTTATTTTTGAGTGTCAGTTAATAGAGTAATAACTGAATAAATACAGACTAAAGAATTTTCTGAAGGTGTGATACTGTTCCAATTAAAAATAATGGAAACGTTCCCATTACTTTAAGCAGGAGCTGGATTATGACGTAACAGTGGACTTATCGTCCAAACTGAGAAACACTGGCAAGATGTTGGAAGTTTTCATCGACCCTGTCTGCTATAATTGTTCTATGGGGGTAAAAATTTACCCCGGTGCCTGTGATATTCTACTAGATTCAAAGTGCTGGTGGTCTGAAGTGAGTTTTATCCTAGAACTTCAGAGAACTAAATCTCTCTCAATCAATCCCCTTTTAACAATAATATTTCTATGAAGGCTTGGGTATAGCTGCTCTTTAAAGTTTTAAAAATCTCACTCTTTGAAAACGTGTTAAAAAATTTGTACCTATTAATACTTGCACTAAAAGCAGCATCATTAGCAGAGGTATGTTCTAGGGATTATTACAAGGCACACTTTTTCCATCTCTCATTAAATGATTTGTGCAGTGCTACTTTTATGCTGCTCCCTGTAGAAGAAAACAATCTGTAGAGCTTTATAGGATCAAAATGTTTTTATTAAGTAGCCTTGTTCTAAACAACAACAGCAAAAACAGTTATAGTGTTTTCTAAATCCAAAGCAAGATTAGTTTAAAAATTGATCTATTGTCACTCAAGGACATGGTTTTAAAAAAAAATGCAACTGCCTACATCTACTAGATCATATAATTTTGCAAGGTTTCTCTTTTAAAAGATGGTTAAATTCTGAGTCCTACTGACATATAAAGGAGTTTTGCCACCCATTTTATAGGAATCAGGGTTTCATTCACTAAAGACAAGTTACAGAAAACATGCATTCAGATGAAACAACATAATTATTTTTGGTCATTTGGCTGCCAAATACTTATTTCGTTAAAATTTAAAATAGTAGTATCAACATAGTATTGCATGTTTTCCTGCAGACTCTTTTTTCAGATAGGGGGGCAACTCTATGTCACAATTTCAGCTCAGTATCAAGATGCCCTGCCAAAAGGAACAAGACCACTGATAGAAGTGTTTTTCTTAAAGATCAGGGGAGCAGTAATGGCCGAATTTCCAGACCCATGGGGTGCCCCACGCTCTATGCACTGGATCAGGCACCTGGATCCCAGCACAGAACCGAACAGGGGGAAGAGTCAGGCCCCAAGCCGTAAGTGCATGGGGCTGAGAGGCGACAGTCCCAGGCTCAATTCCAGCATGTGGGGCCTGTTCTGGTCTGCAGACAGACACTGTGCCATCATTCATCTTGCCTGTAGGACCAAAAGTTTGAACACCACTGCACTATACCTATACACAATACTAGCCTTAAACTGCCCAATAGATCAGTTACTGGAGACTAGCAAGCAATTCAAGCTTGCAAATCCCCATGGGCCTCCTCCTGTACAACTCCCTGATTCTGTTTCCTAAAGTCATTCTCAGTCACCTCAGATCTTCTGTAAAGTCTCTTTTTGATTTTTCTGACCGTGCAAATGTATTATATTTTACAGGCTCTTAAGTCCATCCCTCTTTACCAATCCACTTTATGGCAAAGCTTAATAGACCAACCTTTGCCTCCCCTTCTGTGCCAGATTAAGTAACAGAATGGTTTAGTGAATCTCCAGGTATTCACACTTCTCTTATGCAGAGTTATCCTGCTCTGCAATATGCCTGAAGTCCAACCATCAAGTTTGAGAAGCAAAATTTTATGACCTACTCCTTGATCATATCTCTACACAAAGCTGGGCAACTGCAGATTTCTAGCTCTGGAGAAAAAGGTAACTCTGACTTACTTTTCCTCGATGATACAGTTTGGGGATCCTAACAGAGTATAGAGAAGCACTGACTTATTCCTCATAATGGACAGCTTCTTTGTTATTCACCAAGGACAGCTTACCTTGTACATTTATTCCCCCATACGCACTGTGTCCTCCTTCTCAAAGGACAGATATAGGGATAGAAAATGCCAGCATATTTTATACCACGGTTTATGTCAAATAGTGAAATTGTATGGCTGCAGTGTAAGGTACCGCCTAGTTATATGAGAGTTGTGATCTTTCATGTTCTGCAGCCATTGTAATCCTTTATGATCGATTTCAAGAATAAAATGTCTTCCATATAAATAACATTTGAGACTGTACTGTCCCTTTGATAGCTACGCATTTTGTCTGAAGTGGCATATCTGATCCATTTAAAAAAAAAAAAAAAAAAAGCTTTCTACTCCCATAGACCATGTATCATCTTCCTTCATTTTCTTCCTAATACTTCTTCCAGGACAACTCTAAAATCATCAACTCATGCTACAAATTTGGTTGAAAAATCTTGTTTTGAATATCTGCAAGGGCCTGCTAAAAATGAATTATCCACCACCCTTTTATGCATTTGTTCTATTAAATTAATCCAGACGCTGCTAATGTTGTAAAGTGTCTTAAACTACTAATACACATAAAAAACTCACCTTGTTCTTTTTCTTAGATGTCTTTGAGAATGTACTTTGTCTATTTAATTATCTGCAGTATTTTTTCCATTCTCAAAGCATTTCACATCTCACTGAGAATTTATATCTGACAAGACTAATTCATAGCACTACTTCAAACTTTCTAAAGATTTTTACAGGACCTGCTATTTTCCCCAGACACGCTCATAACACTGAGTCTCAAGTTTCCCAGGGTCTGAGAAATTCTCACAACTGTTGATCAGTCTTTCTCCTTCCAGTAGTTCATCTCCAACTTCCCTGGTTTCTCTTAAAACATCTAAGGTTCTTCAAACTCTTACCCAAGAAGAGGCTCAAATGGAAAAAAGCTGTTGATGCCCAAGATGCATTTTACAGGCAAATAGAACAAAGTGTGGATACATATGCCTGTCTGATACTGTGTTATTAACAGATATTGGTGGCATGTTCAGCTTCTATTTAAACATATCCAAAGTCTTTACAGAAGAAGACTAAATAAATGGAAGTCTCTAGTTCCTCGTATGGTTTTGCATAATGTTGGACATAAAGCCGGACTCCTAATCAATACTTGCTCTCATTCCAAAAGTAAGGTGACTAATATGTCCAACACTGAACACAGTATTAGTACCACTGATGTTCCCCGAAATCTTAAAGGAATCAGACTCAATGTTTCTGCTCTAGATTTTGGTTGCCATTCTTGCACCTAAAAATCCTTTCATTACCGCACTGAAGATCCTCCCTAGTATTCTGGCCTGACTTCTATCAACAGCTTACCAAATCAACCAGTTGCAATGGTTTTTCACCTGGTGGTACTATTAGTCCAGAATCACTGTTGATAGGATCCACCCCTGACATTTGTACATAAATATTCACCAAGTCATCAGTCATGGCACAACAGGCATCCAATACCTTCCCTGCCAGCAGGGATATTAAACAGTCCATATATCTTGCAGCCAAATACACAATTTGCATTCCATCCTGATAATAAATTGTTCAGTATCCTCCTGTTCCACATATGGGGTAATTTAGGCTCTCTTCATACAATTCTCCCTGAGAGCTCATTCAGTCTTTAAAACGTGCTCATCTCACTCAAAGCCTGGTGCAAAGACTGACACTTCAATTCCTTCTTCAAGTCCCTATGCCAGTGTTTCTCAATCAGGGTGCTGGAGCACCTTGAGGTGCTGCAAGATTTTCTGAAGGGCACTGCAAGGTGTGAGGAGATAAATACACGCTCAGGCTGTCCCCGTCTGGCTGCTGTCCTGCCTTCACTGCCTGGCCCCTGAGCGAGGAGGTAAGCACTATAATAAATCCGTTGGTTTTTTAAATAGGGTGCTGTCCAATTCACAAAGTTATAGAGGGGTGCCTTGAATCAAATGAAGGGTTCTTTGAGGCTAAAAAGGTTGAGAACCACTGACCTAGGGACTGGTCAAGCTTCAGCTCCCTATACTGCAGTTGTTATCCTTCAAATCTCACCTCTTTCCAATTCAGAAACTGTCAGAAAAAAATTACTCAGATCAGGAATGAGTGCCTCCACTGAAAAGGGGTAGTATACTATACCCAACTGCTGTTCCTCACAAAAAAATGCTTTGCATATCTGTAGCCTTCCACAAACAACCCACCATGAAAAGTGACCTCCCAAGCTACAGAAATTTTGGGAGTCAAGTACTACCCTTATTCACACCCAAATAAATTTGGAACAATACACTGTATGCAGATTAACACTGAATTTACAGATCAAAATTGGTCCAAACATCTGTATCTGGCAAGGTCATTGATAGTCTGATATGTTCTAGTTAGTCTGATATGTCCCATTTGTACACATGCTAACATATGTGTAAAATTAATGGAAGCTTCACACTCATAAGAAGTGATCCGGTATTACATCATTCATACTAAGTGGCACATACAGGGATAATTTGAGGATTACTGTTACAATAATTTTTTCCAGACGATACATCTATATTTAGGGACTACTCATGCTTCCTTCTAAACGCATGCCAAAATGTATTAAAAAGCACATCATCAGGTTTTTTTCTCTTTTTACTGGAAATTGTGTTGACCATATATTGGTTCAAACCAGCAATTTTCTTGACTTGTGAACAAATAAAAATATTTCTTATAAACCTTCTTTTTTAAAATCATGTTCAACAATTGCATTTATGACTAAGGCTAAGAACTGCCATGTATTGAAGAACTGTAAATCTGAAATTGAAATATTTTTTTCAGTTCAATTGAACTTATAATGGAAAATTCCTCTACTATAAATGTAGAGGACATAAACGTTTCAGAAATTAGTGCCTGAAGCTCTTGTCTATCAATCAAACTTCATATTGTTAATGCCTTTCTACAGTGTGTTGCCTCTAGTTGCAAGATCTTCCCAGAATTCTGCTGCTGATTTTGTAGATTTCCTGAAATAAATATATTTATCTTCAGCAATATTCCTTTATTTGCTATTATGGTAAGCTGCCAAATGTATTGTATTGCAGTTTACAACCTAATATGTGTTACTCTTTTCATTGCAAGGTTGAAAGCCATTTTAAGTAAACTGTTTGTCAATGAAGTTTCACAAAGACAAGCGATATTGAAATATTATACCTTTGTTAAATTAAAGCTGTCTATTAAATGTACCTTGTTTGATGGAAAAAATGAAAATCACTAAATATGAATTTGAAATTAATGTAATCAATATGTTACAACATAAGTTTGTGAACAATTAAGAAAAAACAACAGAGGTTTAATATTAATTAGCTCCTTTAAACAAGGACTGATTTTCTACTTGTTTGTACTCTACCTAGCACATGGATCCCCAATCTTGAATGGGGCCTTTGGGCACTATTGTATTAAAAGTGATAAATAAAAATAAAGTACAACTTTGCTTATCTGTGGTTGTGTCAAAGGCAGACTCAACACATGGCAAAAGATATAGCAGAAAGCACTGTAACCAAACTATCTTCTCAGATCCAAACGCAAACACCAAGTCAAGCAATACAAGGGATACAAAAACTACCAAGCTGAGGCCATTTTTCTTGATCATCTGCAAAAGGAGTTCCTGAAGGGCATGGTCCAACTTGAAGAACTACTGAGGTGAAGACAAGACCCTAAATTAATTTATAGACAACTCCTTCCAACCAAACACAATGAAAAATGGGGGTCAATGGTTCGTGTACATGTCTTGAACAGTCAAAAATATTTACTAGTCAACTAATTTTAATTTATATTACCATAGCACCTAGGTTCCTAGAATTGTTCAAATGGAAAACAAGAATATGGTCCACCATCTCCAAAATGTTACAACCTAAGTATGAGACAACCCCCCCCCCAAAAAAAACAACAACAACAAAAAAGAAAAAAGAAAAAAGGCAACAGGGTAATATAACGAAATAACAATATAATCATGGTCAGTATGACGGGAAGTGTCATCATGCCACTGGTAGCCTAACTGGGCCACATTTTTGGAGGTGTCAGAGCAATGGATAAAGAGTTTTTAAATGGGTTGGAATCTGTCAGATTAACAGATGTTCAAGGGGAGCTCCTCCCAAGCATGAGAAACAGTAAGAGAGAAAGCATGTGAGAAAATGTACTTGTATAAATGTGGCTGTCATTCCAGAGCAATTGGAGGGGGGTACAGCATTTGCATAGTAGATGAGAGATGAAAAGTAGTACGGGGCTAGGTTGTAAAGGGCCTTAAAAGCAAAGATAAGAAAGCTTATGTTTGATGCAACAGAAAAGAAGATAGTGGACATATACAAAAATGGGGGTAACACTGAATTAAAGTGGCATGCTGGGGAAATGAACCTTGTAGCAGCATTGTGAATGGATGCAAGTAGATCAAGATCTTGTTTTGTCAAGACCAGAGAAGAGGATGCAGTTGTAAACAAAATGTAAGATGATAAGCAGGGATCTGGGTTTTCAGTTTCCCACTGAAAAACAGGGGGAAAAAGTGTATTTTCTCTTTTAACGGATTAAAAAACCTCAATTTTTTGTTTTAACAAAGATCCTGTAGATTTTCTAGCTTTGGAAAGAGCTCTCTGCAGGCTGGCAGAGTTGCAGCCTGCAAGAACTTCTTGCAAAAGGGGCTGCAAACTCTAAGCCCTGTCTTGAGGGGGAGGAAGAGGGGAAAGGGGCAGAACCTAAGACTGAGTCAGCCAGGGCTTGTCTCAGGCTCACTTTCCCTCCTGGAGCCTTTGAGGTAAGTGGGGCTTGCAGGGGGCAGAGGGCCAGCTGGGGGCCCCCTCCAGCAAGGCTGGAAGGGGCAGGGAGGACCTGTAGGACAGATGCAGGCAACTGCCAGGGCTGGGGAGGTTGGAGGCTTTGGGAAGAGACAGTGGGGCGGGTGGGGTTGTGGTCAGGGCTGAGGGAGTGTGGAGGTGTCCGCAGGAAGCCCCACATGGAGGGCTGGCCCAGTGGTGCATGAACTGGGAGCCGTGCGCCATCAGACCAGGTAGGAAGCCGCACTTGGAGGCACAGAGTCA
>NW_017729025.1:63507385-63508027 GCF_001723915.1 Gavialis gangeticus
CAGGGGGCAGAGGGCCAGCTGGGGGCCCCCTCCAGCAAGGCTGGAAGGGGCAGGGAGGACCTGTAGGACAGATGCAGGCAACTGCCAGGGCTGGGGAGGTTGGAGGCTTTGGGAAGAGACAGTGGGGCGGGTGGGGTTGTGGTCAGGGCTGAGGGAGTGTGGAGGTGTCCGCAGGAAGCCCCACATGGAGGGCTGGCCCAGTGGTGCATGAACTGGGAGCCGTGCGCCATCAGACCAGGTAGGAAGCCGCACTTGGAGGCACAGAGTCATGCACTGCTGGGCTGCGCGGGCTCCTGCTTGCCTCCCTGTGTGGCTTCCTGTTGGAGTAATGGAAGCCCCATGTGGAGTCATGGAGCCCGCCTGGCCCAATGGCACACGGCTCCCAGTACATGCACCATCAGACCAAGCCGGCCAGCTCTGTGCCTCTACACAGGGCTTCCAGCACTCCAGCGGAAAGCCACCCATGGAGGGACGGAGCCTGGCCAGCCCAATGGGACATGGCTCCTGCCTGCAGTGCTGTGATTTGCATGAAGCCAGCCCAGTTTGGTGTGAAGGCATGCACCAACAGGCCTGTCTGGCTCCATGCCAGCATGTGTAGCCCTTGAGACTCAGCCAGAGGCACACGCCACCAAGGGCTCTGTC
>NW_017729025.1:63508325-63509008 GCF_001723915.1 Gavialis gangeticus
GAAGGTTCAAATAGTGTTATATTTAGTTTAATTTGTAAAAAAATAAAAAAATAAAAGTAATTTACTCTGCATAACTTTTAGTATTTCTGCGCATAATTCCCTGGGGTGTACAGAGTGGTCTCAACAGGAGCTCTGATTTTCAATCATGAAAAGCCCAAAATCAAATGCCAAAATACATTAGTATTTAGAATTTATTTTATTATAGTGATTGAGGCACTAGTAGGCTTCCAAATTGCTTTAAAACTATAAATATGTCAATAAAACATTGTGTTCAACTGATACCTATGTATATAGTGGCCTTTCATTTTAATCGCAGATTTTGGGGTTTTAATAAAAAAAGTTGTGTTTTTTTATTAGAGAAAACCTGGAGCCCTTATGATGAGAATACAAACAAGAGTTTCAGCTGTGTGGGTGAATAGGAAAAGTTAACATCTTCAAGATACAAGATCTAGACACAGCCAGAAATGAGGAGCTAAAGAAAAGCCTGGGTCAAAGTGTATATGCAAGTTGCAGATCTGAGTGATAGACAAGATGACGATATTGTCCATAGTGATCAAGACAGCGGATTGCTAGGAGGGCTTGTGGGGCAAGGGGAAGAGTAAGTGCTCTGATTCAGCCATGCTGAGCTTGAGCTGACAAATTTGTGAGTGAGCAGATCTCAGAGGTGTAAGCCAAGATTTTAG
>NW_017729025.1:63514008-63528279 GCF_001723915.1 Gavialis gangeticus
TCCATAGTGATCAAGACAGCGGATTGCTAGGAGGGCTTGTGGGGCAAGGGGAAGAGTAAGTGCTCTGATTCAGCCATGCTGAGCTTGAGCTGACAAATTTGTGAGTGAGCAGATCTCAGAGGTGTAAGCCAAGATTTTAGTTTTGTCTAAAAGATAGGTGTCTGCATAGAGATGAGGGCTGAATCTGTCTTGGTGGGTGAAGCTACCCAGGGAACAGGTGTAGAGGGAGAAAACATGATGAAGGAGCAATTAGTGAAGTCAGAGAACTAGGAGGAGAAAATATCTACAGAAGCCAACAGTAAACAATATTTTAAGAAGAGCCTGGTTGATGGCATCAAATCAACTAACAGATCAAGGAGGATGAGGACCGAGGTTCACAGCTGTTTTGCATTAGTGCTGTCTTGGCCATCATTAACTTGTGCAGTATGTCTTGTCAGAAGTTATACGACACTGCACTGGTTGGTATCACACTGCAACAGAGTATTTGCTTCAGCTTTTTTTTTTCTTTAACCTGACCACATTACCTTTTCCTGGCACTCCCTGCAACTCAATTTACATTTCTATTGTAGAGTGGCACTGTTCTGACAATGCAGTAACACAGCATCTTATATAGCAGCCTTCCCCCATATTCAGCCTTCTCAGGCTCTTTGCGTATTAATTGACTGTGTGGTTCTTCACTCACCACTGCACAGCCGATGGAAACAAATAGCCGTCTGATCAGCAGCTAATGCTGATTAAAGCGCATTAATTCTCACTGGAACCCCTGAGCAGCTGCTCCGGCACATATGGGAGGGAAATCAGCTATTGACTCTTGCTAGAGCCATGACAGAAAGCAGAGTAGATTTGTACCTAGTTTCCCTACAGAAGGTTTCCCTACAACTTCCCAGCATCATCTGGGTTAGATGGCCACATTCCTTAACACTAGAGAAAACACTTTCATCTGAAAAGGAAAATATTTGAATATGCCACTAAATGAAGTTTTCAGAATTGCCTAGCTCCCTGCATTCCATGTAATGCACATATTCACGGGAAAGGACAATCTAGATCCAAAATATAATTGCACTTAAATAGGCAAAAATTTGGATTCCCTCCCACTTTTATTTTGCATTCCTATTTCCCAGTAAAACTTATGGGGCAGGGACAGAACAGAACCCAAGGTGATTTTATAAATTACATAATTATTTTGATTTTCCAACTAGAAATTACAACTTCACTAATAATTTAATTCTGCAAATGTGTTGACTGACAGATGTTTTTTCACATATATACAGTTACTATCATGATGTGAAGATTTACCGAAACGCAAATGGGAACACTGTATGCACCATACAATGGCTGTTCATTTTTAAGGAAACTATATTTTATAGCATGCAGAAGACAGAACCTTTAACTAATACATTTGGAATATTTTTATACAATCTTTGCCACTTAAAAATGGATACTCTAACCATCACTAGCTCTTACTGAGAGAATCTGGAGCACATCATTATAATATGACTGATGTATTTTGAAAATGGGTCAAAATGAACACATCAGTTTTCCCAAATGAAAAACTTACATAAACCAAAGTAAGGCATTTAGTTCCTCTTTCATTCCATATGATACACAGCTGCGTCAATCCCATCAGGAAAAAGCAACAGGAAATTCTTAACATGCTGAAGAAAAATCTAAAGTCAATGAGTCAAAAATCTAAAGTCAATGACATGAATCAATGAGTCATCATTGACTCCAAGATGAACATGGGCCGGCAGTGTGGGGAGGCAGTTAGGAAGGCAAACCACACCTTGTCATGCATCCACAGATGCAACTCAAGCAGGTCCAAAGAGGTGATCCTCCCCCTCTATGCAGCACTGATCAGGCCGCAGTTGGAGTACTGTGTCCAGTTCTGGGCGCCACACTTCAAGAGGGATGTGCACAGCATCGAGAGGGTCCAGAGGAGGGCCACTCGCATGATCAGGGGACAGCAGGGCAGGCCCTATGAGGAGAGGCTACGGGACCTGAACCTGTTCAGCCTCCTAAAGAGAAGGCTGAGGGGGGATCTTGTGGCCTGTTATAAACTAGTCAGGGGGGATCAGCAGGCATTGGGGGAGTCACTGTTCCCCTGAGCACCGCCAGGAGTGACCAGGAATAATGGTCACAAGCTGGCAGAGGGTAGGTTTAGGTTAGACATCAGGAGGCGCTATTTCACGGTCAGGGCGGCTAGGGTCTGGAACCAACTTCCAAGAGAAGTGGTGCAGGCTCCTACCCTGGGGGTTTTTAAGAAGAGGTTAGATGAACACCTTGCTGGGGTCGTTTGACCCCAGTACTCTTTCCTGCCATGGAGGGGGTTGGACTAGATGATCTGCTCAGGTCCCTTCCGACCCTAGAAACTATGAAACTATGAAAGATGTCTCATATCACCTTACTCCTAAAAGTGTTTTTTGAACGTCTAGAAGATGTTTACAGTGTACCCAAACTATTAATTCATAGCTTTATTTAGCTTGTAATAGTTGTAGGCCTCATTAAGTTGCTAAGGAGTCAGAAATACTATATTAACTTTAATAGAAGACTATCAAAATTATAAGACAACCCCCCAAAAATTAGAGTCTATATATGGAGAATGTATACATTTGTTATAATTTTCCAGGCATGGAATCTAATTATTGGTGGTCTGCCTTGAATTTCTGGTGGTTCAGGTACCCCTCTGTAGTCTGTTTCTTCCCAACTTTTTCTCTTGGCAGCCCCTTCCCCCTCTCCTTGCTGCTAGACTCTGCCCTCCCTGAATACACGGAAATGAAGAGTAAATTTGAAAACAATAACTTGGAAATTTAACATGGCTATAGCAATTTGAATATAGTACCCACGCACTTAGTTCATCTAGAACTGATGCATGTTATCTTTACTTAAAACTGCTTCTAGCACCAGTTTTAGCACAGATGCTTTCATAAACACACATTTGAACAACACTTTGGGACTTACATGTAGTATAAGTTATGCATGATACTAGTCCAAAGCCAAAGGCTTGCGATTTACCACACAGTTCATTAGGCTGGGCCCCACCAAGAGTCAACAGCATTTCAAGTCATGATGACCCCATAGCTCAGCACTGTTCATTATGTGTGTACACTCCAGGATACCCCTGACAAAGGAACCATGTACTAATTAGCCACTACTTATGACTGGAACCTGTCCTGGGATGCTCTAAAAAAATTATATGCAGCTGAAATACAGAGCAACCTGGTCCAACTTCACCTCATGGAGGGCAGGCCCGCACCAATCATATATGCCAGGCTGAGAGGGGGGGCAAACAAAAGGATCTGGGGTGAACTGTCTGGGGCCCCACTGAGATATATGACAGACACTTAAGGCTAGTGGAAAAAAATTGGAAACAGGAAGGAAAAAAGTGCAGCTCAGCTGTGGAAGTAAAGAGGAAGTACAAATATATGCAATTTAGTGGCTTACCATGACTTGGAAAACAAGTCAGCTGTGAATGGGACTGTGGTTAATGAGCACTACCATGTGGCTTATTCAGATGGGCTACACTAGCCTATGTTTGCCCAATGTGGGCCATGTGTTCTACAGTCATGCCCAATGTTGGCTGCATTTAATCAACTTCATGGTTGGTTTCCATTGCTGAGAACATGCTGCATGTAGCAGCAGTTTAATGACAGACAATGTATTTAATAAGATTTCCTTGTATGTGATTTTAAGACAAGGAGCATTTTTTCCCCATGCCAATTGGGGGAAAAAAAACCTGTCTTGTGTTTGAATACATACGGTATATATTTTGCAAGTAGCCTTCACGTTTTCATTCCTTCCACTCCAATATATAAAATAATAAAGAAAGCTCAACACCTCTGTATGAAATCAAATCCAAGTACTTTAGCCATTAAAAAAATATTTCCTCCTAAAGTCATACTCATGTTATCTGTACTTCTAACTATAGCTCTTGCATATATAATTCCATTATACTTTTATAAATCACCATTTTGAAAAATGCTTTTGAACCATTAATATATTTTCCTGGTTAAAATTCTTTGAGATGTTCTTAACAAGAGTCTTAGATAATGAATTTGGGCAAACTCTGGAACAGTCTTTACAGTATTATCATTCTCATTAATTTTCAGAACTACCCACTGTGTTGAGATGATTGTCATGGGCCTAAGACTTCAATTTGGCTAAATATTTTTGCATATATTTCAACATATAAGTAACTAACAGATGTTTAAATGTTAAGTTCACATTCTAGAAATAGTTAAATATTTACTATAGTACCATAATTTGTTTGCTGCACTCATTTTTACTTTGCTGTTTCTATCTTTAAACACTCCTTTAGTATCCTGGTTGGTTGTAGACAAAAAGCTCTAAAATGCCTTCACACAGTAACAAAACACACTGGATTTAGTACATGCAGCTGTACTTTGAAAATAAAAAATGAATTAAATTAAAAAGCAAAAGAAAAGCACTTAAACAGAAAACAAAGCAAAAGAATAAAAATCTTACATACATAGAAACATTACTTTTACCTAGGGTCCAGACTTTATGTAAAACATTTTAAATTGTTTGCATAAAAAGAGCTTTCAAATTCACGTTTTGTTTTGGCTTTAGAAACCTAACACTTACTGCTGTCTTAAATCATTACTTGAAGGCTGTATTAGATGAAAACAATATTACTTTTAAAACGTTAATGTAGAGCATATATAGTATCTTACTTTAGTCCAGATTATTCCTTTTTCTTTGCTTTTTTTTTTGTTATCTTTGAAGACTGCTTCTGTTTCCATTGTTTCATCCTTTACCATTCACATATCAGAGCAATAAGTATTTCATTACTGGTTTATCTGTCCAGAGGCTTGAGAAGCAGTAACAATTAACCCTCCCTTCACAGTGATTGATACAGGCTTTGCTTTCAATTTGTTCCACTACACAGATCATGAAATTCTGAATGCGATCATCCTTATTGACCTACACTTTCAAACACAGGGCTACAATGAGATGAAAGTAATTATTAAAAGGAATACAGGACTACTCAATGCTGAAACAAAGTCTTTAAAAATCTTTTAGATGACCTTCTTATAAAATTGGTATTATTTGATGTGAAATGAAGTGATGGATTTGCTTCATAATCTAGAAATGTTAAATTCAAAGCTGATCAATGTATTTCTTATTTTAGCATATAAAACCAATCTACAACAATTACTGGCTTCAACAGAAGATATCATAGCAGGATCAGGCCCCACAGATCACAGAAGTTCCTCAAACGACTTTATTTTACACTAGTAGCACTGATTAAAATACTTTGTAAGAGATTTCAAGGCAATCATTACTATGATTTGCTTCATAAAGACATAGTGTTTCCTTTCAAGACACTGGACACTGATTTACCTTACTATGTAAATATGTACAAACAGAACACAGACCTCTAAGAAGAAATGAAGGACTAAAAAGCCACAGGTTTATAACATCAGATGAGGTGAACCAAGACCTATAAACCCACATAAAAAGACGCCTTGAAAGCAAAACAGAAATGTTTTTCACAATTCCTTAAAACAAAGGTCTCAAATAAATATTAATCTCATTAAATCAATACATTTCAAGAAATATAAAGTGAGAGTGCAATAACTACAGAACTATTTAAAATAAGGGTAGCAGGAAAAGGAAATCAGAGCAGAAAACTATATGGCAGGATGTTCCTGCAGGCCTGAGGCTTTAATCACAAAACAGTGATGGAGATGAACCAATACTGCATGGATTAGCAATGAATTATTTTGAACTATAATCACGTGCCAGCACAAAGGGGAGGTAAAAACTAGCCATTACTCACAAGCTGATCTGCAGATAAGGGGAAAAAAGGTTACCAAAAAAAAAAGGAGGGGGGAGGGCTGGAAATGTACATGCTAAACTGAGTCAGGAGAATAATGACAATGTAAAACGTTGCTACACTTCAAGTAACATTCTATTTAATGTCGTCCATGTACTGTATTATATCGAGTGTTTACAGAGTACAGTCTGTAAGGTGTTTGGGCTAAAGCAGATTTAAATCAGCCAGCCCCTCTGAAACCAGAACCTGATAACAATGCATGACAAAAATCTTAGTAGCAAGATTTAGATTTGAATGATCAGAAAAGGCAGTATTTTTTCATACTGCCAAATTACAGTAAATATATAGATGTATGCATATATACATAACACTAATGAAAAATTTCATTTCCGTTAGTGCAATTAGAAAATAAAATACTACTAGATTAACATTCCATATTAGTTTTGTCTACTTCGGAAAAACACCGTTAGAACTAATTTTGAGGAAAGAAAAAAAAATAAAAACTGCTATTCACAAAGATTCCTGAGATTCTTATGAACAGACTGTTTAAATGAAGAGCACTTTAATCAGTAGAGGAATCCTCACGTTTCTAATGTCTTGCTGTGCATTCTGCAGGTTATAGTAGCAGCTGGTAGAGGTCATATATCTTTTGTGAGCATCCCAAAAAGGCTCACTGCCAGACTGTTAAATTATGAATAAGCAATGAACAAAAGAATGCAGATACGGTGGTGACAAGATAATCCAAGCAAATTTATCTATGACAAATTTCACAGGATTAACAAATTACATTTACACAGAACAATAAAAATGTGCAAAAAATGATGAGCCTACTTTTCCCTCACAGCGTTAGTAAAAAAAAAAAAAAAAAGCACCATTCCTGTGCATGTGTTAAATTTAAACTTTATCTAAAGTAAGACATTTACAGCATGTGGAAGACAACTATACAGCATTATTTCATTTCAAGCAAATAATGTGTATGTGCATATGTCTACAATACTCTGTATGTAAACTCCACAGAGTTCATAGGTATACACAACTGTAGAATATTTTTAAGTTTTCTCCAAAATTTGCATCAAACAGATGCTTCATTTTGCTTGGGAACTGAAAAATATTTCTGCCACTAATAAGCAACTTTTCCTAATGATTTTGTTTTCTTCTTATTTTTCACTGAACAGTCAATATGATGCATGAAAACCTTCACATGTGAAAATGAAGTCACAACCAGGACTCAAAATACTTTTTCTGGTCACATTACAAAACAATTAAGTATAAAAGCAAAGAGAGAATTCCTGGGAGATTACAGGTAATCTGAACATTCTGTATTGTAAAAAGGACCCCAAAGATGGATAATCAGCATGTCAAATCACTCTTTTTATTTTGGATTTATAATATTTACTCTATTCTATTAACTGATACTCTGGTCTTCAAGAAGTTGCACAAAAACATAAAATTAGACTTTGAATAAACTGGTATTGGAATGCATGAAATAAGGGCTACCAAATTATAACTGTGTGGAAAAGCTCCTTAGGCTAACTTATAAAAAATATAAAATAAAATTAAGAGGAAAGCCAGTGCTTCTTGGTTTCAGAATCCCAACATAAACGGAATGATTGTAATAAAGGGAACAGTATATCTGTTGCTAAGATCCAAGCACAGTTGAATCTTTTTCTACCGTTGCTCTCACTTTAGGTATGTACTTTCCGTCAACTCAGTTTATTTTTGTTGTTTAATATGAAACAGTTGTTTAGCAAAAATACAACTCTAGTGAAATTGGTCCTCTTCAACGTATATACATAATTTACATAGCAAATATACATTCTCCTTATCCAACACTGCCTACAAACAGGAAGCCTCACTATTAAAATGAACATCCAATTAATTAAGATACTCTACTAAAATACTTGGATCCTTCAAACACTGCTGCTTGAGTACCATTTATCTAGCTCATTCAGCCATAGAGAAAAATTACTGTACTTTTGATTTATACAAGAAATACAAGTTTTTTTTTAAATCAGAATTAACAACCCCAAACATTTGTTTCTCTTTTGATGCAATCCTTTTATTTGTTACCTTAAAATAAAAACAGGGCTTTTTTATTTTTAATAATGCAAATTTTTCCAGATCCCTTCATCTGTGGAACTAGTAGTTTATACATAGGTGAAACACATCCGTCAATTCTACATCGAACAACAGCCTGACAAATATAATCAGCCACTCCTTACAACTTGGAGGTTAAAGTATAAACAATACCATCAACAAGTCCTTTTTTTAACCCAGAGTCTGGATGGTCACTCAGCTGTTTTCAACTGACCTCAAACCTGATCTACAAAGAGTACCACCCACACATGTTACATGTTGTTTTTCCCTGCTATATCATGAGTCTCCTAAGAGGAGACAATTAGTCCATCCAATATTTATCAAATAACTTTGCTAAATGAACTGCAATCTAAAGACAACAATTCTGAGACCACCTAACTCATATAAATGGAGCTTGAAATCACAAACATACCAAATTCTCAAATGTAATATATAAACCAGGAAAAAAACCAAGGAAATCAGCCCCCTCCAGCATATATAAAAGGACCTACAAAATCATAAGCAAGATGCTCACTTGCATAATTTAATTCAAAATGACCATACCAAGACAGCATTAGTCTATAAAATTTGGTTTAAAAACTATATCCATACGCCCTTTAATGAACACAACTCTATATTCCTAATCCAGACAACATTCCTGGTCAGGGACTTGCAAAGAGTCAACAGTATTAGGGACAAATCTTTACTGAAATTCAATAAGGATTAGATGTCTAAATTCCATAGATACCTCAGAAATATGGGCCCCACCATATTTAACTGTAGATTATACATGCATACCAATCAAACTCTCTATCATACGTATGCACTGTAGGCATATGTAAACATAATACATCTTCATTTAAATTATTTAACAGCAATTTGAACTTCTTTTATGCATCAAGTTTACAAATAATTTTGAGAAATAACAAATATAAAAATATACCAAGCCATTTCAGAGAAGTGCCTTATTTCAGTGGAAGTGTAGTACTTCCTTAGGACTTTTATTCCAATTTTTAGCACTGACTTTGCCAGTTCTCATAAACTAGCTACCTTAGCTTCCCTACCTGTAATATGGGTATGAAAATGTTTATACTGTACGTCTTTCAAAGTACTTCTCTAGCACTTCAGATAAAAATCTCTTCCAAAAAGAAGAGAAATCTATACTAAAATGCTAAACAGTATTATTTAGTCTTGCTTGGGTATAGTGTGACATAAATGTATGTTCTCAAAACAGAAAGGAGGACAGCATATGCCTGAAGGATATAATTTCAGTGTACAACAAATAAGGAAACGCCGCATTGAGAAAGCAAACTGGGAGCAACCTCAAATCACAGATTGAGCCTATACTCGTCCAGTGGTTCATTAGAAATTCTTGTTCATTACATAAGGTTACTTGTCAGTGTGATTGAGTTTTGCCTATGAAGTCTGTGATGAGCACTTGCATAAATTTCAGCATCTAGGCACAACAGATTGAAATAACTGTCTCCATGAGGACTACTCTGTTTTAGTTGGAAATGTTCCTGATTTTGTGTGTTTAATGATACAAAATCATACATAATCCTGCTCCCATTCAAAGTTCATGAAAAGTTTTGTCTTTTGTCTTAATGAGAACAAATTCAGGCCTAGGGTATTAAATTTAAAAAATCATGGGACTATGTTCTCCAAATATAAACCATTTCTTCCAAGATTCAGTTGCAAACCTTATCATTCTCTTACTAGATGATATTTGTCCATGTAACATACCACTACAACATATAATATTAAAAAATATTTTTACTGCAAAAGTCCTGTCAATATCAATGGTACAAGAGTCCTATTCATTTCAATGGGACTTTGTGTATTGCGAAACTACTACTCAAGCTAGTCACAGAACAATGCTCTAGTCATATATGACATGCCAGGAACCATTTTATTCTCATCTTATGCAACAAAATGCAACATTATAACAAATTATTCTTCCTATGCAAAGTTCTGTTAAAACCAAGAGCCAGCCTTCTTTTTCACACCAATACAACTTTTTATGATAAAGATAGGACACAGTAGCTTTGTTACCCAGAAAGATACTGCCTATTATGAAACATGGGATAATTTATTAACTCTGTTTCAAAACATTTCTTCTAAATGCCAAAAAGCTTTGGCAGTCATGGATCTCCATCAAAATACAACCCAAAAGAAACCCTATATAAAAATAAGTAAATAAAAATCAAACACTGAAAAAGAATTTTCTTGATTAGGTGCATGGGGCTTTGGGGGGCAGGGGGGAGTAATGTCTTCTTTAGTTTAAAAAATAAAAAATATGTCAGCCTCAAAATGCAAGTTGGACATTTCAACTTGATTAAATTAACTACAGGCCTGATCCTGAAGCTTCGCTCTGTGTGAATAACTCTCACACCTACTAGCAATCTTACTGGTGTTAACAGCAATTGACTGCAATAGGTTTATTTCACATACATGCTTTACTCAGGTGAGATGGGGTTTCAGGCTCAGATATGACTGCATTAAACTCTAAAATTCTTTAGTTAATTGATAAAAGATAAAATTCAACTACAGTTTGCAGAAGGGCTCCATACTACTCCCATTAAGCCAAGATCAGCCTCCCTCCTAACTTCAGTGAGATAAAGATCCAGCCAAAAATGAATTGCTAGAGTTAATCCATGTGCTCAGTTTCAAACAATCAACATTCTTTGAATGTGCTCCCTCCATAAATAAGATACTGTTAATATAAATAAATACGCTGATGAAACCAAATGTTTTGAAAATGATACTTTTTAGGTAGAGCTGGCATAAAATCTGTATGAAATGACAAAACACAGTTGTCACTCTACAAAAACTGTTTCACATCATTTTTTGCAGTAAAACTCACACTGGGGTTTGGCAACTTCCATGCCAAGTTTCAGGTCAAACTGAGTTTTCAAACTGCCACTCACGTACATCCTGCAATTCAAGCGCAGTAAAAAAGAAAAGGTCCGATGTTCATGATATATCCCAACGCCCCCCCTGAAAATGCCTACATTTTGGGGTGTGCTGTAATTTATTAATGTTTACATGATAACTCTAATGATGACTGCAAAGTTACTAGACCTGAAAAGAAGCCTGGTAATTATTTAATATGTATTCGTAACATGATTATGCGGCACCATTCATTTGGTGTAAAACAAGTTAAATGGCTATAGCCTCTGGTAAGAAAAAAGTTATGCTGTAAAGAAGGCAGAACCAGGGCTACAGACAAAGCCTTGTTATTCAGAATCCCATTAGTTACTGAAAATACCTAATATAACTTTTGTTGATCAATACTCTCATGTAAGCCTTAAATAATATATGATTCTAGTTGAGAAAAAAAAAGCAGCAACTCAAATATGGTGGGAGAATGTTTCAAATTATGAATAGTAGCATGACTGCTAATCCATAAATCAGAAATCAGAAAGATTGTTGTAATGTGGGAGGGCTCTATTTAATAAAGGTCATTATAACTACTGGCTCTAGAGCTATAAGATCTAATATCCTCTCTGGTAGCTCTATGATATGCCCATGCATTACTGTTCTTGTTGACAGTCTGTTGCCTTGGAAATATTTCATTATTTCAGTTTTTCCATTTGTAGACCCTTGGCCTTGTGATATGAAGGCCACCCTATTTCATATTTTCGATTATCATTTAAGCAATCTTCTGGAGCTATTTATATAAAAGCAAGTGTTAGACAATGCATATCATCATTTATCACTGCTGTGTTTAAGCTCATACTCTAGAAAGAAATACAAAAATGAAGGATTTTTTTTCTTTACTTTAAACCAATACCTCTGTGATATTGTGATACGCTTTGCAAATCAGAGCTGGCATATCATATGCATGACACTTCTGTCTATTTAATTTTCTTGGTTATACATCCACACAATTGAAAAATCCTAGGCTGGTATTGTAACTGTATAATTTGCAACCTACCGGAGTTCAAAAGAAAAATCAAACTAGTAAAAGTGTGTAACTTTTCAATTCTTTTTTCCTCCCCATAAATCAAATTCAAACACATAAATCAAAGTGTAAAATGTTTAAATCAAAGTGTAAAATGTTCAACTAATGCTGGTGGTAAGTTGCATAAAAATATTCTCTTTGAAAGACACGTTATAACAATTAACTTATTTAAAGTAAGGTTAATATAATCCAGCTAAATATGGTGGAAATGAATAATAAACTAACAGTATACACGATGTTTACTCATACAGTTCTTAATTTTCACACTTACTGCTTAAAAACAGTTAAGAAAAAAAGACTGTAAAACTCTTTATAAAGCATTTGATTTGTGCCTCTTGTTCAAGTCACTTAGAATATGTGCATCAGAGGATGGGTGTAAAGTAGGCTTACACAAACAGCTGCTTGCAAAAATTTAGAGACATAAATAAGTTTTCGGAGAATGAGCATTAATGTCTATTTACTGAAGCACAATTATATTTTTTCAAAAACTTTTTCGAAACAGCATAGTTTGAGAGATCATTTCTTGTACAAGCATGAATCAACTTACACAAGTAATATTTATACTTCAAGTGTTCAAGACATTGTAAACAGTGATAACAAAGTGAACCCTCAGGGCACAAAACAACTGTTTGGACACTAGGCCAAGTTTGCGGCTATTAGTGCTGCAGGAATTTGGACTACTTTTTCCCCAGAAATGATTACTCCTCCCACTCCCTACAGAGAAAAACCACTCTGATCCAACCTTTAAAATGACAGCATCAGAGCTGAACAAGAAGATGCTATTAAAGGGCATTAAATTAAATACAGTATATCCTCCTACAACTTCAATCAGAATTTCAGACCAAGTGTTATTTAGTTCAGCTCTCAAGTGGAGCAGAATAACAAATCGCGCACTTTGATTTACCTTCTCCGAATGCCAAATGGAGACAGGTGATAAAGAAAGCACTCATGCACAGGCTATGAAGTTTCCCCTAGAAATTAATTCTATCTTCAAGATTCCTATCTCAGAGAAATTCCCAAAATGGCACACAAATATGCTTCTGCTGAGAGATTACTGAAGCTGTCCTGGCAAATACACTTAGTACTAATATAGTACCATGCTCAGAAAGAAGACAGAAAAAAATTGCCTGTTAGAGGGAAAAGGCATTGATATTTATATGTTGTTGTTTTTACCTCAAAGAACTTTACAGAATAAAAAAGCAGGCTGCTAAAGACACTATTAATATAGAAGAAATGCCTTCGCGGTCACAGGAGGAAAATGTTGAACGTTTATAAGTAAAGAGAAGCAGAAACATAAGTTAAACCTCTGATTTCTAGTAACATGGTGTTTTCCCATTACACATATGGCCAAATTCAGCTAGCATATACATTTCTGACTGCACAGTCAGAGTGCAACAGTTAATAGAACAATCTCAGGCACAACTATATTAATACTTCACCGTTGTCTAGAAAATGTATAGCTTCCCAACCTTTTGCAATACTCAGTAACTTACTCCATTATGAAAAGCACAAATATCTCTAACCAGTCTGTCACTATTTCATTCTTTTAAAACTTACTGGGGGTGCTCACACTAATATTTAAAAGACAGGTTTGAAAATGACAGACATGAAACAAAGTCTGCTTGACCACAACTTATTTTTCTTTAACTACCTCTCTGATCAACCTGTCCTTAACCTGTCCCAATCCCTCTGCACTTTAAGGCTGTCTAAATGTTCAATTTTCATTTTGGAACTAAACAGGAGTGGCATCCCCCCCCCCCCCCTAGCAATGCTGAAGACAGCAGAAACTCTGGCAGCTCTCCTCCTGGGCACTATCTCTGAATACTTTTGTAAGAATGGCAAAGTAACATCACATGAACTTGGTAAACTGTTTCCCTGAGATCACTTCTTTAAAAAGAGTCACTTTACTAGGACAAATCTGCTACGGGCCATTCATGACAGCCACAGTAGATTCATGTCAGCAAAAACACTAGTCCACATTCAAGAATGGGGGCTAGGAGGGAGGATTACGAGCAAAAGTCGGGGGGGGGGGGTAAAGTCTGAACCACTGAGTCCTAAGAATCACATCAGTCCCTCGCCCTTGCAGCTAGATGTGTTGTACATAAACTCTTTGGTTTCTGACGGAATGAAGCCCCTAGCGCAGCTGCCCCGAAGACCCTGATGTGCTTCCACCACCACGAACTTCCCCCCAGCAGCCTGCAAAGGGAGGAGCAGGGGGAGGGGGGGATCCAGACACAATATTCCCCAATTGTTGGAAAGCTCGGAACAAACTTGCGCGATTGTGCAGCTTGTTGCGAAGAGCAAAACAGCTCCTCTCTAGTTTTGGCCTAGCTGCACTTGAACTGCACAAGCCGAGGCGGCCCCTCAGCGAGACATTCCGGGCCTGGTGCAAGCTCCTCGCCGTCCCCTCCCTCCGCCGAGCCCCCACCCCCCG
>NW_017729025.1:63528355-63528988 GCF_001723915.1 Gavialis gangeticus
CCCGGGGATTCCCCCCGCCGCCGCCATCACCTCGCACACGCCGCCCTCCCCCCTCCTGCCAAGCACCGGCTCCTGCGAGCCGGGGACGTGCAACTGCTCGGAGACTCGCTGCTGCCGAGTGTGTGGGGGGGAGGGTGTATACGTGTGTGTGTGCGCGCCTGTGTGCGTGTGCGGCGGCAGCAGACAATATGCAATAGGAGAAACTCCCGGTACCTGGCCGGGCGAGCGGGTGCCTGCAGGCAGCGCCGGCGGAGCCTCCCCCCCTTCCCCAGCATGGAAGCCAAAGCGGCCCCGAGGCGGCGGCGGCACAGCCCGGCGATGCTGCTGCTGCTGCAGGTTCAATAAAGAGAAAGTGTTACCGTTCTCGCCTGGAAGGATCCTGCTGAAAGCTTGGCTTGGTGGGCGCCATCTTCCTGGGCTTTTTTTTTTTTCCTCTCTCCCTTACTTTTCCCCGCCTGGTGTTGGTGTGTGGTGTGTGTCTAGCGGCGGCGGCGGCGGCGGCGGCAATGGCCCCGATCACCCGGCCAGGCAAAGCAAAAGTAGTGAGGCCAAAGCATCGCGGGCTCCCGCTCGCTGCTCCGCGCGGTCCTGCTGCGGCTCGCCGGCTAGTGCTGCCGCCGCCGCCGTCCACCA
>NW_017729025.1:63533988-63537530 GCF_001723915.1 Gavialis gangeticus
GGCGGCGGCGGCGGCCAGCCCGGCCCTTCGCATCGCCCGCCCGGCAGGTGTGACACGCGCCCGGATCAAGCCGGGGGCCAGGCCATGGGGCTAGCGGGGCCGGGCCGGGGGAGGGGAGGGGAAGGGAGGGGAGAGTCAGGGCTTGCCGGGCTTGACCGCTGTGAAAGTATTTCTGGGCATTTTCCAGCTGCTCCCCCAGCTCCGCGCTCGCTCCCTGTGCAGGGGACGGAGCCGCCGCTGCCGGCGCAACAACGCCGCTCAGTTGCAGTTTCGCACACTTTCCTTCTCGGGAGGACCGGAGCCGGCAGACGAGGGGGGCTGAGGCGCGCACAGCCGCGGGGGCGTGCAGCCGGCCGACGCATGTGTGTGCGGGCGTGCCTGGGGCACACGCGGCTGCTCCGGGCGGCCTGTCACGGACGGGGTGCGGGCGCGGGTGCGCGTCTAGTGTGCGGGCACTGCGCGGCTCCTGCAGTCACGGCTGTGCGGCTCCCGGCCTCTGTGCGGGAGCTGCATGTAAAGGGGGGTGGGGGACACACACACGCTGGATGTGACCACGCAGCCCATCTGCTTCAGAGCCTCCCTGGTTAAGAGATGGCACCCTGGTCGTGTCAGCACAGCGTGATGGCTCGCTTTGTTTGCACGCGCAGTTTGGCTGGAGGTAATCCCCGGAGGTGGGTGCCTGAGAGGTGCCATCCAGCGGGAGGGCCGGAGTTAAAGAGATCTGAACGGAGATAGATGCCTCCTTGCAAATGGCGTGCCGCCTCCCAGACCGCTGTGGCTGTGCCTGCTCTCGTCTCCGAGTGCAGCTGTTCAAGGGCCTGATCCTGATCCTGATCCTGCTCCCGCGGGGAGCATCCAGGGGGCTTCCCTGGGAGCAGGACCAGGGACTGGCCCTGAAGCACGAGAGCTCAGAAGGCCGCCTCGCCTGAAACTCAGTTACGGGAGAGGGGAATGGGATGGCTGCAAGTGTGAGTTGCAATGGGGGAAAAGTTAGTAAAGCACCAGAAAGTTTGGCTAGAGGGCTTGGGCGATGCACCAGCCTACAGCATCTCTGCCTCTAGGAGGCAGCGAGACTGACCTGCCCGGGTGCCGAGGGGGCAGGCACAGACTGCCAGGGCAGCCCAGGGACCAAGCCCCTGCAGATGGCTTCTCTCTCTGGTCATGTCGTGAAAAGCAGCCTGCTCACCTAGGCCCCGATCCTGGAAGACACCTGCTCACCTTTCTACTCTCCACAGGACACACAGCCACGTGTGTGCTTTCAGGATTGGGGCCTCACTTCTCCTTGAACTCTTTATTAGTCCTTCTTCAGCCCCTAGGCACTGCTCTGCCTTGCTCCAGAGGAAACACCAGGCTCTCAACCCAAGTTCCTTACTTTTCTCTTATTTGCGTTTCAGTGATTTATAACAGAAGTTGCACACTAGATTAAGGAACCGGGGGTCCAAAAGCACAGAAGGCCATTTGCACTGGGCAGATCCTTTCACCTTCCTCCAAAAAAGGAAACGGGAACAGGGGTCATCTCAGTTTTTTGCAATGGGTGTGAAAAGGTGCCAATGTTTTGCTACACTTGTTAGGCATTTCTAGAAAAGAAGTAAAACAGAACAGCATTCAGCTGAAAGCCAGAGCTGGGAGTCTGTAACATTCTGCTTAACGTGGAGAGAATGCAAAAAGTGTTCTCTGCTTGAAACTAGAAAGCACACAAGGCATCCAGGCTCAACTTGATTCTCTTAATTTGGGGTATTTGCAGATATATTTACTAGTCAAGATTTGGTTTGCTGAAGTGGGCAGTTTGTCAGCGAAGTACTGTTCCTTCCTGATAACTTCTTCCTGAGTACAGATTGAGGGAATCAAACTGTTGCAATCTCACTGAAGTTCTGAAATTTCGCATGTTGCCTTGTCCATATAATTCTGTTTAACTTAAACTCTCCAGAGGTTTCTTTTATTTGTGTGAAAGCCAATCTGACATTTCTGACCCCTGACTTCCCCACTTCACAGACTAAACTATTGTGACTGCTGCCTGTACTTCCTAGTTAAAAGTTATCCTCAGTTTCCATTGTAATTTAACTGTTGTATAAGTGACAAAAATCATACAGAAACCATAACAGGAAATAAATTTCAACCCATTCTTTATATTTGTCACATTCCAGTTCTTTTATATGAAGTGTGTGTGTGTATGTGTGTGTGCGCGCGCGCACGCGCGCAAAACAAGACATTTCATTTCAAGCGTTCCTTGGCTAGGTAGCCTCATGAATCAGTTCAATAAGAACAATTTTCTACTAATTTTTCATTAAATAGATCCTTCAGATGTCACCTCCAGAAAATGAGTGCCATTGGGCATCACATGGAAAATACACCATGTGTTTTCCAAAACTTGCCCTATGCATTAGGCAACTCAAAGTTGGGGAACAACAAAGCAGGGAAGGATCTATTGATTATCTGAATCTGCCCAATTTAAAATACTGGGGGTGCCAAAGAAGAGGTCCTGAACCAGTGAACTTTGAAACATAATGTAAGGTCTTCCTGAGATTTTCACTGTCATTGTATACACATTTAGTTGGAGGTGCTGGGTATTTGTGGTTACACGCCACTGTTTTATTTTGTTTTCCTCCAGCATTTAATTTACTGCAATACTGGAAGCCACGAGAATTGGGACAATGCCATGTTAATTTTATTTAGAGAATTTAAATGTTTTTCTTTTTCAGGTTTCAGTCTAGGGTTGTGCCTTGCCAATTACTTTTGGAGGAATACATTTGCGTTTTAATTCTCCAACAGGAAAGAATAACAGCGAGAAACTTCAGATTTTTCCTCTTAGGAAGACAAAGAAATGTCAGGTAGTTAAACGTCATGTTAGTATCAGCACGTATCGATGAATTGTTAGGGGGAATGGGGAAGGGCTGTAAACTTCATTATGACTTATTGCCTAACCCAACTTTGGAAGGTTTGCTTCCTAAGGGCGCTGTCTGCGAGTCTCGTGCATTTGCATCAGAATGCATTTAAGATGAATAAATACCAGGGCTGAGTTGCACTCAGGGGTTCATGCTGTATGTCCCTGTAGTAACAGGTGACATGATCATTCTGTTACACGACAATGTGCAACCGCAAGTGTGCAACCCCAAGTGAAAATGGTCTCTCTCTCTCCCTGTTGAAAACAAATTATCAATCAACATACCGTGATCAATCGCCCCCCTGGCTGCCACACAGTGGGATTTGCACAAGGCATTGACATTGAGAAATTCCTCTTTAGAAAGGATGAGCAGACGGGATCCCAAACTTTGCAGCAGCCCAGCTAAGCTGCCGGGATCTCACTTTTTTTTCCCCTTCACTTTGCTGTTGTTGCTATTGTTGCTTTTCGCCTCCTCCTAGCCACAACGAGATTTGCTTCCCATCTCCGTGCGTTTGCAAAGAGCTTGGGTTTTGTTTGGTGGGGTGGGTTTTTTTTCCCCAAGCAACCAACAGCAAAATAATAATAAGAATAAAGAAACGCGCAAAAGCACAAAGGAAAAAAAAGCAAGTGAGGGAGCGCCTCACGCCCCCCCCCCCCCCCC
>NW_017729025.1:63537540-63538163 GCF_001723915.1 Gavialis gangeticus
CCCCCCCCCCCCCCCCCCCCCTCCTTTTCGCCTTGCACTCACCGTTGTTGGTAGGAAGTGATGCCCTGGACGTTTTGCGGGTTGCCGTTGGCTGCGGTGCTGGCTCTCCCCATGCCTGGCCCGGCCGCCACCCCCCCGGCCGCCCCGCCGGCCGCCGCCGCAGTCACCTGCACGCTGAAATCCGGGAAGATCCTGATCATCCCCGCGGCTCAGCACCCGGCGAGTCTCGGCGAAGAGGTGCAGCAGCTACTCTCCCTCCGGCGGCTGCAGCAGCAGAGCCAGGCACACTGCAATCCCATTAGTGAGCGGCGGCCACTGTGAGTGCGGGAAGGCGCTTTGATCTGAGCTGCTGGGCTGAGATCGAGAGGAGTTTGCGGGGGGGACTGGGGGTAAAGGGGGGAGATATTTACCGGTTTGCAAACATGCAGCGTGTGAGGATGGAGGGGGGGGGGGGGAAGGTAGAGCTAACACCACTGGAGCTGGAGACGGCACAGAAAATCCGAGCTGAGGAGGGACAGAGAGGAGAGAGGGGGGCGCAATTACTTTAGCGGTGCAGGGAAAATGATGAGCAGCAAATGTTGCCTTTTTTCCCTCCTCCCTCTCTCTCTCTCTCCCTCCCCCCC
>NW_017729025.1:63538596-63539392 GCF_001723915.1 Gavialis gangeticus
CCCCACCCCCCAACCTCCACCCAAAATGCAAGTCTTAGAGGATTTCTCCGTCTCAATGAAGTAATAATACACGCTGCTGACCACAGCCTGGGCCAGAGCCAAGTGTGCGGGGAGGGAGGGCCGGGCCGGGCCGGGCCGGGCCGGGCCGGGGGTGGATACAGCCCTTGCTCCCAAGTCCTGGAGGAAGAAGGAAGAGCGGAGGGCTGCTGCCTCCCGGCTTCTTGTTCTTGGGAACTTGCTTTTACTCTCCCCCCTTTTTTTATTTTCTCTTTCTTTCTGTAGAGGACAGCGAGGAAATGCGCCGCTTTTGTGCCCGGGCAGAGTTTGTTCCCTATTCCGGGGAGCCGGCTCTCCTCCCCTCCTAGTGTGCAGCGATGTTATTGCTAGTTAAACTTGTGCGGTGCGGGGAGGGGGGCACGGAGTCCTGCCACACATCAATTCTACCACTGAGCTGGGGCAAAAGAAAAAAAATACTCCCCCCCAGCGTGGAGAGGGAAGGAGCAGTACTGGCGGCGGCCGCGAAGGTGCCTGGGCTGCGCTCTCCCTCTGCGGGGAGGCAGCTGCAGCTGTACCGGTCTTTTGTGCAGCGCTGAGAGGAGCGGGGGCAACGCACCGCCCGGCTGGGGAGAGGGGATTCATGTGCCCCTCGTCCCCGCCGCACGGGCTCACCCCGCCACGGCCGAGCCGCCCGCGCCGCCTCACTCGCGCCTCCCTCCCCGCGGGGACCGCGAGTCAATGAGGGACCAACAACTTGCTCCGCCGCGCCGCTGATTGACTCCCCTCGCGTTAAGCAGCG
>NW_017729025.1:63544392-63549793 GCF_001723915.1 Gavialis gangeticus
CCGCACGGGCTCCCCCCGCCACGGCCGAGCCGCCCGCGCCGCCTCACTCGCGCCTCCCTCCCCGCGGGGACCGCGAGTCAATGAGGGACCAACAACTTGCTCCGCCGCGCCGCTGATTGACTCCCCTCGCGTTAAGCAGCGGCGCTGCAGGCCGGAGCCGCGGGCCTCGCAGCCAATCGCCGGCCCCCGGCGCGGAGCTGCACCTGATTAACCCTTGGCGCCGGCAGAGGCGAGCGGGGCTGATCTCGCGCCCGTGGGGAGAAGCCCGCGCGGGTCCTGGGATGGAGGCAACCTGTAGCTCTGCCCAGGCGGCAGGCACGCGGCCTCGCTGCGAGGCTGGCGGAACAGCACCCTGCGCACATGTGCCCTCCCCGAGCAAAAGCACCGGGGCCAGGCCAGCGACGTGTGTGAGGAAGAAGGCTATAGGCCGGCCGTTTTGTATGGAGTATTAGGGAGAGGGCAAAGGACGGGCTGGAGGGCCAGACGTCCCTCCCTCTCCTGTGCTGGGCACTGGTGGGGCCCGGAGCCCAGGCCCTGCAGCTCCACAGCTGAAGAGGCAGCTCTGGGAAATGAGAGCTGTCACCCTCCAGGGGACCTCACAGCCAAGTACCAGGGTAGGTGGGCCAGTAGCGACCGGAACATGGGTGACAGCACTGAGGGAGCTGGCCTTGATGCCAAGGCATCCTAGTGAGGGCATGGCAGTACTTTGGGTCACATGGTAAGATGTTGGGAGGTGTAGGAGGGACCACTAGTGAGCAGGCGCCTTTGGATGCATCATGCCCCTGATTCCTACAGTCAAAGCTGTTCGGCTTGGCAGTACACATCTCCCCTCGCATCCCCCCAACAGTGCCTCTGTGAATTTTAGATTGTCCTTTAAGTCCAACAATATCCTCTACCCCTTGACCTTTACTTTCCATTTTTGTTCCAAACCAAATTAAGACCCATCAACTTTATGTTAAAACAGAGGCTGCATTCAAATCCTTTGTATTAAATAGCATCTGTGTTTGCATTCTGTTTTAATACAAAATGCTCCGGATTGCAGTTAATACCAGGAGATATGAAACTGGTTAGTCCCCACATGTTGCACATAAAAAGAATTCATAATGAGCATCTGTGGGATGTGGAATGGATCCCATGAGTTAGCTGAAGACCTCATAACGTAAGAGCTGAGAAGCCTAAGTGAATTATGACTCTCTTCCCTCACAAGTAGGATTAATTTTCTATCCCACTTATATTCATTATCTATCCTGTTTATACCACAGGGACATCAGTTGTTTGAGTGTTAAATATAAAGACTCCAGAAAAGTATAGGTTAGATAGCTGGTTGGGGAGGGGGATTCTTGCTAACAAAAATGTTATTCAAACTCCATGTTTAAATAGCAACATTAGAGGAAGATATTCACCTTCTTTAAATGACTGCAGTTTCTGTGTTTGTTTCTCCTATGTACTTGACACATTTAAAATCTAAGTTTTATATACTAACCTCCATCTGCCTGTGGCCCTCCCTGTGGTGTCAATAAGAATTTTGCATGCAGATCAAGGACTGAGTATGGCCTTTAGAGAGCAGGTCAATAAATGGCTGGAGGAATAATTAAAGACTTCTGAACAGTTTCCTTTTCTTTTTCTGGCAATACAGTACAAGACTGGCATGAATATAGGCTAGGCTACCAGCCTAATTTGTTATGGAAAAATACTGGAAGGAATTTAAATGCGCAGAGTAGCCATCTCCCAAATTATCCATCCATTTTTCTGCCAACTTGTATCCAGGAATTAAATGGCTAGAAGTCCCCATCCTTGGACTATCACTTATATACTGTGCAGTGGAAATTATAACCACTTTCATGATTCAAAGGCAACAGCTGAGACTAAGAGAGACTGCCTTTGGCCAAACCCAACAAAGCTTACCTTAACTAGAAATCACTCTGGTCCTGAGTTTGCATCATTGAAATCAACAATTCCAGATTCCTGAAACCAGATTCAGTCTCAGTTTGATCTTTGTTTCATAGCTCCTGAAGAATATGGAATAATAAATGTTGTTCCATGGCCACAGAATAGTGCATTTTGATTGTCTGTCTGTATCTTCTTTCCCACAGGTAAGAGGTATAATAGTAAAGCACAGAATAAATTCTGTAATTTGAATCGTTCTTCACAAATGAATTAAAATATCCATTGTAAGATTTATATTCTCATGTCAGTATACTTGTGGGTCTGATTCTCATCCTACTTTCACCAGTTTTAAATCAGAAATGTCATGCTGGTGTAAATGAATCTACTTACTGTGCTATGCTGGCTGAAAAGAAAGGAAAATCCAGCCCTATTTTAAGTTCGTTTATTTTCCATCACTCCCACATTTTTGCTGAATTCTGGTTCTTGAGTGAAATTCTTTTTGTCTAAATGCAGCATTCTGCAAGTTGCTTCCTATTGATTGAGCTTAAAGATGTTCAGGTGCAGTACTGTTGTTTCTTAAATGTGCTGTCGATCTTTCACTTTTATGGCAAAAAGCACTATAAAGATAAAAATTAAAAAAACACATGACTGTAATATAACAACATTTAATATTTATATATTACGTATAGCTATCTATCACAATTATATGTTATATCTTTATCCTCATTGTCAGTGTACTACTGTTCCTTCCTTTCACAGGTGAAAAAAATATCTCTTCTCTGGAAATTCATTTCCATTTACTTAAAGTTAAATGGTTTGACTTTGAATTTTCATTATCTGCTGTTGGAAGGAGCCTGTGACAGGTACTAGAGAGAATGCTACAAAGCTTCATTGTATCATCTAATTTTTGCTTCACTTTAGTCAGATATCATTTAGGAGGAGAGTAAAATACTATACATAGAACAGGATAAGATAGAACAAAACAGAACAGAAATAAAATAAAATGAAAATAGGATACATAATGAATTACAGTGGAAAAATGCCTTTATCTCTGAAGGGAATTTTTTTTAGTTATACTGATTCCTCTCACTAGTGAGAAAATTGAACTAATTTTATATAAAAGGAATATGTCATAACAGGATATGGCATTTATCTTCATGAGATATGGGTGACCTCATCATTCATGAGTGGCGTAGCCATGAATGAGTAATCAGCCTCCCCACCCATTAAGTCTAGATAAAGTCCATATCTTCTGTGTAAGCATTAAATATTTGATTTATTATTTTACAACTTCCTATTTTTACTTGTGTCCACTGACTGCTGCATCAGCTGCTGATACCAATATATACTGGTATTGTGAAACATTGGTCATTCAAAGGCCATTCACTTAATGACAGGGAGTAGAAGGAAAGAAAAAACAACAGAGAAGAAACATGCAGAGGGTGGACCATGTAGAGAAAATTATGAGCAGAATAGTGAGAGGATGACTTTTCAGCTGACCTGTACTTTCATTACCTATAATATTCCAAGAGCTTCATAACATATATGCAATGAGAATATTTTTCATATTAATACTACACATATATCAGCTACCTCATATCTCAAGTTATATTGCTAAACTTATTCCCAAAGGAGTTTATATATGTATAGTGAGAGAGAAATATATAGTTAGGGAAGAAGAATTTCCTTTCACTATTTATCAGTGGTGCATATTAGAGAAGAGCAGTCGTTAAAATATAGTTTCTTTCCAGAACTATATAAGAGAACATAATTTTCCCCGTCAAATGATGTCACGTGCTGCATTTTGTTTTCATTTCTTTGTAAAGCTAATGAGTGCCGTTTAAAATATATACTTGCAGTTTAATTTTAAATAGAATTGACCATTCATCTGAAAAAGCAAAAAAGCAAAAACAAATAAACCATAACACCTTTAAACAGTGAATAGTAAATTGGGGGAAAAGGCCATCAATGTTCAGATAGGAAGTAATCACAAATACTTTCCACCTTTTGAATTCCTGAACATATATACAGGGCACAGAACTAGAAAAGTAGATGAGGGAAATTTCTTCTCTAAAAGAATGCACTGGGGATGAAAGAAGAGATTAAGATAGCACCCCCCCCCCCTTATATTCAAAGGAAAAGCAAGCAGAGAAGAAGATAGAAGGAAAATGCCTGGGGAAGTAGCATCACTATCGAAATCATAAAAGATGTATAAGGACATCAGTGGAAGAACTAGAAAAACTATTAGAAGAATGCCTTACAGGGCTATCCCAATGGCTCAACGATTAGCACACTGTGCTGCCACTGGGAAACTAGAGTTAAAGTCTAAGGCTAATCTTAGAATCTCACTCATCAGTATTGGCAGCTGAGCATTATGAGGGTGATGCCTCTAGGACAGGGGAAGGGGGAAGAATGATATATCACTCAAGAACCCTAAAATATCTTTGTCCTTTTCAAACCTCTAGAGATGCCTCAGAAGAGACTATATCCAGTCTTTTCAATTCCCAGTAATCCTAAATCCTTGGATATGTGGAAGCAAAGAGCCCTTTTGACTTACACCATGTAATGACAAAAGACAGCTCATTTTCCATTGTTAGAGCTACAGTGTAAAAGTAAATTTTTCCTGTGTTGTAGATACTGCTCTGGACAGAAGTCCTAATTAATGGTAAATCTCTTAGCACCAGAGGTTTTCCATAGTGTTGAACCTTACAAAAAAAGTGTTCAGCACCTCCAGGTGAAGCTCAAATGGCTTCAACCTGCTTTCCCCAGACTTCATTTGCTCCTGTAGGCAGAAGTTGAATTGTGGATATTCTAGGGTGTTCATCCAGATAGCTTTAGTACCTGAATGCCTTTCTTCCTCCCTTTCAAGATCACCATCAGTGCCTTCAAAGTGAGCTAATCCTCTACTTTGCTGGTAATCAGTTTAGGATCACCTTGGGAATAGCAGGAGAACAGTATCAGGGAAATCATTTTCAGCTTGCTCCTTTAACCAGAACCTGAATCATACTATAAAACCTGCAAACACGTTTAGTTCAAGAAAACAAAGACAAATCAAATGGATTCCTTTCTCTCCAGGGTCTCAAAGTGGCACCAGCATCTTCTTCTATTTGCATCTTCACTATACAGCGTCCATGAAGCCTCAATTACATGAAATAATTCTCTTCAGTCAGGTGTGTTTTGAAGGTCATAGAATCATAGAAGTCAGGTCAGAAGGGACCTTGTAGATCTTCAAGTCTGACCCCCTGCCTGGGCAGGAGAAAAAGCTGGGCTCAAATGATCCCAGCGAGGTAGGCATCAAGCCTCCTCTTAAAGACCCCCAGGGTAGGAGCCAGCACCACTTCCCTTGGAAGTTGGTTCCAGATCCTAGCTGCCCTAACTGTGAAGTAGTTCTTGCGGATGTCTAATCTAAACCTACTCTCCAACAACTTGTGGCCGTTATTCCTTGTTAACCCGGGGGGCGCTAGGGGAAACAAGGTCTCTCCCAAACCCTTCTGGTCCCCCCTAGTGAGTTTAT
>NW_017729025.1:63554793-63584283 GCF_001723915.1 Gavialis gangeticus
AAATTTTGGTATCATCAGCAAATTCAAACAGGTTGCTTTTCACCCCGTCGTCCAAATCGCTGATAAAGAGATTGAACAGCACAGGCCCAAGGACCGAGCCCTGGGGGACTCCGCTGCCCACTTCTCCCCAGGTGGAATATGACCCATCCACCACCACCCTCTTAGTACGACCCTTCAGCCAATCTGCAATCCATCTGACTGTGTAGGCATCAATGCCACAGTCGCCCAATTTTTTAATGAGGATGGGGTGGGAGACAGTGTCAAAGGCCTTGCTGAAGTCCAGAAAGACTACATCCACAGCAACACCTGCATCCAATGCTTTTCGGACCTGATCATAAAAGGCAATCAGATTGGTCTGACAGGACCTGCCCCTAATGAAACCGTGCTGGTTGCCCTTGACCATCATCTCGGAGGCCAGCCCATCGCAGATGTGCTCCATGATGATCTTCTCAAAGAGTTTCCCTAGGATTGAGGTAGGACTGACAGGCCTACAGTTGCCCGGGTCCTCCCTTCTCCCTTTTTTAAAGATGGGGACCACGTTGGCTATCTTCCAGTCATCTGGCACCTGGCCCAAGCACCATGAGCGCTCGTAAAGCTGCGCCAAAGGCCCTGCAATAACCCCTGCTAGTTCCCTCAACACCCTGGGGTGGAGAGCATCTGGACCCGCTGATTTGAACACGTTCAGCCCCTCCAGAAGCTCTCTAACCCGGTCCTCCCCAACCTGAGGTCTGAAGGCATTCCCCTCCAGTCCGTCTTGCATCACAGTGGGCAAGTCCTGGTCCCTGCACAAGAAAACGGAGGTGAAGAAGTGGTTAAAGAGGTCTGCTTTCTCCTCTGGCACAACCACCAGATTGCCCAGAGAATCTTGCAGGGGCCCCACATTTCCCGATGCTTTCTTCATCCTTCCTATATATTTGAAAAAGGACTTTTTGTTATCTTTGATTTTGGACGCAAGTCCTAGCTCGATGTCTGCCTTAGCTTTCCTGGCAGCCCCCCTACAGGCCCGAGCAGAGGAGGTATACTCCTCTTTGGAGATAGCACCCCCCTTCCACTGGTTGCATGCCACCTTTTTGGCAATCAGGCATTCCCATACACCCTTGGTGAGCCAGGGGGTCAGTTCAGCTTATAAGGAACATAGGGAAATCAGCAGTTTTTTTCTAGCCCTTTTCAACCACATTTATTTTTAATCTGCCTCAGTGTTTCTAACCAATATCATTTGCAAAAACAGAAACTTGGTTGGTATGTATTCCATCAGGCAGTCACAGTAACAGCTTGATTTGTCTCCTTTGCTCAAGGGAAGAACTTAATGTCTTCATCCATTCCAGTTTGGTGGGGAAAAGACCTTTTTGGCTGCCTATACACATGCTGGGGGCGGGGGCAGGGGCATTTTAATAAGAGCGGTTCCCAGGCAGCCTCTCTAAATAAAGTGGCTCACTTACACATGTATTAAGCCGTTCCCCTCCTCCACGTTTCAAAATGATCGTGGGACACTTTAACTAAAGCTCATTCAACAAACTTTAGTTAAAGGGCCCCCACAGCCATTTTGAAATGCAGGGAGGCTTAATACACGTGATGCTGAGATCATGCTAAAGTATTCTAATTAGAACGTGAACAAGCGCATCTATAGGCAGCTTTTGGTCTCAGTTTATTCTTGAAAAGATTAATCAAAAGTTACCGTAACAGTAAAGTAAGAACAGTGTTATAGATTTCTCCCTTACAGAACTCTTCCATCCATGGCTAGTGTGGCCTAATTTAGCCGGTCTACTTTTTGGCGCCGACTGACAATATGCCAACCAACAAAGCAGTAGCATCTTAGTAGCTTATTCTACAATATAGTGTTTCTTCCCCTTGATTGTAATCTAGATGTGATGACTGACACTGAACAACGGAAAAGATATAAATGTGTGATAAATTTGACCATTCCTACCATAGGAATAAATGGGAGTTGTATACTTTAAAGCAGATCAAGGTCTTTAATGCCAAGCTTCTAGCCAAGCCTTCTAGTTCCAACTACAGTTCCTTTTCCATTAGAAGGTAATCCTTTTTTGTACCTCTACCCTGCTTAATCCATAAAAATAGCCAGTAAAGTAGGAATAGAATCATAAAATGTAGGGCTGAAAGGGACCTCCAGAAGTCAGGTAGTTTATCGTCAACCCATCCAACACAAATCTGTTGTTTAACCGGTTAGTAAAACTACATAATCAGTCCTGATACAAGCATAAGACATAACACCCTAACCAGCCACAGGTAAAGCAGTAAGACAATGGCAGCTAATATCCTGCTGCTACAAGTGTTGTAAAATACAGGAGAGAGATCCAAGGAAGAGTTCTCTTCTGTTAATGAGACAATGTCCCCAGGCTTTTTCCAGCAAGAATCAGAAATCTTGCGGTCTGTTTCAGAGTGCCAGCCAGTCATAGTATTTGGACTGGCCTAGAGTAGAGGTAGGCAATCGGCTCCAATAGGTTGGATCTGGCCTGCAAAGGTCCAATCTGCCATGGAGGATTGGTGGCGGAGCTGCATTGTGCTGCCTCTCTGCAGTTTTCCATTCTGCTGTGGAGCCTACCTATTGCTTTACCACATCTGTTTCTGTCACTGCAGAGGGGTCAGAAATCTTTAGTGAGAATGAATGCTTCAGCTGGGCCCCTCTCATAGGGAAGAAACTTCTGGTCTGCAGCCACAGCCAAGTTGCAAGCTCCCAGGCTGCACTGGGAAAAGGTTGCCAACCCCTGGCCTTGAACAAAAATGCTATCTTTAAATGCATGCAACTTTAAAACTGTTGACCCAGATTTATTCCAATATGAACTCATTTTTAACATTGGGCAACTATTTACATGTGCCATTCCCTATTGAAAAATCAGATGTTCAATAACTACATAGTCATGGAAGTAGATACATCAATAAGTTGTTCCTCTTTCAATTATAATGATGGCATTACAAAAAGATAATTATTAATTTTGAACTTCTAAAAGTGGTCCAGAATATCTGGCATGTCAGTGTGAGAGCTCAACTTTAGAATCCTAAGGACTCGGTATTTGAAGAAGATCCTTCACACTTGTAACTTCCATTGACTTCATTTAGAATTTAGGATGCTCAATCTCTGAATATTAGCACCAGCTGTTTATAGGGAGGCATTCAGGTTTTGAGATTAACACATTGTCTGATGGCACAACTGAGAAATGTCTGTTTCTTTCCAGAACAGAAGTTGGAGTCAAGGCCTTTTCCAGTGGTAGATACTAAAGTTAAGCTTCATTTGAGTGGGAATCTATATTTCTTTGTTCAAAATTACAGTAAATGTGCTGTTGCAGAGAAATTGCTCAGGCTAAAGATAATTATAGTTACAAAGTCACTCAGGTGAATCAGTGCAGAGAAATGAAGAAGACTTGCCTCATCACTAATAGGAATGAGTAGTATGCAAGAAGCCTGTGCACACTTTCCATTCTCCAAATCTCTTAGCCTTAATCCATATATAGCAATGCTGTCTGCTCAGTTAGTAAATGTATATGCTGTACTAGAAGCTAATTATACTACTGTATGACAGTGTGCTAATGATCAAATCTATATTAATATATAGTATATCAGACTTATAAATATAACCTTCCTGATTTATCTGGTCTGAGATAAGCTATAAATTGTCTGGTTTCTGAAGGAAAATGGCAAAATGGTTCTGTAAGCAGATGGATAGATTTCAAGCTAGTTCAGCGACTACAACAAAAATGTGAATCAATGATCAACTTTGAAGAGATCAAATATCACAAATGATCATACCTGGAAAGTGTTAATGTAGATAACAGAAGGATAAGTAGATCTGACATGGGTACCAAAATTGAGAATTGCATAGGAAGAAGATTGAAAACACTGGTTCAGATTAAACTGTCATATTTGAAAAACCAGCAACTGTAGGAGCAGCCATAGAGTACAAAAATGGGGTAGAATTGTAGAGGATTCTATTCAGTAATGGACAAGATAAAGACTATTCAGAAATCATTAATATGGTTGTTTGCTTGCTTGTTTGGAGGGATCAAAATAAAAACAAATATGTTTCTCTGTCTTCTCTAAACCACATTTCCTTCCTCCAATAATCACTTTGGCTTCTTAGAGGATTTAGACAATGTCTCAAGGAAAAAAAACAACTGTTGCAACTTGAGCTTTTCCCTGTTACTAAATTTTATAATGAACTGTAGTAGTCTGCTTTTTACTAATGTATTTTATAGTGCTGTTTTTCAGAAATGCTTGTATGGCTATATAACAGCTTTAAAAATGTTACACATGAACAATTAAAATACTACCAAGATATTGCAGGAAGAAACTTCTTTTCATTGGAGGTTAGTAGTTAGTTGTGTTTCTCTAAAGGCAATGGACTAACATTACAAGAAACAAGTTTTGTCAGTAAAAAGTGTATGGAGATTTGATAATAACAGTCTGATATTGAAGTCAATGGTCTAATACTGTTAGAAATAGGACTCCATTGAAGTGAATGGAGATTAATTTTCAGTAGTGTTTCATTGAAGTCAATGGGCCAACACTATCAGAAATGAGTCTCATTGAGGTTGATGGAGATTCATTTTTGATAGCAGGCCATTGAAGTCAATGGGAGTACACTACAGAAAGTTAACCCTGTATCATGCAATTGCAATAAAAGAAGAGTAGAAAGAGTCTACTTTCAACACAACAGCATTACTTTTTGTATAATGACATTAACAAACCCTACCTTAATGCACTATACAGGGTTAACTTTCTGCAGTTAAGCCTATCTTAAAGCTATTTACAGGGTATGATGCCTCAAATACTAGTAGTGAAGTGACTTGGAAAGCAAACAAAGCAGTTATATGTTCAACATGATCACACAATACCCAAGCCTGTTTTTGAGAGAGATAATATTAGGTAGGATATCACTTATCCCCTACTTTTTGAACTATGCCTCAAGCTGTAACTTCCACCTAGATAGCTATCAGAGACAAGCTGAAGGAATCTTGATTTAATGTCTCATCCAAAAGGATAGCAACTAGCACATTTTCCCCCCAAGTGCTGAAGTGTGAAATCAGTACTCCTATCAGCTAGGTTCTGGTGTGGGGATTGGATCCACAGTCTTCAGACACATCAGCTATATTACCTTCACCATAGTTAAATACACAAAAGGCATTTGTAGAGCTTGCAGCATTAACTCATGGAGAACGAACCTCAGTACCCCTCTTCAGAAAAAATAACTCCAACATTACATTTCACTCGTGCAGAACTGAAAATATTTGAGAGGCTCATAGCAGTAAAAGAACCGATATATACAAAAAGTAGGTGTATAAATGCACCCTGGTCTTAACACTTTGTGCAAGATAAAAGGTTGAAAGAGGAAAAGTTGAGTTAAATATCCTTCACTTTATCTTCACCTTGTTTGTGCCAGTATGCTAAAATAGTTATCATTATGTCACATTAGGTAATGTAACAGTAGGTAAATACCATATTTATCTTAATCCAAGATGACTTTGAATTTAAGACAGCTCCCCTAATAATTAGATTCTATACATAGAAAATGATACATTTTTATCTTTATTGGAAAGTAGTCTTAAATTCATGTCCCACTGCTGCAGCAGGGGAAGCAGTGGCAAGGTGTGAGGGCCTAGACCCCTGCCCCTTGCCCTCTCTGCCCACCCCTCTAACCCTTCCCCCATTCCTACGCCAGCTCCCTCATCACATTGCTCCCCACCCTGCCCACCCCACTACTGCATACCCACCACTCCCCCTTCTGCCTGCCCCCAGCAAAATAACCCCCACCCCATGTCCTCCAGGCCCTTTGCCCCACCTCCTCCGTGGCTGTGCTTGGCCCCTGTCTCCCAGTGCCTGTGCCTGCCCAATACTCCCTGTGACCCCATCCCCTGCTCCACCCTGCCCCCACTCTCCCACTCCTTGCCACCATGTCAGCCCCCCGTGCCCTGTCCCTCACTCCCTGCTATGGGACCAGGATGGGGCTCTACTCCATGCCCCAGGCTGGAGTGGGGACAGAACTTGCTGGTACAGGAGCAAAAGTAAGTGGGGGTGGGAGGGAGATGGGCAGGCAGGGGACAGAGCCTGTAGCGGGGAGATGTGGGGCAGGGAGGGTGGAGGCCCAAGGCAGTTGGGGGAGTCAGAAGTGGCATGGCTCTGGGAAGGGGAAAGATGCCTGCTCCTATCACCTCCCCCCTCCTCTGTCCCCACTGCCTCCCCTACTGTCTGGCCCACTACCACTGCTTACCCTGGTGGAGTAGTGGGGACATGTTTAAGACAATTCTCCAGGAATTGGATTCTATAAATGGAAAATTATAACAAATTTGTAAATTTTCCATGTATAGAATCTAATCAATGCACATGCATGATGAACTATCTGAGATCACCAGCTTGTCAGAATTGCCCTTGCTGGAACCACTGCATGGCTTCAGAAACCAATGGATAAATGCTGCCACTACTTGTTAACTCTCCCGCCCCCTGCCCCCCTTTCCTTCTGCTACTTACCTGGTATAAAATCCATATACAAGTGTTTACCTGAAGCAAGTGTATAAAGACTAGGTATTGAATATGATCACTTAAGGCATGGGTGGATCTAGGAGTGGGGAGTGGGGAGGTGAAGTCACCCATACCATAAGTGATCATACCCAACCCAGGCCTTCCCATTTTTAGGAACCTACTTTGGAAAGCTGACCTGGTAGAAAACCCACATACAACTGGGGAAATGTAATTCTTTTCATGTTCCTTACCTGAGTACTTTTCTTGGATTCTTTCCATTCAGTTCCTAACCAAAGAATGTAGGTATTAGGGGTGTGCAAAATGGGTCGTATTAGATCTGGATTTGGCCAGAATCAGGGACAGTGATTCAATTTGTTGATTCAGATCACTGTCCTGATTCGATTCAGCCAAATCCGAATCTGAAGATTGGATGCTGATTCAGAGAATCAGCAATTTGGCCATAGATGCAGCTTTAAATGTTTTTTCTACATTCCTTGTGAGGTACCAGGCACAGCTCATAAACACTGCAATGGTGGGGCAGATGGAGCGTCCTACAGGAGCATGCCCCCCCCTCCCCCAGTGTGCTCAGTGGCAAACCCAGAAGTGGACCGGAAGCACTTCTGGTCCACTTCCAGGTCTGCTGCTGAGCGTGCTGGGGACCCACCTGTGCTTCCATGGGATGCTCCATCTGCCCCAGCATCTCAGCATTCACGAGCCACCTGGTACCTTGAGGTATGTAGAAAAAACATTTAAAGCTGTGTCAATGTCTGAATCATCGAATCTCTCTAAATCAATTCAGAGGGTTCCAGTTCAATTTGGAGACATTAAAGGGTCTCCTGAATCAATTTGGATTTGGACATTTGGCTGCTGAATCGAACCAAAACTCTGCTGAATCGAATCAGTGACCAAAGCGTTACACCGCCCTAGTAGGTATCCATGTTGGCCTCCACATGCAATCTCTCTTCAAACCTGGAGAAAGCTTTATCCTGTATCCCTATCATGGAAACACAGGACTGAAAGGGACCTCTTGAGCCATTAAGTCTAGTCCCCTGTGTTCTCAGGCAGTAGTTAACCCAAGGAATCCTCATAATTGCCACTTCAGTCCCTCAGGCTCAGCTACATGGCAGAATACCTGAAACACTATAATATGCTAACAGACGCTAGTAGCCCATATTAGAGATCTCAAGATATCTCTCCCAACAAGCAGCGTGGAGGTACTAAACAGTTCTAAGCCAAATAGATCCCTGGAGAATGCAATGCCTGTGTAGGTCATTGAAAATGAACCCATGTTTGTCTAGGTCAGCTTTATCAGGTATAGATAATTTCCATATGTTAATAGCTGTGCCCATTTCTCTGTGCCTTCTCTTGGCATTATAAGAGTGGAGAAGAGAGAGAAGAGGTTACACTGATGATTCCCAACATCAGTATTTTTGAAAGGTCTAATATTAATGACAACCATATTTTTACAGACTAATACTCTTTATTTATTTAACAAAATAATTGAAGCTAAGAAGTTAGGTGCCAAATTGATAAGATCTGAAATGGCAGAGACAATAAACCTTAAAAGCAAAATTCATAATGAAGACTTTAACACAATGTTAGTTAGAGAAGGGCATATATATAATTATGTATGCATGGCAGAACCTCTGTAAAGTAATAACTTTTAATGAAGTAGCCCTGTTAAAAATAGTACATTTCTGGGCACCAAACCAAATATATACAGGAATACAGAGGAAACCTTTTGAATGATAAAGTAATAAACTTTAAAAGAAAATAAGAAACCTGATGTAACAAAAAACCCTAATTCATTAGCAAATGGAACTGATAAAACCTCTTGATTTAAAAAATGTAGGTTTTTATGAAATCAAAGTATATTTGATAAAACAGTCCTTTCAAACATGATTATTGTTGAAGAAACATCGGTATTAAAAATAAAAGCTGTGTTCAAAAAAGGTTGCCTCTAAATTGTGTAGCCTCTTGACTTCAAAGAAGTTACACCAGGGGTGAACTTATCCCTCAGTGAGAGTGTGTGTGAAAGTACACTGCTTGCTTTTACTGGGGCTGTATCAAAACAATTTTGATAGATTCTATTTCTGGTCATCTCACATGTCTCCACTAAAAGAGCCTGATCCAAAAATGTGGTTAGGCCAAGATCATTAAGGCTAAGTACAGACATTAAAAAAGCCCCAGGCTGAATCAGTTCAGTCTTTGCAAGTTGGTTTAAACTCTGTAGACTGCACCAAGCAGCAAGTGAAAAGACATTCACTTTTGAAAGCAGAAAGACAGACCTCCTGCAGTGGCCTGTACCAGTAGCTGGCGGTGGTGGGGGGCGACAGAGCATGCCTGCCAGCCACTGCCAAAGGCACAGAAATGTAGCCAAGCAGGGCTTATCCTTGATTGGCTGCTCAGCACAGACCCCACAAACACTTGCACCTATCCCCCCTGGGGGGAACAGTCCCTCCAGCCTGAGGCTGGCTGGGTCCCTCATCCTCAGAAGGCATTCCCCCTGGCAGGGCCCACCCCCTCCCAATCCCTGGCCCTGGTGCAGAGAAGGAATCTTCCCCCCTTGTTACCAGACTTAATATTAGACTTTAGGGTGAGGGAAAAAACACTCCCCACCCACTGGATCCCTAACTGGGAACTGCCCCGTGCACATGGGAGAGTCGAGGGGAGGGGAGGAGGGAGAAGCCTGAAGCGAGGAGTTTACTCCCAATTCCTGCCCAGAGCTGGGATTGATTCCTTTACCATGCCCCCTGGTCCTGGCTTGTGCTGGGGGGGATGGGCCTGGGTCTGCATGGGTGGGAGGAGAGGGGAGAAAGGAACTCCTCCCAGGCTTCTCCCCCCATTCCCCACTGGAGCAGAGAGCAAGAGGAGTGGCCAGGCTCTGGCCTAGGCCAGCACACTGAGGTGAAGGGGAAGAGGGACTTAAAACCCCTCCCTGACCCAAACCAGACGTCAGCAGAGGGAGAAGCAGAACCTCCCAGGCTTTTCTTCTATTCTCCGCTTGAGTGGGGAGCAGAGGAAAAGCCTGGGAGGGCTGCTTCCCCCCTGGCAGGCAGACCCCGACTAGCGTCCAGTGTTGGCCATGGAGGGGGTTTAAACACCCCTCCATCTCTTTGCCTCAGCATGCCAGCCCAGGCCAGGGCCTGACCACACCCACCTAGTCTCTGCTCAAGCAGGGGAAAAGCCTGGGAGGGGCTTTTTCTCCCCCCCTCCCCACATCAGGCCCACTCCAGCCAGGGTCCCTTGCTGGGTTCCTCCCCCTACCCCCCAACCACTTCTCAGCTAGCCAGAGCAGTGATAGTGCTCAGGCTAGGGAGTAGAGGGGCGGGGCCAACCCTGCTCCACTGGAGCAGCTAGCTCACCCAAGAGCTTCCTGGGGGACTATGAATTAACTTGAACTGGGAAGGGTCTGGGACAGAAGTTCTATAAAATGGTTTGACCTAAATCAGTTAAGTCTGATACTACCTCCAGCCAGGTTCATCTTAAACCTGTTTTGGCCATTTTGAAAGTGGTTTAAGTATCCTGAACTTCTGTTCTGTTACAGGTCTAAACTGGTTTCTGATCACTTAAACTGGTTTATGTGCAACTTCTGGCTGCCTATACACAAGCACTGAGGCTGCTCTGACATGGTAGAATTCAGCATATTGGAGCAGACTTGATTAATTGAGTCTGCTGGAGTGTGGCAATTGCCACACTCCAGTGGCCTCCTGCAATCCGTTTATCAATATCCCCGCACTTAAAATGGCAGCAGGGGTACTTGAACTGAAGCTTCTTGAATGAGCTTTAGTTCAAGCAACCATGCCGCCTTATTTAAGTGTGGGGACACTAATACAGGAGACACAGTGGCGCTTTAATTAGAGCAGTTCTTGGTGCCGCTCTAATTAACCGCTGCTCCACCTCCCCCCCCATGGAGCACATGTAAAAGTACCCTCTGTTTCTAGTCTAATGGTATTTAGGTACGTAACAAATTTTGAAATCAGTTGGAGTTAGGGACTCAAATATTTTTGAGGCTCTGGATGTTATACCCCTCAACTCCGACCGACTTCACTGAAGGTTGAGGTATTCATCGGTTCTCAGGAGGTATCCTGTACATTGCAGACTCAAACTTGTAAACTTTAGCTAACAAAATCATCTCTGCCTTTTGCTTGTGTGATTTAAATTTTTCCAGGTTTAGGAATTATCTAATTTCCTATTGTCCATTCACTTATTATCAATTTGAGGGTGGGACAAGGTATCAGAAGGGGTATGCATGTGTAGGTATGTGTGCACACAGGCATTTGTTTAGTTTTAGAGAGAAGGAACTAAGGAAGAGACTCTAGGGAAGGCTATGTGCTGAATCCTCAAAGAACAGTTGAGGTGTTTAGTTTTGCTTCCTGGAGTGTCAGAAAGCAAGTGCTCTCGTTCCATGAGAAGAAGGTCTTCAGTAATGTGATTGGTTTGTTAAGGCTGTCACTAAGACAAGAGCTTCCAGAAGCTCCTGTTTTAACATCAAGTTAATTTTTTGCTTAAACTGATTTTTATTTTAAATGGGAAGATGAGAGCTGTGAGAGCTTTGGAAATAACTCACCTGGTGGACAAGCTTTCTTTTAGTAAAGAAAAAATTCCCTAAGCTCCTGAGCCTAAGGATTACTCAATAATGGCAAAGGAGAAATTAAGTTTAGGGGATGGATATAAAGTGAAAGAAACAAAGAACAGTGCTAAGAATACTATAAAATCAAATCATTAAAACAATTTTAAAAAGCAATTAAACTTTTAAGCTTAAAAGCTTTTCTCCATGATAACTTCAGGACATATTAAGAAGAAGTGATGAGAATTTCTGATTCAAGAATGGTGAAACATTAGTGGTAAAAAAGAGAACCTGTTACATCAAGGTGAAATGGCACCTTACATCTCTTCCTAACTTCATCTACTTGCAAATAGCTCCCCTCTGCTCACGCTAGCTGGAATGTTACTCATAATCAGTGTGGTTTACTTTGTGTTTCTGTTGCACGTGAGACAGAAAAGCAAAGGTTTACATGGATATAGATGGAATACAGTAGATGAAGTGATTATGAATTGCTAACTTCAGTTTCTATTCTTGTAGGCATTCCAGTGCTCCTATGACTCATTACCATTCTCCTGAAGTCACAGAGAAAGGACAGACTGTTTTAATTATAAAGCACAAAAAAGTCTATCAGGCATATGGAGATAACAGCCCAGAATTTTTACGAGACCTTGGAGAAGTTGTTTTGCCAGAGTTCGAAACTCTAACAGTTGACTTATTTTAGCACGAGAGAAGGTTTCCTGAGCATCTGAATTTGTGCTAGGAGAAGCTAAGCACAAGGGCAAGATTGCTGAATGTGACTTCGGAGAGGGGCGGGTAAAAGAGCATATATGCATGTAACAAAGCCTAGGGGTCACACTAAAATGTCTAAAACATAAAGAAAGCACTCTTTTTTAAAAGTATATAATTTTGATTAATTTGAAATTTATTTTAACACCCATACTTGACAGGTTCACTTGGAATTCCAGTCTGCTAATATTGCCAGTGGAAATTTTAGCATGACTTCAGTAGCAGAAGGATTGGGCCTTTGGTTTCATAGTAGCTAGGGTCAGGAGGGACCTGAACAGATCATCTAGCCTGATCCCCTGCCACAGGCAGGAATGAAAGCTGGGTTCACAAGACCCCAGACAAGTGATCATCGAACCTCCACTTCAATTTGCCCAAGGTAGGGGCGAGGACCACTTCCCTGGCAAGTTGGTTCCAGATTTTGGGCACCCTAACTGTAAAATATTGCCTTCTGATCTCTAACCTAAACCTGTTCTCCATCAGCTTATTACCTTTGTTCCTCGTCACCCCAGGTGGTCCTGGGGAGAAAAGGGCTCTACCTATTCACTGTTGATCTCCCCTGATGAGTTTGTAGGCAGCCACCAGGTCCCCCCTCAGCCTCCTTTTGCTGGGACTAAACAGGTTCAGGTCCCTTAGTCTCTCCTCGTAGGGCCTGTCCTGCTGCCCTCTCACCAGATGGGTGGCCCTCCTCTGAACCCTCTTCAGGCTGGCCACATCCCTCTTGAAGTGCGGTGCCCAGAACTGGACACGGTACTACAACTGCGGCCTGACCAATGTTGCATAGAAGGGGAATATCACCTCTCTGGACCGACTTGAGATGCACCTTTGGATGCACGACAAGGTATGGCTGGCCTTGCTGGCTGCGGTCTGGCATTGGCTGCTCATGTTCATCTTGGAGTCAATAATGATAATAATGATAATGGTAATATGGCTGTTTTGGTTTAGAGACTCGAAGCATGAAACAGCACTAACCAACTGGAACTTTTTTTGTGTGTTACCTAAGTGAAACATGTTTGGTTTTTTTTAAATAAATGAAATACTTTTGGGGAGAAAAAAAGGTTTGCTGACCTCCTCGAGTTCTAGTCAGAAAATGTAGTAAAAAATGCATCTAATAAAAAGAAATTATTTTTCCAGAATTTTTATAGAATCATACAAAATTAGGGTTGGAAAAGGCCTCATGACGTATTCTAGTGTAGTCCACTCACCTACTCAAAGTAGGATCATTCTTGACTAAAGCATCCCAGTGAAATGTCTGTCTAACTTGCTCTAAAGAGGTTCCAAGAATAGAGATTACATAATTTGTCTGTGTAGCCTGGAGAAAATTACTTTTAAAAAACCTGCCTCTAGAACTTACTAAACTGTGGAAGAAAAAAAGAAAAGAGGATTAAATCTAGAAAGATACTTGAACATCTTCAGTATTGCTGATTTCAGTGGGAGCTGTGGTTATTCAGTGCCTCTCAGTGCAGATCCTAACACTAAGGAAAAGTGCCTGAAAAAGACACTTCAGAGTAATGATTATGTAAATAAATTTAAGGACTATGATGTAAAAATTCAGAGCCTAGATAGATTTAACCTGGAAAAACAAAAAAGTATTAGGGAGGAATTGTGGTCAAAGTAGCAATTTTGTTTCCTATATTTAAACAGTTAGTTAATGTGGAATCTTCATTGTATTTTTTATGGAAGGTTTGTGTGGGATATTTAAAATACTTTATTATCACAAGAACACAGTAAAAATGGATGTGTAACAAGAGTGTAATAGAGTGAAGTGAGGATACTGGAAGCTGAAGCCTCTTAACTTCATTCTACAAAGGATTACTGTCTTTTAGTAAAATACATAGTCAATTAATTTCTAAACATTCTATGGATGTAGAAAACAGCTGACAAAAAATTTAGTTTGGATTCAAACAGTAAATATGACCACAAACTGAGGAATAAATGAAGTATTAGGGAACTGGGAAGGATCAGTCTATTCCCAGTTTAAAATCAAGATGTTTCCCCAACACCACACATGTCTACACCAGATGCTACTGTACAGTAGCTCATTGTTACTGCACAGTAGCATTGGTGGGCGCTAACTGTGACATTATGGACGCTTGAAAAAACTGAAAAAAACTGTGCGGGGACGGTACTTGCTTATGCAAGTAACAACTGCACAGTCTCCCACTCATGGGCAGAGTTAACATAAGCTATATACTGAATTCTTGAGGCGTCTGTTCCAGCTTCATTTGACTTCGCTAGGAATAAGGTTGGACCCTAATAAAGCAAAATTCCCAAAGGTATCTGTGGAACTACTGCTCTGTTAAGGACCTTAGGTTTTTCCCCATAAACATCCTAGTAACAGTGAATTATTAGCTGTCATTGCTTATCCAGAGTAATCACCAATAAGTAGGATATAAACAGACATGTACAAACATGCACAGTATACAGTGAGCAAAATTAATTACTTATGCCTCTTACCTAGGTTTGTTTTTATGATCTAAAGAAATTCAGAATTCATCAAATAATAAAGGCAGAGAGACAAAAGAAAAAAAGATTGGAAAAGCTGTAAAGAAAGGAGAAAGCCCAGGGATAACAAAGGATTTTAGAACCTCACCAAAACAAATAGTTGTGGGCAAAATCTGCAAGTCCTTATTCAAAGCCAAAGTCTTTTACTGTTAAATTACTTGATTAATAACCTTACTTCATGCCCTGTCAATATAGACATTACTTTACTGGAGTCATTCTGCCATGGAGAAAATTGGATCCTCACAGCAACATGAAGGCACAAAACCACAATTTGGATGGTCCAGTCTTCTTTGCAGATGCTTTAATATCCACATAGATCTTGGGTTAGCTTTGGATTTTTAGGGTGGAACCATCTTGCTTGCTTCATGGAAAGTAGTAGCTCAATATATTTTTTTTCCATCTAAAGAACTATGGGGTGAGTGGAGGCGGAACTGTTAATTTAGAGTATGGGGACATACCTTTTAACTACTTTAAAAGGGAAGGGAGAGCCGCTACTCAGGAGCATGCAGCAACCGTTATGCCAAAACTGTTATATCTGCAGGAGTCTCATAGTAATACAAGTTAGCTATACAAGTAATAGTAATACAAGTTACTAACTTGTATTACTATTACTTGTATAGCTAACTTGTATTATTATTAGACTCTTACTATGTTACTTGTTAGTAACTTGTAACTAACTAATACAAGTTACTAACTTGTAATACATAGTAATACAAGTTAGCCAACTTTGACCCTGAATGAACCAGGGTTAAATCTGGAGTGGCTTTACTACTTGCATAAGTAATCCCAGTGAAACCAGCATCCCCACACTTATGTGGAATCCACAGATTACTTGAAAGTCACTGTAGACCAGGGGTAGGCAAAATACGGCCCATGGGCTGGATCCGGCCCACCAGGCACTTTCATTCAGCCTGCAGGCACCCACCAACAAATTGTATCCCAGCCAGCCCTTCCACCCGTGAGGGTGGGGGCAAGGTGCCCACATATACATCCCTCCTTTATCATATCCTATTTGTGCCTCACTCCTACTCTTGTGGGCAGAACGGCCCAGCCCAGCCAGCAGCAGCTTCTGGGGGACCTTCTTGGCTTCTCTGGCATCCCACTTGCTTGGTGCAGCAGGTAGGGAAGCGGCAGGGATGGGGGAGAGCTGCAGCTGGATGGGGGCAGGGAATGTGGGGCTGGGGCTGGTGGCAGTATGGAGCCTGCACCCAGGGCGGCAGTGGGAGTGCAGAGCTCGGGTGAGTAGAGAGTGGGTGTAAGGGAGGGTGGGGGGTGTGGGGGCCCCCACATACACTCCCCCACATGACACACAGTTCCCACAGCAGCAACAGGTGAGGGCACTCGTGCCCCATGCAGGAGCTGGCGCCTGGTGGCGTGCAGCTCCAGCCAGCGCTGCAGGTGGAGGTGAGGAGCACAGCCTGCCTGGCCTGCCTCTACTGGGTGGGCTTCGTGTGGTGCACCTGCAGCTGCTACACTTGCACAGCACCAGGACAAGTGTAGGAGCTGACTGCCTTCCCTGCCGCCTGCTGCACAGGTCCTGGGACTCTGTTGGGAGTGGAGGGAGCCCTGCCCCCTGCTTCAGGGGGTGGGGCAACTGTCAAGGGGTGGGGCTACCCATGCAGCCCTCAACAGCTCACCAAAACTCCTTAAGTGAGTTAATCTCTTCACACCTCCAAGAAAAGCCTGTGTCAGGAATTCTACATATAGGTGAAAGTTTTCTGAGTTTCAGTTTTATTGTGTTATTTTTTTCTTTCTTTTTTCTTTTTTGAGGACAGAAATAATCATGCCCTCACCCTGTAATAAAGTAGTAATCTGTCACATAACTACCCTGCCATTAAATGACAATTACGGTTTCATTAAATGGTCAACAGTTACCATGTTAGCCAAGAATAATTCTATATTTGTGCCCTCTATCCCTTTTCTCAACTTATTTTATTGAAAAAGAAAAGAATGTGGTTGCATGTACAAGAGGAGAGTTTGGCCTCATGTATATTTATGTTCAGTATAACTTAGATTGCTTTGCCATTTTATTTTGACATTGTTCCAGAACACGCCAGGATTTAATTTAAAGGAACTTTTCCACAGCTTTTGCAGCTGCACGTTTTCAAAGCCTCCTAATTAAAGGGCCATACCACACTAACACTTCACTTCAACCACCAGTTCACTACTTTTCAGAAATTTAAATAGTGTACTAGTCTATGAATTGGGAATCTTAGCCTTCACAATCTAGTTTAATATTTGACAATGACCCAAACAATTTGTAAATTGAGGAAAGTAGGACCTCGCAGAAAGTAGGACCTCCTGCTCAGGGTAGGATCATCCTTGACTAAACCATCCCAAAAGACAGGGTAGATTCTCACCTTTTAAATGAACTAAATCAGACATATATAGCATGAGCTTTCGCGAGTCTGATCTCACTTCATCAGATGCTATGAAAGGATATGCACAGAACACTGTATCAAATATAGTTATTTTCATACAAAAGAGAGGGAAGGGTGGGAGGGAGAGGAGTGGTGAGAAGAGGGAATGGGGCAGTACTGGAAAAGGCAAACAAGTAATAAACCCATAAGGACAAAGGGATCACAAAAGCTAATCCAGGTAAAGAGGGTAAGAATCTGTTGTGCCTGTTCAGATCATATTTAAGATAATCAAGTGTGTGGATGATTTCTTGCTCCACAATTGTGTGCGCAAGTTTGTTTTTAAAGTTTTGTTTTCAAGAGTCAAAGTGTAATTCAAAGCCTGTCCCCAACTACATCATCGCAGCTAAGGCTTTGTCTAGCCAGATCTTAAAAATCTCCAAGGGTAGTTATAATACTGTGTAACTTCTCTGGGTAACCTGTTCCAGTGCTTCACTACCCTCCTAGTGAGGAAGTTTTTCCTCATATCTACCCTTAAGTTCCCTTGCTGCAACTTGAGACCATTGCTCCTTGTTCTGTCATCTGCCACCACTGAGAACAGTCTAGCTCCATCCTCTTTGGAGCCACCTTCAGGTAGTTGAAGGCTGCTATTACATCCCCCCTCAGTCTTCTCTTCTTCAGACTAAATAAGCCCAGTTCCCTCAGCCTCTCCTCACAAGTCATGCGCTCCAGCACCCTAACCATTTTTGTTATGCTGTTAGCCTTCTTTGCAAAGAAGACATACTGTCGGCTCATATCCAGCTTACTGTCCACTGTAACCCCCAGATCCTTTTCTGCAGAAAATTTCCTTAGCTTATTAAATGGAACGTTATTGAAGATCATTTCAGAAGCCTTGCTAAAATCAAGGTTTAACACATCCACTGCCCCCCCCGGCCGCCCAATCTACAGAGTTGGTCACTTGAGAGAAGGAAATCTGGTTGGTCAGGCATGACTTGCTGTTGGTGAATCCACGCTGTTGTTGGTCACCTTGTTCTCCAATTGCTTCACAGTAGACTCCTTGAGGACCTGCTCCATGGTCTTTCTAGGTATTAAGGTCAGACTGACTGGCCTCTAATTCTCTAGATCTTCCTTCTTCCCTTGGTTAAAGATAGGCACTGTACTTTCCCTTTTCCAGTTATCCAGGACCTCACCCTCTCCATAAGTTCTAAAAGGATATAGCCAAAGGCTCTGAAATTACCTCAGCCAATTCTTTCAGCATCATACAGTGTGCACCATTCAGCCCTGACAACTTGAAAACATCTAGTTTATCTAAGTAATCCTTAATCCATGTTTTCATCATTCTGGGCTACCCCAACCTGTGCTGCTAACTGTGTATGTCATCTAGTGGCTGACTGTATTCATGAAGAGTGAAGAGTGAAAAAAACCCACTAACTATTCCAGCCTTCTCTGCATCATCCATAAGTAGATTGCCTTCTGCCTTCTGTAAAGAACCTATTATTTCTCTGGCCTTTCTCTTACTCCTGACAGATTTGTAGAATTCCTTTTTATTGCCTTTTATGTCCCTTGATAGTTGCATCTCAAATCGTTCCTTGACCTTCCTAATTTTTCCCCGCACCACCATGTGATAGTCTTATATTCTACTCTAACAATATTACCAAATTTCCCCTTTTTTAGGCTCCCTTTTGAGTTTCAGTTCACCAAAGAGACTGCTGTTTAGCTAGGCTGGTCTCCTGTTACACGTCCCTTTCTTCTGTCACTTTGCAATTTGTATGATTATTCTTGATGTATCTCCTTACTTTCAGTAAATATACACTGAAAGTAAGCAGTGTAAATATACACTATTCTTTGCAAAATCTGCATTTAGTACAAAGCCAATCTGGGCATAAGAAACATGTGAACTACTTATACCAGAGCCAGTGAATAATATTAAATTTAGTATCTGCTAAAGTATGTAAATCTATGATTATATAAGTTTAAACTGTGTTTAACATAGCAACATTAACAGATTAGTTGTAAATATCACTTTCAGCAAGCAAAACTTGAACACAGATTCATACTTATTCTTTAGATAGTTTTTGGCCATTCAGTGAAATTGGATGGCAGTTTTAATTACTCTCAGCAGAGCTGGCATTTAGGGTGGGTGACCATCCAGGGCACCATAGTATTCAGGGCACCACCCTGCGCCACCTGATCCCCAGCCCTCCACATCCAGATGCTGTTCAGGAGGAGCTTTGCATGGGCTGGTGGCCAGGGAGACACCAACTCCAAAGCCAGAAGCCCCTACCCTAGCCAGTTCCCTGCAGCACCACCACAGGTGGGGACCACAGCGCCACTCTTTTGCCCCCTGCCTGCAGGAGGCCACAGCCCAGACAGTGAGAATGGGCCATGCTCTGGGCCAACTGCCATGCTGGTAAGTGCAGCCCCTGCCCAGGCCAAGGAGCAGGGCCTCAGGCACAGCTGCAGAGTCTGCCTTGCCCCACTTGTCTCTGGCCCTTGCTTGCCCTGGCATGATGACCATGGGGCTCTTGCTGGTGCTAGTGGGCACAGCAGGTGAGGGCCGGGGTGGCAGCTGGGGCTGGTGCTAGAAGCCCCTTCCTTATTTGCTTCAGGCTGCATGTGCCACTACCGCCAGGAAACACTGTAGCAGGGGACACTGGTGGTATCTGCACAAGACCCTGCAACCCCTGCCCCCACATCATTTCCCCTTGAGCTGCATGTGTCCGCAGCATGGGCTCCAGGTGACCTGTCCCCATCTCTGGGTTGTGGGGGTAGGAAGCAGTGGGGCCAGTGCAGCACCACCTCTGCCCAACGGGGCTGCAAGAAGCAGCAGGGGAAGGAAAGGGAATGCAGGACAGAGCAGGGGGCCTGGCAGGGGTTCCAAAATAAAAGGTCACCCAGGGCGCCATTTTCCCTAAGGCTGGCTCTGACTCTCAGGGTAAATATACGATGTTTCCTTTTGTCTGTTGCATTCAGATACTGTAATGTACAAGAGCTCTATCCACAATCAGGCCCTTCTGTGCACACTTTTGTACAGAAAGACTTCTCCGAGTTCTCTGACTGCTAGTGCTAGCAGTCTAGCAGCATCATCCCATTCACCTGCGTGAGTGAGTCCTGGGGTGACAGTCTGGTCCCACTGAAGTCAATGGCAAAACTTCCTTTGACATATTCAGGAAAATTATATTTTCTTCCCTGCGATCCCCTGGGTGATGTGTGCTCCTGGTCTCTCTTTCCCTTTTTTGTTCCAGCAGCTTGTTTTCACCCTCATTGCACTGTACTTAACACAGCAGACACTTCACCCTGTTTCTGACAAGATTTTCCTTAGCAACTCTTTCTGTTTCCCTTCTTACCAAGGAGCGTCTACTCACGTCAGTCTGACCCATTCCCCAGTATTCCCCTTTTCCAGATGCATAACTCAAAATGTCATTTCCCAAACTTCAGGGAATCTTTTGCTTCCAACATTCCATTCCTCAGACTCTTAGGCCCCAATCCAACACGTTACTTAAGCACATATCTAAATTATTTATGTGATGAGGCACGTGAATAGTCCCATTGATTTAATCAAAAATATATGTACACCAAAGTACTTTGTTGAATTGGGGCTTTAAAAAACGTCTTGCAAAGCATTCTGCTTACTGTACCGCTAGTATTTAAAGAGGACAAGACTAATACTCCATGTAAGTTATACAGGGTCCTTCTATTTCCCGTGTTAAACCTATATGATTTTCTAAACCAATTTAAATGCATTTAAGTTTCCAAACAAGAGGTAAATGGTAAATACAGTGCTTCACATGACTGCTCAAATGTAACATCCCACCCAAAGTTCAGTTATTTCTTTATCCTCAAGCTTTTTTGGGAAGATCAGCATATAAACAGAGTAAAAAAAATATAAATCCAACATGTATGTTTTCTCATTTGATATGTTTTTGAGAAATAAATATTATCACATTAGGATAGTTGAAGTCCAAAACTTTTTAATTCAAATAATTTATGGTAATAATTCAATATGGTCATTCTGATTTTAAAAGCTCAGGGTGAAATTTGGACTAAACTGAGTACTATGGTCTCGTAATAACACGCTTTGGCAATTATTATTTTTCTTTCAACTTCATACCTAAAACCTGCCATAGCAAGTCATATATTAGGCTACCCTATTATGTTTTTTTGCTTAATTCCATGGTATCTGCACTTCCTAACTTCAAGTGAAACACTAGACTACATATTCGGGGAAAGACGACACAAAGTGGTCCTTCAAAACAAATCATTGCAATGATTCAATATTAGTCCAATTTCTTTACAGTTTATCGGTGCTTCTCATAAACAAACAGAAATACAAAAAAGGCTAGAGCCACATAGCATGAGACAATTTGAGATTTTGCAGTTGTAATCCTTACTCTTCATAAATCATAACAGGTCTGTCCAAATGGTGGTCCATGACCACATGTTACCCAAGACGGGCTAGCCTTGGGCCTGCAGGCTCCTGCCCAGCCCCTTCTCCCTTTGTTGCAGCTGCAGCCAAGTGATATGAGCTCCCCATCCCTCCCTAATTTCTGCTTCCTGATCCTACTCTGGGGGCATAATTCATACTTACAGGCATTTCCACAGCATCTAAAACAGTTTACCCAATGGAATTTATTCCCAACTTCTCTATGAAATTAAAGTCTTTATACAGAGGGGAAAATTCTGTAATAAGTAAGAAAATGAAATCAAGAAATTCAAAGCAAGATTTATACATCCCAACCCAAATTACCATTCAAGAAAGAAAACCTGACTGTTGAGGGGAAAAGCAGCTCTGTCATTTTTTATTTATATATTTATTTATTTTTAAAAAGCCTTGCTAAGAAAGGGAATAATTTAATACTGAGAAACTTACAAGGCAGAGATGACCAGTGACATTTTATGGAAGTAGCGCATACCCTGGTAACTTGACCCATAATTTTTAAAAATGTATTTATTCTATCCATGGTCTCAAGCATAAAGGTCCTGGTCCTGAAACTGAAGATCTACATGTGAACCTTTCTGCCTGTGTAGAGTCCCAGAGATAAAGGATCCACAGATCTATTGCAAGATTGGGGCCTAAAGGTAAGATCCAGTGAAGTATCTTGGTCATCCCCAATATATGAAGTGCAATAGTGAAAAAAAATAAGGAGCTTGTCCCCAGCATGCTTTTTTGAAGACAGCATTAGGTACTCAGTTCTCTGTTTACTAGGGGTGGGCAGTTATTTTGGCTGGAGGTCCAGTTAACAAGTTTTGGAGAGCTGTTGAAGGCTGCACACAAAATGTTTTAGAAAATAACATTTTAACAAATTATAGATAAAAAAACAAATCATATATTAAAAATCAAATTTCTATTATAACACATTTTAATTTTATTTCAAAAGATATTTTTGTCCTGATTTTTTTTGAGCAGCATATAGAGACAATTGCATAATAGTTCAAAATAAAGTCTTATGCTTGTATACTGTGTGTGTTAGGGGTGTGGGGGGAGGGGGGTGCAGGGGCTGCCCATGAACTAGGTGCCAAGAGCCAGCCAGGGTTGGGGGAGGGCAGAGGTGGGGCAGGGGGCACATGCAGCAGAGCTTACCTGAGCGGTGTGGTGCAAGTGCAGCCCATTCCTCCATCTGGCCTGTGGCTGCCCCTGCAGCACTTCTCATGGGGCTAAGCCCTGCCTGCTCCCACCCAAGGCAGGTTGCACCACACTCCTGTGCACACCTGCCAATGGCCCTGGCCCTGGCCAGTTTGCACAGCTTTGTGGAGGGTGTTTCTAGTGTGGCTGCAACTGCTTCCTCCACTTCCAGCAGCTTCTTGTCCTCCTCCTCCTGTTGCCCCTGCTGTGCCACTCTGGGCAGGGGAAAGCTACAGCCAGGTGGCTCCTGCCCCAGTGTGCGGAGCTTCAGCTCCCAGCTGCCTTTCACCTACTCAACTGTCTACAGGTGTTCATCGTGCCAGGTGGCTGAGTGGGTGGAAGGCAACCAGAAGCTGGAGCTTAAGCCTCACATGCCAGGGCAGGAGCAGTACTTAGGTGGCTGCAGCTGCACCAGAAGCAGCCCCTCCAGGAAGCTACATGTGCTGGTCGAAGCCAGGACAATCCAGCAAGCAAAAGTGGAAGTGTGGTGCAGACTGTCCCAGGTGGGAGTGGATGGGGCTTGGCCACATGTGGAGTGCCGTAGGGGGAGCTATAGGCCAGATCCAATCAATTAGCAGTCATCCACCCATGGGCCAGATCCAATCAGTTGTTGAGCCAGATCTGGCCTACAGACTGTATTTTGCCCACCCGTGCTATATGCTCACTGAGGAAAGTTAAACATTCTCAAAGGGTAATCTGCAAAAACCTGCATGCTGAGCAGGTAATCGTCTAGAGCAGTGGCTCTGAACCGGGGGTACATGCAATATATTTCATACATTGTCTAACACAGGTCGAAGGGCCTAAAAAAATCTTGACAATTGAAAGGGGGTACATGAAGTCTCACTCTGAGACCAAGGGGTATGTTAATTGAAAAATGTTCAGCACTGCTGGTCTAGAATTTGTCCATACAAAGTGCTGAGCAAAAGGATACAGGTGACCTGCTGTCCTTCTGTGGCGCTAATCTGCCTGAATCAGGACAACACATTAGGTACTTGTTTCCAGTTGAGATCCAGACTTTGAAGTCATACCCTACAGATTGATATCTGCTAATGGCTTGCTTCTTTAAAAAAAACTAAACAGTCACCTCTTTCTTCTCCCTCCTCTTCTTGCTGTGTTTTTTAATAAAGTTGACTATAGCTGCTGTGCTTTGTGCTGGACTAAATGCTTCTGGTGTGTAGTAGGCACTCTCAGCAGTGGTATTTAGATTGGATTGGAGTGGAGTTTTGGCAGGAGGTAGGTGCCTCAGAGTGTACATAGAAAACTCCCCACACTAGGCTCATCTACACAAGATTTTTACTGTGGAGTTGCTTAATTAGCTCCACAGTAAAGTCGCAGTGTCTACATGTGTGACCCTATTAAGCCGCAGTAAACTAATAAATGCTGCCATAAGTTAGTACTTGTTCACACAAGTACTATCCTCTGGCTGCAATGCACATGTAGATACATGAGGGTGCTTCAGTGCAGGGGCTGCCTGCTGACTGGCCTCAGACTAGAGCACCCTTGTGCCCCGGCCAGCCCCTCCACAGCATGTTGAGTCAGGTTGGATCAGATCCAGGCTGGCAAGCAGACTGACCCCCCTGGATCTCCTGCCAGCCAGGGCTGCTCTGACCCAGCTCAACATACTGTGGTCCCAAATGAATGTGTAAATGTGATACCTGGGAGCAATAAACTCTATTGTGATATGTGCCAGAGTTTATTGCATAAAATTAATTGCATGTGTAGATGCACCCACAGAAACCTGTGTTTAGGCTCTTACAGAAAAATTTCAGTCCAAACTGAAAGGGTTGAATGATTTAAGGTGACTAATGTACTTTTCTTTTGGCTACTGGAGGAAGGACTTTCTGAATTACTTTTTTAAATTTAGGCACGTAATGATCCTCTCTGGCTTTTGCACTATGCCTGCAACAGGACAACAACTTGAAATTTCAGATTACAGTATCTGTATGCAACAGTTGCACAAGTCATCTTCACATATGTTTTAGATGTTTTAATCAGGCATGTTAAACAAGTACCTTTTAACAATATAGAGAACACACATTAAAGGAGTGATAAACATATAAACAAACTCATGAAAGATGAAAAAAGAAGCAGAGCTTTAAGCTTGGGAACATGTTGTATTGCTACTGAGTTTCTTAGGAACAGGTCATACAATGTGTGTGCACATCACACAAGCAGGTAAAAATGCATTTGATAGGTATTCAAGGACACTATAACACATTTCTTTTATCATGCAATTTGTACACATTCATATAAACATTTTGTGTTAATGCAGCAGTACAGCTGAGAAATCACACACTCAGAATCCGGAGATGTAGAGTTAAAAGTTGAAAACAGTTTGGACATAGGACTTTCTATTAGTGCTTTGCCCTAAAGTACTGTTTTGTTGTTGGGTTTTTTTACCTTTTCCTTTTTGGTTTTTATCATTTTTTAAAGCTTTCTCCATTTTGAAAGAGAGAGTATCTAAGTGGCAAATACTGCTAAAACCAATATGGCCTCAAAACAAAGGAAACTATGTGACCATCTTAAAGATCATGTCACTTGCAAGTGAACAATGCTTAACAGAATTTTTCCTGCTCCAGAAGACTAACTTATTATACCCTATGTTAGCCCAGAGAGTTGAAAATGAGAAGCTGATGAAAAAAAAACTCTTAAGTTGCCCATGTTCCAAACTCAGGATGTTTAGAGTGCTTTAAAAATATTTGGTCTTCTGGCTAGGTATATACCATGGGCATACCGATTTCCATAGCAGATGGATAATTTTCATTTAGTTTGAGAAATTTGTAGGCAATTCATTTTGTCATAGAACAATAATGATATTTTACCTTTCCTGTTCTCTCTCCCTCTCTAGCAAAGAACATGAACGAATAAGTTTTTTACATGTTAGTTGGCATTAGATATGTGATCCTCTGAAGTACGGGTGATGGCTTCTTGCTACAAAAGCATTCCTGATGGACCTATGTGTAAGGGCCAAGCAGTAAGGTGCCTAGGTGGTTTGGAAACTCACAAAGTTTGCAAGTGTTAATGTTCACTTTCTCCTATTGCATGTTGGGTTTTTGCTTTTTTTCTTCAAAATACTTCTGGTTGACTACACTGCTTCATCATAAATAATCAAGATCTGCTTACTGCAAGACCTAAAAGTTACCCAGCCTTTAATAATGTTTAATTCAGTCATAATTAGAAATTAAAATCCATAACTTAAATGATGGATGCCCAGGAGCCATATACACAAACTCATACAAAGAATGTCTTTCAAAATTTTAAGTCCCCACACGGGCCTCAAATTGAAGCTCTAATTTAAAGTCCCAAATCTTCCATCTTTACCGAAACCTGGGTATGAACCTACTCTTCAAGAGGTTCCATTGGCTACTGAGTATAGGCATGACACTGAGCATGGGAAGAAGAATCTAGCCCTAAAGGAATGATGTCACAGCAAGTGATACCTTACCTTTAATATTTGGATCTCAGTCTCATGAGAAATAGAGTGGAAGAAACATCTCCAGTGTTACTTTCTGATCCCACTAAGTTACAGACAACATATATCTTATAAGTGTCAAATGCTGAGTCTAATACAGGCACAGAAGGTGGGTGTTAGCTATTTTGACAACTGAGTAGCTATAATTGCTATTGCAGAGAATGCATTCAATCATGGAAGAGACAGTCTGACTAGATCAAAAATACTTTACTTTTGTACTGTTTGTGTAAATGAATGTCAAAAGTAATGTAGATGGAATCAACATTTTTCCCCTTGTGATAAGTGGTAAAGGGATTTAGTTTCAAAATTAGCCTCTCTTTCTAATTCAGATAAGAGGTGATATCTCTTATTAGACCAACTAAATATTTGCAAAAATGTCACAACGTGAAGAAAAAAGCCAAATCTAAACATTAATATTGAATTTATGGCACCTTATGTCCTGCCTGCCATCTGAAAACCCTAGGTAACTTGCCTGCTCCAGCCACTGTCCCCTCCTCATTTGCATTTTCATAGAGCAGCCTTTTACAAACTAGTTTTTCTACCTAGGAGAACTCTTCCCACCTCCAATTTCTCCTTTGTCTGATGAAGCTTCTTTTCTACCCAAGAGAACTCTTACCATATCAATGTCTCCTTTGCCTGATGAAGGGCACGTGAGCCCAAAAGTTTGCAATTTTTTTTTCCAACTATTTAGTTGATCTAATAAAATATATCACCTCTCCCCAAAGAGTTTTGTCTGCCTGTGCCCTTAGACCAACACAACTACAAACAATATACCTGATCCAGGTAACACTTTCAACATCTCCCAGGTGACTTAAATGCTTACGTTACTTTTAAAAAAAGAAGCCAGATTTTTAAATTAGATTTAGGTTCTTAGGAGTCAATAGGACTTAGAAGTCACTTTTGAAAATAAGACACAACTATGTTTTCAGACACATAGGAAAATGATAGCCAAAGACAAAATATAGGGAAGGAGAGTGCCTTATGAAGAAAGCAGAGGAAAGAAGTTGGTGTTATTGAACAGAGAATAAAATATTTGTTGTTTTCAGGAATATTAAAGCCTTACTCCTTTATGGTTAAACTCTCTGAAAATGTTGCCATGACTTTGAGGATTCCTCTTAGGTCCAGATTTGCTACTGTGGAACCTGTGGTTTGCAGGTTCTTTCCAGTGACAACCAGGTAGGGGAATGCCTGTGATGTAAGCAGTGCCTCCTAGTCTTATCCCTCAGGGAGCAGGTAAGAGAGCTACAGGAGGAGGTGTTGAGGTTCTGGAGCATCTTCAGCTATGTAAAGTTTGTGATTTTGATGCTGGAAGAGACCTCAAGGTCTGTGGAGGAAGGATTGCAAGAGGCAGTGCTAGAGAAGGAAGAAGACATGGACTCTCGGGGAGGTGAAAGCTGGAAGCTTGTGATGTCTGGCAGCAAGCAGAAGTCTTCATCTCCACCTACAGCAGTTTGGCTGGAGAACAGATATGGGGCCCTAGCAACAGAGAAGAAGGAGCACATTCAGGCAGGCGAGGCCTTTCCAAGGTTGGGAGAATCAAGTCGACTGTCACCAAGAGGAAGTAATGGGTTGTGGTGGTTGGCAGAGTACAGAGTGGCAGAGTACAGAGGCAGCCATCTGCTACCCTGACTGGTTGTTTTGGGAAGTCTGCTTCCTGCCCAGAGCCTGGATCTGAGATGTCATGGAAGGAGTACCAAGATTCATCCAACCCTCTGACTCCTACCCCATGCTGCACATCCATGTAGACACCCATGGAACTGCCAGGGGGGACCCTGAGCAGATCAGAAGTGACCACATGTCTCTGGCTGCAAGGGTGAAGGGGACAGAGACTCAGGTGGTCTTCTCAATCCATTCAGTCAAGGGGAGGGGCCCAAGCAAGAGTAGATGCATCCTGCTGATCAATACATGGCTGCACAGATGGTGTCACCAGCAGGGCTTTGGTTTCTCCAACCATGGGATGTTGTTCCAAGAAGAAGGATTGCTCCAAAGGGATGGAATCCACTTGACAAAGGGAGGGAAGAGCACTACTAACCTAGCAAGGAGGGCTTTAAACTAGGCTCACTGCGGGATGAAAAACAAAGCCCTGAGGTAAGTGGGGAAGCAGGTGACCTGGAGGAAGCACAAGCAGGAGGGGGCAAAAGGGGAGGGCTCATTCTTCCTCAGATGTCTGTACATGAGTGTACAGAGCCTGGGAAACAAGCAAGAAGAACTGGAAGTCCTCGCACAGTCATGAAACTATGATGTGATTGGAATAACAGATGTGGTGGGAGCTCACACGACCAGAGCACTGTAATGGATGAACACAAACTGTTCAGGAAGGACAGGCAGGAAAGAAGAGGAGGAGGAGTTGTTCTTTATGCAAAAGAGCTGTATGATTGCTCAGAGCTCCAGTTTGAAACTGAAGATAGGCCTGTTGAAAGTCTCTGGGTTAAGGTCAGAGGGGAGAGTGACAAGGGTGATGTCATAGTGGGTGTATGCTGTGGCAGGCCAGTGGGCCGCGCTCCTGCGTTGAACCACCCACCTCACTGCACCCGACCACCTTCCAGGCTCTGAGTGCCTCCCTGGGGGCATCACGTCTGGCCGACCCCCTTCCTGGAGCACACCTGCTAGCCTGGGAGTTCCACTGCCACCACCCGGGCTGGGCTTGATTCTGGCTTTGTGCACCCTGAGAAACACAGGCCTAGTAGCCCTCAAGGGTACTTGATTCACTTCAAAAACTTGGGATGCTTCCCTCAGTCAAAAGCACAAGTAGTGCTCTCCCTTAGTCAGCCGAACCGAGGGCACCCCAAGCCATAATCTAGACCCACTCCCAATAAGTCTCCCACACTAGGTACAAAGGAGAACTTTATTGGTTACAAAGGGTAGGGTTGGAATAGGGTACAGGATAGACCAATATCAGAGAAAACCCATAGAACAAACTCCCATGGCTGAGTAGCCTTTGATCATGCATCTGAGTTACTGCAAGCTATATATCTAGTTAGATCTCAGGTAGCTTACTCACAAGTATCATCCAGATGCAGACAGTTCCTTGATCATGAGTTCTGAGAGAGAGCAAGTTTCAGGTGATACAGCTCTTCTCTGTCTCTGAGTCTCCCTCATGGCTGCTTCCCCCTCTTCCTGGGCACTCCTTAAGTTATATAGCCCTTGTGACCTCATTTACCTGGTCCAATGGAGGCCAGCACCTGTTGGCTGTCAGCCAACCAATTTGAAATGCATCACTAGTTGCTAGGCAGACTGGCAGTTCCTAGCTCCCCAGGGAGCAAGCCCCTCACCCAGGTATGTGATACCAGTCACGTAGGCAAAGGGAGCAGATTTCCCCCTCCCTCAGGAATGTATCCAGCTCAGGCTACCTAAAGAGATAGGGTAAGGTGTGTATTCTCTGCTGGGCCCATCCTAACCAAACTGTCACAGAGCAGAGTTTATGGGGAGAAACAAAGGTGGCCTTCTGCCACATATGCTATGAACGAGCAGACCAGGAGGATAAGGTGGATAAGGCTTTCTTCAAACAGTTGGCAGCAGTTTCCTGATCACAGGAAAAGCTAGCTAGGGACCGTGATCTACTGCTCACAAACGGAAGAATTGGTGCGGAATGTAGAAGTGGATGGTAACTTGGGCAGCAGCAGCAAACATAAGATGATTGGAGTTCAGGATCCTTAAAAAGGAAGGAAAGATAGCACCAGAGTAAGGACCCTGGACTTCACAAGAGAGGACTTTGACTCACTTGGGTAAA
>NW_017729025.1:63589283-63592662 GCF_001723915.1 Gavialis gangeticus
AGTGGGGAAGCAGGTGACCTGGAGGAAGCACAAGCAGGAGGGGGCAAAAGGGGAGGGCTCATTCTTCCTCAGATGTCTGTACATGAGTGTACAGAGCCTGGGAAACAAGCAAGAAGAACTGGAAGTCCTCGCACAGTCATGAAACTATGATGTGATTGGAATAACAGATGTGGTGGGAGCTCACACGACCAGAGCACTGTAATGGATGAACACAAACTGTTCAGGAAGGACAGGCAGGAAAGAAGAGGAGGAGGAGTTGTTCTTTATGCAAAAGAGCTGTATGATTGCTCAGAGCTCCAGTTTGAAACTGAAGATAGGCCTGTTGAAAGTCTCTGGGTTAAGGTCAGAGGGGAGAGTGACAAGGGTGATGTCATAGTGGGTGTATGCTGTGGCAGGCCAGTGGGCCGCGCTCCTGCGTTGAACCACCCACCTCACTGCACCCGACCACCTTCCAGGCTCTGAGTGCCTCCCTGGGGGCATCACGTCTGGCCGACCCCCTTCCTGGAGCACACCTGCTAGCCTGGGAGTTCCACTGCCACCACCCGGGCTGGGCTTGATTCTGGCTTTGTGCACCCTGAGAAACACAGGCCTAGTAGCCCTCAAGGGTACTTGATTCACTTCAAAAACTTGGGATGCTTCCCTCAGTCAAAAGCACAAGTAGTGCTCTCCCTTAGTCAGCCGAACCGAGGGCACCCCAAGCCATAATCTAGACCCACTCCCAATAAGTCTCCCACACTAGGTACAAAGGAGAACTTTATTGGTTACAAAGGGTAGGGTTGGAATAGGGTACAGGATAGACCAATATCAGAGAAAACCCATAGAACAAACTCCCATGGCTGAGTAGCCTTTGATCATGCATCTGAGTTACTGCAAGCTATATATCTAGTTAGATCTCAGGTAGCTTACTCACAAGTATCATCCAGATGCAGACAGTTCCTTGATCATGAGTTCTGAGAGAGAGCAAGTTTCAGGTGATACAGCTCTTCTCTGTCTCTGAGTCTCCCTCATGGCTGCTTCCCCCTCTTCCTGGGCACTCCTTAAGTTATATAGCCCTTGTGACCTCATTTACCTGGTCCAATGGAGGCCAGCACCTGTTGGCTGTCAGCCAACCAATTTGAAATGCATCACTAGTTGCTAGGCAGACTGGCAGTTCCTAGCTCCCCAGGGAGCAAGCCCCTCACCCAGGTATGTGATACCAGTCACGTAGGCAAAGGGAGCAGATTTCCCCCTCCCTCAGGAATGTATCCAGCTCAGGCTACCTAAAGAGATAGGGTAAGGTGTGTATTCTCTGCTGGGCCCATCCTAACCAAACTGTCACAGAGCAGAGTTTATGGGGAGAAACAAAGGTGGCCTTCTGCCACATATGCTATGAACGAGCAGACCAGGAGGATAAGGTGGATAAGGCTTTCTTCAAACAGTTGGCAGCAGTTTCCTGATCACAGGAAAAGCTAGCTAGGGACCGTGATCTACTGCTCACAAACGGAAGAATTGGTGCGGAATGTAGAAGTGGATGGTAACTTGGGCAGCAGCAGCAAACATAAGATGATTGGAGTTCAGGATCCTTAAAAAGGAAGGAAAGATAGCACCAGAGTAAGGACCCTGGACTTCACAAGAGAGGACTTTGACTCACTTGGGTAAACTTATGGGCAGGATCCCCTGGGAGGCCAGTCTGAGGGGGAAAGGAGCCCAGGAGAACTGGTTGTGCTTTAAAAAAACCTTACTAAGGGTGCAGAAAGACTAGCAAGTATGGCAGAAGACCAGCAGGGAACTCTTCACTGAGCTAAAACACAAAAAGGAAGCTTACAAGAAGTGGAAACTTGGACAAATGACTAGAAAGGAGTATTACAGTACTGCTTGGACATGCATGGATGAAATCAGGAAGGCCCAAGTATAATTGGAGTTGCAGCCAGCAAGGGACATGAAGAGTAAGAAGAAGGGTTTCTACAAGTAAGTCAGCAGCAAGAGCAAGATCAGGAAAAGTGTGGGTCCCTTCCTGAATGGGGGAGGGAACCTAGTGACACGCTGTGGAAAAGGCCAAAGTAGCCAATGCCTTTTTTACCTTAGTTATCATGGGAAAGGTCAGTTCCCAGACTACTGCACCTGGAAGCACGGTTTGGAGAGAAGAGGAGCAGCCAACAGTGGTGAAAGAACAGGTTAGGGATTAATTTAGAAAAGCTGGATATGTACTAGTCCATAGGCCTGGATGTGATGTACCTGAGGGTGCTGAGAGAGTTCACCAATGTGTTTGTAGAGCTGCTGGCTATTATGTTTGTAAACTCATGGTGATTGGGACAGGTCCTGGACAATTGGAAAAGGTCAAATATAGAGCCCATCTTTAAGAAAGGGAAGAAGAAGAATCCGGAAAACTACAGATTGGTCAGCCTCACCTCAGTCCCTGGAAAAATCATGGAGCAGGTCCTCAAAGGACCCATTTCTAAGCACTTGAGGAAAGTGTGTAGAAATAGTCAGCATGGATTCACCAAGGACAAGTCATACCTGAGCAACCCAATTGACTTATATGATGTCTTACTGGCTCTATGAATACAGGGAGAGCAGTCGATGTGATGTACTTTGACTTTAGTAAGGCTTTTGATATGGTCTCCCACAACATTTTCACCAGCAAGCTAAAGAAGTATGGGCTAGATGAATGGACTGCAAAATGGATAAAAAAACTGGCTGGATTGTCAGGCTCAAAGGGTAGTAATCAATGGCTCAATGTCTAGTTGGCAGACGGTATCAAGTAGAGTGCATCAGGGGTTGGTCCTAGGGCTGGCTTTGTTCAATATCTTAATCAAGAAATCTGGAAGATGAGACGGAATGCACCCTTAGCAAGTTTGGGGATGGCACCAAGCTGGGTGGGTTAATAGATGCACTGGAGGGTAGAGCTCAGATTCAGAGAGACCAAGACAAATTAGAGGAGTGGACCAAAAGAAATCTTATGAAGTTAAATAAGGACAAGTGCAAAGTCCTGCACTTAGGACAGAACAATCCCATGCACCAGTATAGACTGGGTACTGGCTGGCTAAGCAGCAACTCTGAAGAACAGGGCCTGGTGGTTATGGTGGGCAATAAGCTGAACATGAGCCAACAGTGTGCCTTCATTACCAAGAAGGATAATAGCATATTGTACTGCATTAGTAGAAGTGTTGCCAGCAGTTTGAGGGAAGTGATTATTCAACACTGGTGAGGTCACATCTGAGCATTGTGTCCAGTTCTAGGCCTCCCTCTACAGAAAGGATGTAGACAAATTGGAGAGAGTCCAACAGAAGGCAATGAAAATGGCTAGGGTCCTGGGGCATATGAATTATGAGGAGAATCTGAGGGAACTGGGCTATCTGAGGGAACTGGGCTTATTTGGTCTGGAGAAGACTGGGAGGGG
>NW_017729025.1:63597662-63605318 GCF_001723915.1 Gavialis gangeticus
CCCATGGGCGACTGGGCTATCTGAGGGAACTGGGCTTATTTGGTCTGGAGAAGACTGGGAGGGGGGAGCGCTGGGGGGGGGCAAACAGCAGCCTTCAGCTACCTGAAAGGTGATTCCAAACAGGATTCAGCTAGATCAGGGATGGGCAAAATACGCCCATGGGCCAAATCCAGCCCACCAAGGGATTTTGTCCAGGCAGTGGCAGGCCACTCAGCCTGTCTGGCCCAGGCACAGGGGGCAACCCAGAGTGTGGCACATGAGGCCAGTTCTGCTGTTCCAGGGTGTGCAGCAGGGCTGGGACACTGCAGGAGGTGGACTTGCTTTTCGGCAGCTCTGGTGGTAACATCTCCTGGTTGCCACTGCCAGTGTTGCCGCCACTGCCAGCCCCAGGCCCACCACCTGGGTGCCCTGGGCCATCCACCCCTCACTCTCTTCTAGGGGTGGGACCTGCACAGGCAGAGCTTATGAGTGGGTGGATGGGATGGGGCCGTGGGTGGGAAGAGAGCAGCGTCCAGGAGTGGGACAGGCAGACAGGGCTGGGATCACAGGGCGAGAATGTGGGGCAGAGACAGCATGGGGCCAAGCCCTGGGGCAGAGCCTCAATCCACTGCCTGCATGTCCCTGCCCACAACTGGCACTGGTTCCCTGGGCAAGGGTGTGCAGGGAGTGGACTGGGGCTCTGCCCCAGGCTTGGGCCCCACGCTGTCACCTCCCCAAGATCCTGGCCTCAGCCTCACCCAACCATCCTGCTTCTGGATGCCATTTCCTGCCTGCCCATAGCCCCATCCCATCCACCTGGCCACAAACCCAGCCCACATGGGTCCTGGCTGACCTTCCTGGAGACCCCAGGATCACAGGGCCATGCCAGCACAGGGGGAGTTATGGTGAGGTATTGCCAGCAAAGAAGGAAGCTGGTTCTGACCTTGCCTATAACAACTCACCAAAGCTCCCTAAGTGGCCTTCTGACCCACATAACTGTCCACCCCTGAGCTAGACTGTTTTCAGTGGTGGCAGATGACAGAACAAGGAGCAAGGGTCTCAAGTTATAGTAAGGGAAGTTTAGGTTAGATATAAGGAAAAACTCTCACTATAAGGGTAATAAAGCACTGAATGTCTATCCTTGGCGGTTTTAAAGACCTGGATGGGATACTGTAGTTGGGGATGGTCCTGCTTTGAGGGTTGGACTAGATGACCTACTGAGGTCCCTCCAAACCCTAATTTTCTATGATTTTATAAATTGTGCACAACTAAGTCCATGTACAATAGGAAGGAGCAAGTGTTTTACTACTACTTTCCATTTATTAAGAAGAATAATAGACTTTTAAAGCCACTAGCGTAGTACTTAGGTGATCATATTTCTATGCCTGTCTGCATACTTGAATTCCTTTGTACTGTTGGACAATCCACCTAATCCCTATCTATCTGCTTTAGTTCTCCCTTTTTGAAAATGAAACTAGTATTACCATACTTTCTTTCTTCACAAGGTTGATCGGTATGGGGAATTCAGTTGCTGTGAGAAGCAGAAAAGCCACCATGGAAAAGCTTATAGACTCACCTTTAAATTCAACATTGAGCATGGATGCAGTTCTCCATTCCCTATACATGCAAAGTTGCTCTGATTTCAATGGGAACAGCTGACTGAGTAAAGATGAATCTCATGAGGATTTCAGAATCAAATATTCAAGGCATGCCTACATTGTCTCTGACCAGGCTAACAAACATCACTATTCAAACATACCCACCTACTCAATCTTGCTCTGCATGCCCCAAACCGAAAACGTGTGCAATATAGCTTCTGTTAGAGCAAGGGTGGGAAATCTGGGGGCCACATAGGAAGTTTTGATGAGTTGTTTTGGGTCAGATCAGCACCCACACTTACTGCAACAACTCACCAAAACGTCTTATGTAGGATGATGCCACAGGTGGGAAGGTCAGAGTGGGAGTAGGATGGGTGGGTGAGGCTGAGATCATGGGGCAGTAACAGCATAGGGTTGGTGCCCAAAGCAGAGCTGTGATCCATTCCCTGCATGCCTCTGCCCTTCTGGGGGCATGTGTGCACATGTGGATGTGGGGGAGAGGAACGCTGCCTGCATGCCATGTTCAAGCTGGCCAGGGGAGAGGGAAGGGAGGACCGGGCAGGGAGCATGTGTACCAGAACTTGCCCAGACAGAATTCTGCATGGCACTTAGCCCCACCTGCCTGGGGCAGCCTGTGCCACACTTCCACCCTCTCATGCTCACTGGGCAAGCCTCAGGCAGCATGCACAGCTTACCCAGAGGGCTGATCCCAATGCAGCTGCAGCTGCCTGGGTGCTACTCAGATCCCCTCGCCTCCAGCAGTGGCATTTCCTCCTGCTCTTGACCTTGATGCACCCACTCCAGTGAGGGAGAACACTTTAGCCAGCCGGCTTGAGACGGGGGCTGCCTCGAGGCCAGTCATGACATCGGCCCATCCACCTGTCTAGGGAAGTACATCCTGCCTTTCCTGCCACACCTTTTATGTGTCCAAAAAATGGGTGTTTATATACAGGAAGCTGCCCACTTGGTTGCCCTGATTCCAAGGATGAAATACACAGCTCTGAATTGCCCCTGATACCATGTTCCATGCCTCACAGATGGCATCCAAACAGTTGACTGTCACTTAGCCCTTTCCAGGGCCAAACTCTGCCCCTATGCTGGGCCTTTTTCATGCCCCATAACTGGGTCCCACTCACACTGCCCCATTTACTGGGTCACATTCATTCTCTCCACACTATGGGCCACACGCATTATGCCCTACTCTGTATGGCCCTTCAGGCCCCCTTGGCCCTACTCCATACACCCCTTCAGGCTTCCTCTCTTTCATGCTTGGTCCTGACCCCTCCCAGACCTTCAGGCTGCCCAGTTCAGGCCCTACTTACAATGGCACAGTTTCACAAGTGTTGGGGCAGAGGATACCCTCATCCGAGCCTCACCTATTGCCAGTGGTTAAGACACTCTTTTGGAAGGTGGGAGAAATGGATTTGAATTTCCTCAGCACATGTAGGAAACCCAGGTTTCCCACTTTGTGAGCAAGTGCTGTATCCACTAATCTATCTAAAAAAGGCAGACAGGGAGCTGCAGGGATTCCCAGGGTTTACTAGAGCAGGCTGCAGCACTCCATCCCTCAGACCATGGTGGAACAAGTGGGCGTCCTGGAGCCAGTCTACATGTAGGCCCACCTACTTGCTTCAGGGCAAACCATCCCCCTACCTCGCCTATCACACCTTGATGATAATGATTTAAAGATGTCAATAAGGCAAGAGGCTGGCCATTTACTTGCCCTGATGCCAAGGGCTTATATACACGGCTCTGACCTCCCCTATACCATGTCCCATGGCTCACAGATGGCCTCTGTATTCCTCCAGTGCTTCATATTGGGACCTGTGCTCCAGAGTCTCACATAGGACTCTCACTCTCCACTGCAGCTTATAGTCACTGTGCCCTAAGACTGGGCTCTCCTTCACTCCATTGTTCAGGGCTCCAACCCCACTCTCAATTCAGAGCTCCAAGCCTCATCCCCTTCCCTACACTGGGCCTCATCCTCTGCCCCACACTGGGCTACAATCCCCTTATCCTCGAGCCCCAGGAGCTTCATGTATAGCTCCTGCAGGCTCAGGGCCCCACCTTCCTGGTGCCACACTTGTCTCCTTAATGCAGCCTCAGAGCTCGGGTGCTGTCTCTAGCCCCTTTACTTGACCAAGACCCTGCCTCAGAGCTCACAGTGAGTCTGGGCCCTTTCTTTTATTCTTCGGGGTGTGCTGCCCTAGCCTTTCCCCTCCACAGGATCACCCACAAGGCAGCATGCTCTGAGGCTTTTTGGCACTCCATATTCGCCCTTCCCTGGGGAGGTCCCAGGTATGGCATTTTCTGAGGACTATCCTACCACAAGCATTTGCGTATTTTGCCTATGCGTTAATCCGGCCCTGGCTGGTGACAGTGGTAGTGATGCACAGGTTCCTCCTTCCAGCACCTGCTCCTTGCCTACCTCCCCCTTGAGGTGTTCTCCCAATGGCTCAAAGCAGGTACCAGACAAAGGAACCCACATACTGCCACCACTGTCCCCAGTTGTACCCAGTGTCTTGAGCAGCTGCCCCTTGCATCCTTTAGCTGGAGCAAGGCACATGTGGCCCTAGGGTTCCCCTCATGCCTGCACCAGGAACAGTGGCAATGTGGGGTGGATTACTTTTTCCAGCCCCTGTTCCCAGCCTGCAAAGGACACCGGGGGGCAGTGACAGGGAGCACGTACAGGAAGATAAAACCCACCCACTGCTGCCACTGTCCTTTGCTGACCCTGACATCTCACACAGCCACGGTCTGCAGCTGGAGCAGGGTAGGAGCAGCTCTGGAGCTCCCCCGGTGGCCAGATCAGCTGGGGATAGCGGCAGCAGAAGGTGGGGTGCAACTGCGCTGCTGCACCTCCTGGGTCTGCCCCTGCAGGCAGGAGTAACACCTTATCCTCCAGAACCTATTTTAGAACCGAAGTAGCTATAGGTGTATTTGGGGAAAGTACTCATCATTTTCGTGTTAGGTTTGCTCTGAACATGCCCACTGGATTAAGCCCCTAAATTAGAGCCTCAAAAGACAATTAAAGTGCTGCTCCACCCAGTTTCTATATTCTTTGGCAGGAGTTAGTCTCATTGCTCTAGATGGGATTGCTCTGAGTATGTACAGAAGGGGAACTGCAGAAAACTTGAAGGGCAAAGAAGAAGTTTTAAGCACTTCCAGAATTGACAGCTGCTGTCTGGAATCCCTCTCCCCCCAACATTTGCAGTGTTTCTATATGTATAAAGTCTGCTTAAATCCTTTTTCAAGCACCTAAACTCCCCTTTTTTTTGGCTCACATACTTTGGCCCAGATCCAAAGCCCACCGGCAATAACAGATTCACACAGACTTCAGTAGATACTTTTACATTAGGCCATCAACATATAGGTAAAATGACAGAGATGGCAAATACAAAGTGTTCTATTGACATGCAGGCTACATGTTGTAAAATCCCAATTTTACATGCATTTTAAGAAAACACATTAAATGTTCCCAAAACTAAATCAATCAAACCCAAACAATTATTAAAATATTCCATATTTAGAATTATTTTAAAAATAGTTCTTAGCAGCTCTAAGTCTTATATACATACCTAGGTAAATAAAAAAGTGCTTAAGACGACAAGGTTCAGGTAAAAATAAAAGGGATGTCTTTTTCAATTACTTATTTTAAATATTGATATTGGCTCCTCATAAAAGAACAAATTTTAATACTGTGATATATGAGAAATCTCTTCCATTTACAGTAAAATCTCATTAATTAAAAATGCAGGGGACCAAAAAACACCTACTTCAAAATAAATGGTGTCAAAATAAACATACAATAGTAATTTGCATGTATCCAAATTACTATGGGTACATACAGACTTAGTTCACCCACATAAGGATCTTACTTACTGATAAGGACAAAGCAGGGGTTTATCCCAGTGACTAATTAAGCAAATTTCACGGAGTGTAGCACAAGGAGTTGCTAATGTAGACCAGCAACAATGATCTAGGGGCTTTTTCTTCTGCTTAGATCAATCTAAGTGTGGAACTGTCCCACCACCCCCTCCTATGACCCCACAAACCTCCCCATGTACCCAGCATCCAGAATCCTGCAAAACTCAGATTGTGCATGAAGCTGGGGCTCCTGCCCCCACCTCCTGCCCTTGCAGACTCTCCTGTGCCCTGGAACTTGCTGTCTTGACCTTCAGCTGCTCTGCATGCTCCTGCCCCCTCAGGCACTCCCAGCCTCCAAGGACTGCCAGTGCAGGGAGGTCTCCAGGTCCATTGCACACTGGCTGGAGAGGTGGGTCCTTGTGTCCTGTTGGCCTCCCCACCCATCACCTTCATACTGCAACAGAGCGGGAAGGATGCAGCCCCCAGCCTCCCTTCAGGCATTGCCTGCCAAGCTCATATCATATGGCACTCCCCACAGTAACCACACTTCAGTCCTTATCCTGGAAAAAGTGCAGTTTGATGTGATCAGAGGTTGCCTGAGGGGGCAGGAACACGGAGAGCAGCTGGGGCTCAGGACAGCAGGTACCAGGGCTCAGGAGAGTCTGCAGGGAGGACAGGGGACAGGACAGTTCTGCACTTAGATTGATCTGCACTTAGATTGATTTAAACAGAAGGGAAAGGGATTCTAGATCATTGCTCCTGGTCTACATTAGGAATTCCTTGTGCTACATCCTATAAAATCTGCTTAATTAGTCACTGGGATAACTCCTTACTTTGTTCTTATCAGTTAGCAATGTCCTCACATGGGTGAACTAAGTCTGTACATAGTAATTTGGATACATACAAATTACTATCTGTACCTTTATTTTGAACCCATTTACAGTATTTCAAAGTCTGTATATTTTGGTTGCCTGAATTTTGAATTAATGAGGTTTTCCTGGTCCAAAGGACCAGAAAACAGCTTCAAATTTTGAAGTAGATGTATTTTGAATGATCTGTATTGTAATTCATACAAAAACCTATCCTTTTGGCTGGGGAGTGCCAATAGCTTTGAAGTATCCAACACTTTGAACTATCCAATATCAAACTAACGAGGCTTTACTGTAGTTCTTTACTCTTAGAGGAAACCTTTCTTCATTTGTATACATATCTCTCTTCTCCTCCTCCCTTCCCCCATCTCCTGCCTGACTGTAGACACACAACATGATATAATTGTGATCCAAGATTTGTTTGAAGAGATTTTTGCCTGGAATGAAGTCAAACAGAGCAATAGCAAGGGAGTTTTCACAGATTATGACCTTAAGATGGTTAATACCCTGAAACAAAAGATCTAAATGCTGAGTGGTTTTGGACAAGACCACAGCCTATGCGGCTAATTGCCCTTCTGACAACTCACTTTAGAGGCGAAGACAAAACCAGCTATCTAATGAATTCAGTTTGTAATGAAATACTGTTTATAACTACACAGAATATGTCTAAAACATGAGCAAGTTAAAGTTCTTATATCACAATCTTCTGTTTTATTCTGTTTTGCCTTTAATGAAACCAATTCCTGTGCAGAAGGTTTATATAAGATCCTGTGCAGCACTTAAGCGTTTCATCCTGAGCCCCTGGAGTCAGTGGGACCTTGGGACTAGGGTAATTTTTTTTCTTATGATACAGATAATAATGTAGGTACAACAGTTCTGGCATTCTGTGGCATTTCATGACATTTTACATTTTCTAACTTTTCTAATCGTGACTTGACCTAAAGTTTGGCTTCACAGCAAACTAGAATGCAAATGGTTATTCTTACAGTCTTAGACCCAAATAGAGTCTTCTCTGAAGTTGCAGAAGACCCTGACACAGCAGATTCCCAACATGGATGTCTGGAGTAAATATTCCTCAACACTAAGAGGGCTACAAAGCCTGTGGAGCATACTCCAGCCATACCTAAGTAGGTCATGTGTTAAGTTAGAGTAGCTCCTCCTTTACTGAGGTGTGGGACTAGCAAGCAGCACTTTTGCTTGAATTGAGAGCACTGGTCTTCAAGAACGTTTGAAGAGCAAAGTCTATTCCTGACTTTTCATTTTAAATAATGTCTGGATGAATACCTTCCACCCATATCTTAGGAATTAAATAACAATTTTGTATTGGTTTTGCTCACCTTTTT
>NW_017729025.1:63610318-63634118 GCF_001723915.1 Gavialis gangeticus
CTCCCTTCCACTGGATGTGCGCTTCCCTTTTAGCTATGAGACATTCCCGGATGCTTTTGGTGAGCCATGGGGGCTTTTGTGCCCTCCTGCTCCCTTTTATCTGTTCACTCATCTCCCCACCTTGAAACTCCATTTTGCAGCCTGGGGTTATTCATGGACCTGCAGCCTTTGACATCAGAAGAGACATTGTGATCTTAGCCTGATCTGCACAACACAGGCCAAATCATCTACTTAACATAGACCAGGAGTATCAAATATATGGCCTGTAGGCTAGATCCAGCCAGTGGAGCCATTTAATTTGGTCCAGAGGACTACCAGCAAGCCAAAGAGTTTGGGGGCATGGCCAGCAGTAGTATGGCTTGCCGTGGAATCTGGGGCTCTGGTGGACATGATGGAAGGGGAGCAAGTGAAGGCTGTATAATATAGCCCTTAGTTGTTAGGTCTTCTACCTGGCCTTCTACCACTTGCACACATCTGCCATGGCACCAAGTGTCATCCTGGCTTGCTGCTGCTTACCCCACTGTCACCACAGTGGCTACCACTGCCACCAGTGCTGCTGTACCCCAGGCCGCAGGCAAAATCTGGTTCTTGAGGAGTGCCACAGACTGGATCCAGCCTGGGGCTCAAGGTGAGTTTGACACTGCTGTCCTAGACCATACAGTCTTGATTACATCCTTCATGTGATAAAGAATCCACTATATCCTGTGAGTATTTAAATACCCTAACTGTTGTGGTTAAATACCCCAAGCTGCTCAATTTTGTGAACATAAGAAGGTAAAAATTGCCATTTATTTGCTCAGATGGTAAATCCATCTCACCCAGTATCCTGTGTCACAGCACAGAGTAGATGCTGAAAGAGTGAACTGGGTATGACTAGGGTTTTTCTGTTTCCACTGTTGTTCTCTCACTTGCAGCCTTTAGCATTAAAGTTATAGGAAGCTCTGAGTCAGAGGCTATATTCCTAACTCCAATGTTCAATAGCTACTGGTGTCCCTTTCCTTCAAGAATTTTTCTAATCCCTTTTTGCACCTGGCTAAACTATCAGTTTACCTGGCATCTGGTGGTAAGAAGTTCCACACTTTAACTACACGCTGTTGGAAACAGAACTTCCTTTTGTTAGTTTTAAACTTACTACCTACTAGTTTAATTTTGTATCCCCCAGGTTCTTGTATTGTGAGAGAGAGTAAATAATAAATCTCTATTGTCTTTCTCTTCACCATTTAGTATTGTGTAAACACTTACCACATCCCCCCTCAAGCATCTCTTTTCTAAACTGAATAGGCCTACCTGGTTTTGTCTCTCCTAATATGGAAGGCCACCCATACCACTAATCATCCATGTTGCCTTCTCTGTACTGTCTCTCGTTCTTCTAAATCCTTTCTGAGGTGTGAGGACCAGAAGTGGGCACAGCATTCAAGATGTGGATGCACTGTGGATTTATAAAGGGGCATGATGACACTTCCAGTTCTGTTTACAATTCCCTTCTTGATAATCCCTAAAACTTCCTTTGCCTTTTTGAGAGCTGCTGAGAAATGAGCTGATATTTTTAAGCAAACTGTTCATAATGGCTACTAGACCTCTTTTCTGTTTGGTAACAGTTAATGTAGAGCCCATCATAGTGTAGGTATAGTTTGGGTTATTTTTGCCCAGGTGCATCATTTTACACTGGTCTGCATTGAATTTCATTTACTTGTCCATTCGCTCAATTGTGCCAGAACTGTCTGTAGTTCCTCACAATCCATCTTTGTCTTTATCACTTTGTATAATTTTATATCATATATTAAAAGTTATTTTGTAATTATTCAAATATTTTAAATTAAATACAAACAATTACTAAGCAGTATATGTTTGCTATCAAAGTTTTGAAGATAACCCAAGTACTTGACTGGAGAAAGTCACTTACTAAGCACTTAGAGCCTGAGTTTTCTGAAGCATGAAGCAGATTTTGACAGTAGTAACCTCTTCTGTAGGTACAGAGAAAACAATAATTTTTATTTCAGTTTATTCAGCCAGTTCATTCAAAAATCAGAAATGAACTTGGTAGCCAACGAAAAGGAAAAGTTTTCCTTTTCTGATTTATGAATAAAACTGTGTGAGAGAATAAGATCAACTAGTTCAGGGAGAATATTAGGATTATATCCTTGAAATATTTGTAAACAGAAATCAGTCAGTTCAGGTCTACAGCTAATTCTTCCTATTTAAAAAAAAAGAAGTTTGAAATACAAGAGATATAAATTTACTTTTCCCCCTACTGTATCTCACACATTTAAGGTGGTTTTAGTTAACTAGAAAGCCATTTTAAATACTAACATTGTGCATTTTTAGTTAAATTTAAATCTTCATTCAAAATTAGCTTGAGAAAAATCACAAATAAAAATAGAAATAATCCTCTAGTAAAAACAAATGCATCATTAGGATTAAAATAGACCATAATATATTGGAGAAATGGTCTGAAATAAATAGGAAGAAATTCACTAAGAACCCATGCAAAGTACTGCACTTTGAAAGGAAAACAAGAAAAATCGCATGCACAAGGACAAGATAGGAAGCAACTGGCAGAACTGCTGTACTGCTGAAGAATACCTAGGATTACAGTGGATAGCAAACTGAATTAGTAAACAGTATAAAATTGTTGCAAGAAAAAAATGTAATAGCATAGTGGGGTACATCAACACGAGTGTCATGGAAAGCAATTCTTTCACTCCATTCACACTGGTAAGACCTGGAGTACTCTGTTCATTTTTGGGTACCAAAATCCAGAAAAGTTGTTATCGTACATTTACTACAGAAGAGAGAAAGGGACAAAATAGAAAGAATCCAGAAGAAAGCAACAAAAATGATTAGAGGTCTAGAAAACGTGACAGATGAGGAAAGATTGGAAAGATTGGCATAATTTGGAGAATAGACATCTCAAGACAGAGTTGAGAGGATTCTTCAAATACGAGAAGGTTTGCTACAAAGAAGATAGTGATCAACCGTTCTCTCTGTCCACAGGGTACAGAACAAGAAGCAATGGGCTTAAATTGCAATAAGGAAGTTCTCAGGAAGAACTTTATAATTAAGAGGTGGTTGAGCACTGAAAAAGATTTCCTAGTGAAGCTGTAGAGGTTTCCTTTTCTATTAAGTGCAGGTTAAACAGACATTTGCCTGGGATGGTTTAAGTGAGCTTACTCTGAGCAGGGGGCTGGAATAGATGATCTCCTGAGGTCTCTTCCCACCCTATTTTTCAAGTATTAACTATTTTCAAATATAAAAATGTGAAGATCTCATTATATGTTAAGCTAAACAATTGTTTAAACATGCATCAAAACAGCATGTTCCCTAGTTAGCAAAAAGTAATGTCAAATTTAGGGTAATGGCTATATTTATCAATAGGTTCTAATAATCTTGAATCTAATGAATAATGACCTATAAAATTAGGCTCTTCTTAATAAAATTAATGAGTATAAAAGTAAAAGGAGATTATTTAAATAAGAGCTTCTTGATTGCTGATTTATATAATTTTGATTTGTATCAATTCACCAAGAAATAAGGAACGCAGGGTGCCTATACATGTCCTCCAGTGTGTTCTAATTACCGCTATATGTATTAAGCATCCTGCAGTTCAAAATAGCCATGGGTGTGCTTTAATTAAAATTTGTCAATAAGCTTTAGCTAAAGCACCCCGGGGCGATTTTGAAACATAGGATGCTTAATACACATGAGGCTGGAACGTTTTAATTACAGCAGTTCCCAGACAGCTGCTTTAATTAAAATACCCCCTCCCCCACCCTGGAACACATGTATAGGCACCCACAGGTAGCTTATTTAACAATCTTACCACATAATACTATTTATGTGGCAATATTTTTTACTGGACCTGCTCTGTAGTTGAGAGAGATATTAGACAAGTTTCTTGGCAAAAAATGCTTTTCCTCAGATCACCTCATATATTACCCCAAACATTTGTTTACTATCACTCAATTACATGGGTGTCTGGCGCCGCCTTAGTCAGGGGGGCACATGCTCTCTCTGTGACCGGTCTCGCCGATTGGGGGGGGTGTCTGTGGGCAATCCTGCAGACTGGGGGGAGAGGGGTCCCCCACAGGTGATCCTGTGATGGCCAATCACTGCGGCCAAATGCTGTAATCCCTGCAACTGCTTCTGGGAGTGGCTGTGGCCACTTCTGGGAGCAAGTGATGGCTGATCGCTGAAGCCATTCCCAGAAGCAGCCACAGAGACTCCCAGAAATGGCTGCAGTGATCACACTGATCGGCAGGCACTTGCAGGGGGGCACCGGCGCTCCCACCTGCCCCCCTGCCCATCGCTTAAATGGCGAGTGTGGCTGGTCAGGGGGTGGACCAACGCTCTGAGGGGGTGCATATACACTCCCGTGTACCTCCTATGCATCGCCACTGCTCAACTATGTAATTGATCCAGTAAAAGGTATTACCAAGCAAGTCATGCTCCATATAATTATACTACTACAGAGCCAGAGGCATGATTTTAGCACATGCTCTAGAGTCAAGCCAAAGGATGTCTCTAGTCAACCTAGTTGTTAAATAGATACCTGGAAAGTCAACCTATATGTTAAATGGATACCTAGTTGTATAGTATCACAGCCAGATGTGATGCTACACAAACTGGTGTGTGCCTTAATGATGCTAGTCTGACAGACCACTTAGTCTTTAGACAGACCTTTTATATTAATGCTCTAGTCAACCTTTCTTTATTACTGCTTTCTGACCTCCTTTCAGTTTCTCAGGGTACATCTGCATGAGATGTTTAGTGCAGAGTAGACTAATTAACTCAGCAGTAAATGTTATTTGTCTACATATGCAGGGCTATTAGGCTGGAATAAACTAATAAACTCCACAGCAGTATAATACTTGTAAATACAAGTACTATCCTGCTGAGGTGTTTTTTACCGTACAATAGCACATGTGCAGATGCTATCATGGCTGGCTGGTGCATGAGGGTGCTTCAGTGCAGGGGTTGCCTGCCAACTAGCCCAGCACTGGAGTACTCTCATGTCCCACCCATGCTGTCCCTCTGCAGCATGGTGAGTCAGGCCAGAGCAGCTTGGGCCTCCTACTACCTGTGGTTGCTTTGACTGAGCTCAACATGCTGTGGTCCTGGGTGCACATGCAAACAGTATGGCTGGGAGCAATAAACTCTGGCACAATAAGTGCCATAGTTTACTGCCCCACATTAAATTGCGTATGTAGACACACCCTCAGCCTCTTGCTGGTAATCATGGTGTCCAAACCAAACTCAAATGTTCAAAAGTAAATTCATACAGAAATGTTTAGAGCCTGATTCATTTAGCCCATTGGCATTTATGGACATCTCATTGTTTTGTCAAATACTGAAGCAGTTTCTTTCTATGGATCTTTTGCCTTGCTTCAGTTTATGCCAAGAGCACATACAGACCAATGTTGTAATATCCCATCAGATATGAAGTTCCAATATGATATAACACAAAAAAAGACATCTGCTATAACTCTATGTCTTATTCAAATTTTTAATTACTAGTTTTCTCTCTCAAATGAAAGACATTGGACTTGCGCTATTTGCATAAACTTGTATTTTTCAAGATGAATGTCTTCTTAATATTTTTTATCAATTTCTGATTTCTTCTGCCCCTCAAACTTATTTGTGACTCCTCCATTTTAGTGTAACCCATGAATACAACCAACTCTGTTAATTACCTCTTATAGATCAGTGATAATATTAAAGAAGATCAAACATAATACAGATTCCTATGGTAATCCATCACACACTGCCCAATTCAGCACACTGTAGTTTATCAATACTCTTTGTTTACAACCTTTTATACAGCTATTACTTGATAGGACAAGGTTCCTAGTCAAGCCAGCTTGAATTAATTTATCTAGTAAAATCTTAAATGAATGAAATATCAAATGCTTCACTAAAATCCAAATGTAATCCACCTATCTCAATTAAATTGTCCCCTGAGTCAGCAAACACTTAAGCATATGTCTAAGGGCTTTGCTGGATAGATGTAGTTCACAGAATAGGGGCTTTAGTTATTCTATCCAAAAAAACCCAACCCATATCTAATTGGTAAGATTTAGTAGTTGTAAACAAATGCTGTTCACTCATTACAGTTCCATTATCCTGTATGGCTAAGTACAAACAGTCAGAAAGCCCGAGGCTGAATCGATTTAATCTTTGCAGGTTAGTCTAAACTGTGTAGATTGAACTGATAAGCAAGTGAACAGACACTCACTTTTGATTCCAGAAATGCAGCCACATGCCTGCAGTGGCCCAAGCCAGAAGCCAGCGGCCTCTAGATCCCTGCTTGGCTGGAGCAGACAGCTTGAGCTAAGGCTAACCTGCCTACCCTGTGAGGAAGGGGTTATGGAGGAAGTGCAAAGCATCCTGGGATGCTGAAGGACTATGAGTTAACTTATATCTGGAGGGGATCTGGGACAGAAGTTCAATAGACCAATTTAACCTACATCAGTTAAGTCTGATATTACATCCATCCAGGTTTATCTTAAACCAGTTTTGGCCATTTTGAAAGTGGTTTATGTGCACTGAATTTCTGTTCAGTTACAGATTTAAACTGGTTTCTGATCACTTATACCAGTTTGTGTGTAATTTCTGTCCCTAGCTTATATGTTTATGTGTTTTCCTGTTCTTTTAGAGATATAAAATATAGACCTATAGGACAGTACTTGCCAAGGCTAGTCTTTTTCCATCTCTGAAAATCAGAATCATATTTGCTTTTCTGTGTTCTTGTAGTGCTGTACATCCTAGTTGCTATGATTTCAGAAATAATTTTCAGTGGTACAGGAAATTCACTAGTTAATTCCCTTAACATTCTTATGAGGCCCATCATCTGGATCAAGCAACTTGTAAACATCCAGATTTTCCAAGTATTCCATTTTCCCCTATTTATTTTTGCAGACTCTGTCTTACTCAATTCCTTTGCTTCTCTGTGTTTACATTCCTGTATTTGCCTTTATAAAGACAGATTTAGAAAATGGAATTCAATTCTGTGTTTCCATCATTTTTCCTCATCAATTATTAATGGAGTCCTAGCCCAATTCTGCTCCTCTTAAAGTAAAGGGGAACATTGTCACTGACCTTTAATAAGAGCAAAATTAGTCCCTAAAATTCTTCCTGGTATTGTACTGCACATTTTACATTAATATATCTGGTAAGGCTTTTATCCCTATTAACTCATTTGCCTGGCATTAAATCAGTTGGCTATTGTGCTGCCCATCTTTATTCCTTACAAGACTCCTCCAACTCAGAGTGTCCTCATTTGGTCACCACCTCCTTTTCTAATTCAGCCTTTTTTCCATTAGTTTTTAACCTCAGTTCTTTTAGGTCAGGGGTGTCAAACTCACCTTGTGTCCTGGGAAGATGGCAGCAGTGATGGCAGCTCCAACTCAGTCTGTGGCCCAAGGCACGCATCAAAAAAGACATGGCGGTGGCTCTAGCATGGGCCAGCAGCTGAGGATGTAGGGCTGTAGCAGTATAGGCAAAGTGCCTGGAGTGCAACCAGGGCTGTATCAGCTCTTGCTCAGTTTCCTGCCACTGCTCATATCACTGGGGTCCAAGGGCCTCAGATTTTGCAGCAGGCTGCTCCCTACCAGCCATGCGCCCAGCTTCTAGTTGCCTGCCATTATCCTGGTGGGCCACATAGAGCAGCTCTGCAGGGCAGATCCAGCCATATGTTTAAACATGATGAACTTAACATGTATGTAATTCAAATTCTAGACTGTTCTGCCTAAGCATTAATATGGTTCCACAGGCTTCTTTCTGTTGAAGAAAGATGGGCACAAGGGAATCATCATCTGTTCCTCAAGGTACAGTTGTTGAAGGGTTACACACAATAGCAGGTGCTGCACTTTCTGGGTTGTGGGAATCAAGAACTACATATACCCACTCTCCATGGTAGGTGTAAAAAGAGTATAAGAGGATGAGGGTCAATAGGAAAAAAGGCATGGTCTTGTCCTTCTGCTCTCTTTGCACACTGGCCTGAAGATCAAGGCCAGCATACTCTTATGTTTGTCCTAGGGCCTTCATAAGTAAATAAATCCAGCTATGTGTGTGGGAGAGTGCTACCAGACAGAGAACATATTGTAAACACAAAATAAAACTATATGCATTGGCGTCAGCAGATTCAAAAGAAAATAGCATGAAAATTTAACAATTTCATATATCTCACAAATACCATACATCTTTCTGTGCTAGCCTAACAACTGTACAAAATGTATACCTTCTTCATCAATGTAACAGGGCCTGGCTAGAGCACAAGTTGCTTCTCTGTTTTCTACACATGGCATATACAAATCTAAAACTCAAAGGCTGCTGGCGCTCCCTCACTGCCTGCCTAAAGGTCACCAGGGACAAACTCTCTTGGGTCATCATTGCAGCCCATGTGCTGCATAGCATCTGTGAGGCCCAGGGGGAGCTCTTCTGTGAGATTTGGGTAGAGGAGGCATGGCACACAGAAGACATCTGGCAGTGGGAGAACCACTTGTGGCAGCAGCAGCAGCAGCAGGACCTCCCTGCTGAGGACCCAGGAGAGGTGTGTACCCTCCAGCAGGGTGCTGGGGCACTCCCCACTCTAGCCTGCCTGCACTGCCAACCCACAGACCCCATCCCCTCCGGCCACCTCCAGCACCATACTCACTGCACATACATCTCACAAGAAAAAGTTTAATTTCTCTCACATCGACCAAATCCCCTTCTCCCCCACAACAAACAGAGCCCCCCTCTCCTCTCAGCAAAAAAAGACCCTCTCCCCCTCCTCCCCATTCCCCTCAAGAAACAGCTCCTACACCACCCAACCCACTCACCTAAAGTAAAAAACATTCTTCCCTGTGAAAACTATTTACAATGTCCTTTGTGGGCTGTCCTGGGGTGGGGGACCATGGCATGGGAGTGCCTAGGGGGCAGAGCCTGGGGGCAGGCAGCCAGCACTCCAGCCTCTGGCTGTTCCCTTTGGGTGTACTTGTGGTGGTGAGTGCACTGGGTGGGGGTCTTGCCCAGGGGTGATGGTGGCTGCTGGTCTCCCAATGTGGGTGGCTCCCCTTCCAGCAGCTGATGGCCAGGGCAGGCAGGGGTAGTGTGCAGTCCTGGCCCCATTGCAGGCAGCTTCTGTTTGGCTCCATGCCTGTGTGGACCCAGGGTGAGCAGTGGGGCTGGGTGGGGGGTGTATGCTGGGCCGGGGTCTTCTGGCTGCTGGAGGTGGTGCATAACCTCCTCCCAGGCCCAGGCAGGACGGGGCAGGCAGCTGCCAGATGGCAGGCAGGGCTAGGATTGGGGGCTGGGCTGCGGGCAGCATGAATACAACCATCAGGACCAGAATGGTGTCCAGCACCCAGTGGGCATTGTTTGTGGCCTGCAGTGCCTGGCCTAGGATGGTGTTCTGCCCCCACAGCAGCTGGAGCTGCTTGCGCTCCAAGACCAGGAGCTCTGCCCAGAAGTTGCTGTCTGCCCAGTCCTGTGCGTCCTCATGAGCAATGATCTCCACTTGCCAGGCCCATGAGTCCTGCATCCAGGTTTCCAACACCACCAGCAGCTGCTGCAGGAGCTGTAGTCCTGCATTCACCTCTGGCAGAGTCAACTCATCTTCAGGACCCTGGCTTTGGGTGGCAGTGACCCTGAGGCTGCATCCCAGCTTCCAAGGGCAGCCCTCCCCTGCATGTAGCTGCTGGGTCTGCACAGCCATGAGACAGGAGCTGTTTATGAGTTTGCAACATTTCTCTGATAAGATGCTCTGTACCAGGGACCACGTGCTGCTTGGCCTCAGATCAGGGGTCGGGCATGCACAGGTGCTCAGGGACTATGGTAAGTCAGCTGAGCAGGCCTGGGCCCAGGTGGCTGCTGGCCGACCCCCGCCCCTGGCCCCTGCTCACTCCCCTGGGGATGCAGGCCAATGGGTGCTGGTCATAGGCAGCCTGCCTCCCCTGCCCCCTTCCTGGGCTGGACAGGCCAGGATCCTGGAAGTATCTGCAGGTCAGCCACTGTCCTGTGCTGCCACCCAACCCATGGCACCTGGGCTTAGGGGGCACGGGGCTCCTGGACAACTGGAAAGAGGAGCTGCCTGTGCCTCCAAACCCCCTGCAGGAGGCCTCTCCAGGGAGGCATCCTGGGACCAACCCTCTAGCATACTGGCACTACCCCTCAAGTGTGCCTCTGCTGCATGTCACAGGCAGTGCACGAGGACCTGTTTGCATGGAGTGAGGGGTGCCTGACCCCTCCTGCTGCTGCTGCTGCTGCTGGCCATGGTGCCCTGGGTGCACCTGCATACCTGGTATAGGACCCTGATCAATGATGGTGTGGGGGCAAGCCCAGGCTGCTCACAATCTCTGCCACTGCCTGGAGGGCTACCTGTGTCTGCATTACATGTTCCTGCCCCCCTCAGCCAAGGAAGATATCACTGCTGGCACTGATGTGTTTCTTGGCATGTGAGAGGCAATGCCCACCTAGCTGCAGGGGAATGGGCTGCTCAGTAAACATTTGCACTGTCTCCTGCCTCCCTGTGTGCTCTGTGTGTGGGGGGAGGGGACCCAGGACCAGGGGAGTGCTGGCATGCTTGATGGGGAGGGGGAGCAAGGGCTGGGAAGGCCCTTTCCCTCAGTGTGGGCCTTACCACATGGCCAGAACTGGCGTGGCTCCTTCCTGGCTGTTAGTGACACTGTGACTAACAGCTGTGTGGCTCCAATGTTAGTGACAGTGTGCAGCTGCAATGGCAGGGCTCCAATGGCAGGGCATGTTATGCAGGCAGCTGGCCAGGAGCCCCTCCTGGGGAGGAGCTGGCGCTACTGGCAGCCAGTGGTGTCATGGCCAGCTGTGCCTCATGGCTGGCCCTGGGGCTGCATAGCTGATGAGGCAGGTGCTGATGGAGACTGCAGCCAGAGACCTCAGTGGGACAGGGCAGGGGATGCCTGAAGGGGTCCTCCTCTGGTGACATATCGCTGGAGGTGTCAGGCCAAGGCAGAGATTCAGATGCCACCCATGTTGCTGTAGGCAACACAGCTGTGGCTGTGGACTAATGGGCACTGCTGGACCAACGATTGTGGTCAGTCACGGTGACCCACTGTGCCCACAAGGCTTTGACCTTTATGTGGCACTGCTGTACTGAACAAGCATGCCCGTGCTCCCACATTCAGCCTGGCAGTGCCTCATAATTGTGTGCATTGAAATGCCTGCCCTGAGTGGCACTGCACCTCTGCCTTCCCCCACTGCACCACAAGGTCTCCAGTCTCCTACACAGTTATTGCATGCACATGTAGATACATGCACTTACTGAATAGTGAACTATGCTACTGTGCATTTAGGTGTCTTGTGTAGATGCATCCCCTATGTCCACAGTGGTGTTTGTATCATTAGAGAGGGTGTGAGCAAACTTATAAACATTGAGATTGATAGCAGTAATACATGTAACCCCTAACTTCTGGCTACATTGTTTTTGAGGGAAAAGCATGATGAAAAAACAAGGAGGATAATCGCCTCCCTGATTAGACAGGGACTTCCCTTGGAAAGAGGAAACTTCCTGGTCTTTTAAGTCTACCTGAATTAGTTGCCATTAAATCAGTAAAAATGGCATGAAGTCCTGTTAAAAAACAGAACTTTACTTGAAACAGTTCAAGATAGAAATAAAATACTCAAAGCCAGATAAATATAAATGAAGTAAGGTGGTACAAAGGGAAGATGCAGCCAAAAGGTTTTGCGACTGCAGAAGGTAAAGTCAGTTACAGAATCAGAGGACCTACAGGTACAGTGAAGGATCTCATTAACGTAAAAAAAAGATATGTGTTTTTATAAGTTATGCTGCTGTGCAACATAGATTTAATATGTTCTTTCTGAGGCTATCAATATGCTATGGAAGTTTGATGTCTACTTATTTATTTTGTGATTATTTATTTCAGATATAAAGATTTGTGAAGCAAAGCAAATGCTTTATCTACACTAAAGGAAGTAAGTCCTACAGTTTTGTAAAGTTCACATACTATATTCTCATTTACACCAAACCTATGAACTTTGCCATAGCCTAAATATAAGATACAGTAAATCCCACTATTTAAAATATACTATATATTAATAAAAATACCCTTAGAAAACAGAACAGTAAATCTCAGTATCCCTATGCCTTTTGGAAGTATTGTATGAAAGAGATATATGTTTTGCTTATTTTCTCACAAGGAAACAATGCGGGTTGTAGACATCAAGCTCACTAGGATTCTGAAGGGCTGTACTCTAATGAAGAATCCTAATACAAACAGGACTTTTCCACATCTTAGTAAAGCTAGCCTTTTTCTTCAGGAGGCTGCACAAGATACCTTACCATGGGAAAGATACCAAGGACTGCTTCTGTCTTCACTCTTCTTAAGAAAAGAAAGAGAAGAAACTCCCCAAAGGAAGCTTTTTAGACTTTTCCTCCACTGGACCCCATCCAAAAGTTTTTGAGGCAGATAAGGTAAGATGAGTCAGTCAATTAGCCCCTTGCTTTTAAGGGTACTACAGTCATGCTGAAAACAAAGGGAAATACTTTATATAGAGAACACTGTATTTTTGGGCTGCCTAGTTTCACTTTTCCCATAAATCAATGTTTAGTACATTCAGGCAAAGTGAAAAGCTAGGCAACTGAGAAAAATGTTATAGTAGTTAGTTTCATTTCAGATTTTCACTTGAATTTAATGCACTTTTAAAACATATAGATAGAAGATACTTAGAATAATTACAGGAAATATTTATAAAGCTCCACTTGGAACTCCAACAGAAACAAGAAGCGTTTAGCAACAAAAAACAATACTTGCACATTAGGGTATTTTTACACATGGAAGATATTAAGTAGAAAAATTGGTGTTATGGCCTAAACAGCCAGGAGGGGTTAGCTATGAAGATATTTAAAAAGCTCATAAGTCCACAGTAGCTGATGACCAGGGATCTCGGCTTTCCATTTCCCATGGAAAAACAGGAAAAAAAACCGTGGAATTTGTCTTTTAATCAAGAAAAATACAGATTATTCATTTTAATGGAGAAACTTGCACATTTTCCACTTTTGCAAAGACCTCTCTGCAGGATGGCAGAGTTCCAGTCTGCAAGGAGCTGGGAGAAGCAGGAGGAGGGCAGTCAGGCAGGTTTCATAGTTTCATAGCTCACACATGCACATGGCCACCAGGCAATCTGGAGAGCAGCTCCCACAGGTAAGTCTGGGGGGAGGGGGCATGGGTGACTGGTGCTTTCTGAGTCGGGGGGGGAATTTGCCGGGGGAGTTCCCCCACGGCCAATCCTGCCAACCCACAACTGGCAGTGATGTGCCGCTGGCACTTTCAGGTTGGCAGGATCAGCTGCCGGGGGGGGGGGACTGCTTCTCCTGATGCACTCCATGGCGAATGCTCTCAGGGGGGGCACCAGCACTCTTGCCTGCCCCCCCCACCTGGGAATGCTGGCTGACAGGGGATGCACCAGTGCTCTTAGGGGGTGCACGTGCACCCTTGTGCATCCCCTACACATTGTCACTGGGGGGATGGAATTGAGTAAGGCAATCTGGAGACCAGCTCCCACAGGTAAGTCTGGTGAGGGGGGATTGGGGCCCCCATAGGGATGGATGGAGGGATGGAGGAAGTGAGTTGGGCAGGGCTGGGGCTGGGGCTGTTGCCCAGCCAGGCAGTGCATGGGGCTTGGGGCTTGGGGCTGGGGCTGGAATGCTTGGCTGCAGGGCCCTGGTGGGAATGGGATGGGGCCACAACTGGCTCATCTGGGGGGGGGGCTGGCTCCCCGATGCTATGTGCACTCCTGAGAGGGGTATGGCAGGCACATGCCCCCCAGATCTGTGTGTGGAGTAGGGGCAGGAGTGGGCTGCCTGCTGTAGGCTTGGGCTCCCCACTCTGATGCCCTCCCCCTGAGGGCCTCTGTGGCCCAATGGGCAAAATCCAGCATGGCAGGGCAGAGTGGGGCCAGTGGGGAAGCTTGGTGCCACCACCAGGAGATCCATGCTGTCCTGATGAGGTACCCCCTGCTTGCCCGGCTGCAACAAGGGTGGCAGCATGGACTTGTGCCCCTTGCTGCTGCCAGGCAGGCAGGAGGCACCTTGCCAGGGCAGTGTGTAGCTTCTAGTGGCAGCACCAAGCTGCTGCACCTGACTCCACTCTGCCCTGTCGCACTGGGTCTCACTTACTGGGTTGTGGGGGCCCCGGGGGGATGGCAGCAGGGCAGGGAGCCTGAGCCCACAGTGGGTAGTCTGCACCTGCCCCCTGCATGGGCTCTGCTCTAGTCATGCTGCCCATGGGGGTGGGGGAGTTGGGCTCCTCCCTCCATTCCGCTGCAGCAGCTGCTGCCTCCCACGGGCAGGGGCCGGGGTTCAGGCACTGCTGCAGGGGGCTGGGGACTGGACCTGGGTTCCTGGCTTCGTAGCTTGGGCTTTTGGGGGCCCCTCCAGCAGGGCTGGGGGGGGGGCTGTGGGTTGGGGAATGATGGGCTTGGATCTTCAACCTGGTGAGTGAAGGGAGCAGGGGAAACTCTGATTGTCCATGATAAAAAGCCCAAAATCAAATACCAAAATTTATAGGTACTTAGAATTTATATTATTATAGTGATTGGGGTGCTGGTAGGCTTCCAAATTGCTTTAAATGTAAATGTATCAATAAAACATTGTGTTTCATTGATACCTATATACGTAGTGGCATTTCAATTTAATTGTGGATTTGGGGGGGTTTAATCAGAGAATTCACAATTTTTTTTTTATCAGAGAATTTGTGATTTTTTAAACAGTGAAAACACAATTCCTGCTGCTGACTGTATAGCCAATGCTGTGAACAGATAGTAGAAAGTTCAGGTATTCTTTCCTAACCTTCCTCCCAGAGAAGGCAGTAATGTTTTTTCTTTTTTTTGTCCACAAAGTTTTGAAGGCCCTTAAGACAAGATTCTAGAAAACTGAGGAAGGAAAATAAACAAAAAGGTCAAAATGAAAACAAGGAATATGGGTGTGTAGTGTGTAAAGTTCCATCCTTTGCAGAAAGTACCAGGTCACTGATGCTTTAGATAACATATATCATGGTGAACTTAACCAGGTTTCTGGATACTAAGAATTTCCAAGGCTTGGTAACCTGAATCACATTAAGATGCTGCAACACAATGGAAGTTTGAAGGGAAAACTGTCTACAGATTCAGCTAGAAGTAACACAAATGTATTTTGTTTTATTTATTTCCCTTTACAGAAGTTAATATATGTAATACATGCAATACTGGATGATTCTGAAGAGGAAAAAGAGCAAGGTCGCTTCAATGTTTTTCACTCCTTAGCTTGCTGTAAGTAAAGAAAATAAATGCTAAATATGTAAAACTTGTTGCTTAACCTAGAAGGTCTGCACAGGTGCAGGAGTAGGACAAAGCATAGGCTTCTTATGTCTCGCATTTCTTTTTAAATAAACTTAATTCTGAATGAATTCCATTTCCAATTTGACTTCCTATTAATATAACTTGATTTCATAAAACCTGCAAAGATTATTCACTGAAGAACTGATATATGTTAGTCAACATATGGTAAAAAAAAAGCAAGAAGCTAAAAGATTTCATTTCTTTGATGTTTGGGTAAAGGTTTGGTGTGTATATGGTTCTAACACCAATTTGCTAAAGTAAACTATTTTTGTAAGCAGCATGAAACCTTCTGTAGCTTTTCATAAGCAAGCCTAACTCAGTCAGGGCATGATAAGCAGTTGTAATGGATTTCAACTTGTCCCTCATTTCAACTTGTCCCTCATCGTCACAATGATGTACTTCAGCCACTTCCAGGAACAGCACTGAAACTTGAGATCTGTCTAATGCTGGGATGACAGGGATCCTGGGATAACAATGGGTTTGTTGCTAACAAGTTGCATAAGTCAATTATAGAGAAGATTGTGTATATTTTAACATATGCTAAACTAGTTGAGAGTGAAGCCATGGGGAAAACCTTTGGTTTTACTCAACCTGTAAGTTAGGATGATTGAGTTGCAGGCCATCCACACTAGACTTTAAGGGTGAAGTTGCACATTACACTTAGAATATACTAAATCTGTGGAAGGTTAAACTTTGTAAAAGTCAGAATGTTCTGTGAGCAGTCATACATTAAAGGTCAATATGGTTTCTTGCTTGCATAGTTTTGACTTACCACGAGGCAGTTTGCAAACAGGGCCATGGCTGGGAGCCAGGACACCTAGGTGCTGTCTCTGCTCTGGGCATGGAGGGGTAGCAAGAGATGCTGGAGGACTGCAAATTGCTCATTTTATCTCCATGGAGCAGACTGAAGTTATCTTAATACAAGCTAGATAGCACGGCCCAGATTTAACCCTTGCCACAAATGGTGTAACTTTGAGTTGATCAGAGCTTGTTAAAGTTACGAGCTTTAACAGATGGATGCTTGTGTTTTAAGTGGCCTCAGCATGGTCTAAGTCAGGGGTGTGCAACGTTTTTGAATATGGGGCCGGATCATGAACTTTTTATCACCCAGTGGCCTGGCAAGTCATATTCAAAGAGCTCACAGGAAGTGGTATCACATCACCTCCCCAAAACGAAAGTACAGTGTTTACTTTCATTTCCTGCTGCAGCACCTTGGGCCTCAGAAAACAGCTTGTAGGGCTGCATGGTGGCCTGCGGGCCATATGTTGGACAAGCCTGGTCTAAGTGTAATGTGGAAACGTATAACTTCACCCTAATGGCGATGTTACAGGTTACTTTTAAACCATTCTAAAGGCACTTAAAGCCAGAACATCCATGAATGAAAGGGTGCAAACCTGTGCTAAATATCTTCTAAGCAACTTAAAGTTACCCCACTTCGGAAGAGCGTTGCTTTTGAAATATTCTTGAACTAGCTTGAGCTAGGGTATTGTTAGTCTACAACCAGTTTGCACTCTTCCAGTGTCCCAGGATGTATGGCTGCCAGACCCTCTAGCCCTAACAAACTTCCCACTCTCCAAAGCTCTGTTGCCCAGGGGTGGTACTGGCCCAAGGCCAACACCCCCCTTCCTGCTGTCAGTGGGTATGACCCCAGCTTACGTGGCACCATGCTGCTGACTCTAAGGGCCCAAGCAGATCTGATCTGGGTCCTTGGGCCAAGTGGCAGACATGCAGCCCTCCCCTCAAAGCAATAATCCAGGTGACTGTCCTCTTGCCAGAACAATTTGTGGGAGGGGAGCCATGGCTTCCCTCCCCAGTCTTTTGCATTCATGGGGTAGGCAGGGGAGCAAAGAGGAAAGGGTTGCCCAACATGGGGCATGGAAAAATCACAGAGCTTGGGGAAGAATGTTTCCCCAGAGTCCATGCTCTGACCATGGTTAAAGCCTGGTTGCTCTGCTCCCAAAGGAGGGATACAGCCCTGACTCCTGTCCACATCCCTGCTCACCAGACCCTCTAGTGACAGTTGTGCAGGTCAGAGATGGCATTAAGTCTTAACCTGCAACTGTTCTGAAACAACACTAACTTTAACACCACCTGACATTCCACAGATTTAGAATGGTTTAAATAGCACCTTCAGTAACATGTTAGTTAGATCATGTTAGTTAACACATGTTAACATTACAATTTTATATCCAGACTAGACATGGGCTCTGTTAACTCAGAAGGTAAACATCACTGAAGACCTGACTGGTTGTTTTGCTGCTTTTTGTGATGGACACTTGTTAACTAGGACTTATATGGAGATCTGACATTTATAAATTATATATATAACATTTCAGAAAAAATATTTCTTCTAAATAATGGTGTGTATCATGTATATTTAAGAGAAATGGCTCTGAAGGAATCTGACATGAGATCTTCTGTCATAAGAGGAATAATAATTGTGTAAGAGTAAGTGTGGGGAGTCAAAAAAGATCATGGGCTGGATTCTGCTCTGTATTACATGGTTTAAATGCAGTGAACATACTTCCAGGTTTCTCTCTGTGTAATGCACAGCAGAATGTGTCAATATGTTGTAATGTTCAGTTAGTGCTAAAAAGGAGAAGATTTTGAGCAAACAATGTAATTTGAGAGGGAACTTTAATTACTGGGACATCTGCTGGGAGGGAAACATAGGATTGTACAAGCAGTCTATTCTTGGATTGCTTTCATACAGATAGTAGATAGGCCAATTGGGGAGGAAGCTCTTCTTGACTTGATGCTCACAAGCAGGGAGGAACTGGTTGAGAAAATTAATGTAGAAGGCCACCTGAGTGACAATACCAACAAAATGATAGAGCTCAAGGGTGATAGAGCTCTAGACCATGATCTTTTTTGACTCCCCACACTTACTCTTACACCATTATTATTCCTCTTATGACAGAAGATCTCATGTCAGATACACATGTTCCAGGCGTGGGGGAAGCACTTTATAGAAGCTCAGAGAGCTGCTGTAATTAAAGCTCCCAGAGCATCTTATGTATCAGTGTCCCTATACTTCAAAATGGTGGTGGGGGTTCTTTATCTAAAGTTTGTTTGAGCTTTAGATATTGTGCAATCACCACCATTTTGAAGCACTGGGGCACTGATACACAAGACACTGGTGGCTGCTGGAGAGCGGTAATTGCCACATTCCAGAAGACTCGCTTAACAGAGTCTGCTTTGATGCTCTGGAATTACAGTGCATCAGAGCAGCATCTCTGCTTGTGTATAGGCACCCCAAGATCCTAAGGGGAGGATGGAAAGAAGCAGCAGGATAAAAACACTGGACTTTAGAAAACTAAACTTTAGCAAACTCAGTGAACTGATGGGCAGGATTCTCTGGGAAGCAAGAGTGAGGAGAAAAGGAGTCTAGAAGAGCTAGTTGTACTTTAAAGAAGTTGGATCAAGTATGCAGAAGCAAGCTACCTTGAAGCAATAGAAGAATGGCAACAGCAACAGGATACTAGTGTGGCTAGACAGCAATCTCTTCAATGATTTGAATTCAAGAAGGACTCCTACAAACAGTGGAACCTTAGTCATAGTGCTAGGGAAGAATATAAGCATTCTGTATGGGGGTACAGGGAAAGACATCAGGAGGCCAAGATACAACTTGAGATGCAGCGATTAAGGGGCATAAAAGGAAATAAAAAGGGATTCTACAAGTATGTCAAAAATAAGAGGAAGACCATAAAAATGATAGGTTCCTCACAGAATGTAGAAGGCAGTCTAATTATGGATGGCACAGAGAAGGCTAGAGTATTTAATGCTTTTTTTTCTTCAGTCTGCTACCTGATGATAGACACAGTTGTCAATACAGATAGGGAAGGACACATACAGCCCAGAGTGGTAGAAAAATGGGTTAGGGATTACTTAGAGAATCCAGATGTTTTCACATCAGCAGGGCAAGATAGGATGCATCCTAGGGAACTGGTGGAATTGGCTGAGATAATTTCACAGCATTGGATATCCTTTTTGAGAACTTGTGGAAGTCAGGAGAGGTGTCAGATGATTGGAAAAGGACAACTACAATGAACATCTTTAAGAGAGGAAAGAAGGAAGATCTGGGAAATTACAGACCAGTGTGACCTCAATACCTGGAAAAATCATGGAGCAGGTCATCAACGAATCTATTGTGTGACACTCAGACTAGAGGAAGGTGATCAGGAACAACCAAATAGGACAAAGGCAAGCCATGCATGCCAACATCAGGCAAGGACAAGCCATGCACAACCACGGGCAGGTCATACATGACTAACCTGATTTCCTTCTATAATAAGGTGACAGGCTCTGTAGATGGTGAGGAGAGAGCTGTGGATGTGATATCTTGACTTTAGCAAGGCTTCTGAAACTGTCCAGAAGAAAATACAGACTAGATGAAAGGACTGTAGGGTGAATGTATAACTGTCTATATCATTATGCTCAGTGTGTAGTCATTAGGGGTCTGCAAAGTGGGCAGTATTCAATTTGAACTCAGATTTGGCCTGATTTCAGGGACAGTGATTCAATTAGCTGATTTAGATCACTGTCCTGATTTGATTTGGCTGAATCTGAAGATTCGATTCTGATTGGGCAAATCAGCAATTTGGCCATAGACACAGCTTTATATGTTTTTTCTACATACGTCGAGGTAGCAGGTGTGGCTTGTGAATGCTGAGATGGTGGGGCAGATGGAGCATCCCACAGGAGCATGCGCCCCACCCCCCATGTGCTTAGCATGGGCCTGGAAGTGGACACGAAGTATTTCCAGTCCACTTCCAGATCCACCACCCAGCGCATGGGGACCGCCCCCTGCACCTCCTGGCTTGGTGATTGGCCACTGGGGGCCCCCAAGTGTCCCCCCCAACCCAGGAGGCACCAGTCACTGAGCCAGGGGAAGGGGGGGTCCAGCGCCAAGTGCAGGGAGGACCCCTCCTTGAGGTTCTGTGGGATGTTTCCACCCCATCATCTCAGCATTCACGAGCTGGACCTGGTACCTTGAGGTATGTAGAAAAAACATATAAAGCTGTGTCGATGGCTGAATAGTTGAATCTCTTCAAATTGAATCGGAGGCTTCCAATTTGATTCGGAGAGATTAATGTGTCTCATGTTTTGATTCAGATTCAAAGATTCAGCTTCCAAATCGGGCCGAATCTCCGCTGAATCAAATCAACAACCACAGCTTTGCACAGCCCTAGTAGTCATCAGTGACTCAATGTCTAGTTGGGAGGAGGTATCAAATGAGGTTCTCCAGGGATTTGTCCTGAGTCCAGTATTGTTTAATATCTTCCTTAATGATTGTGTGTATAACCTGCACATGGTGGGCCAAAGTTCAAAACCAGTCTACAATACCATAGGTCCAGAAGCCAAGTGGCTGGTCAAAGTCCCAGGTCTCAGTCAGAGTCTGATGATTTATGCCAGGAGATCATGGTAGTCCCTGGTGAAGGCTAAAGGCTAGGAACCAAGGAATGAAAAATGCAAAATGATGTACTCAGGAATAAAGTCTGGGGGTCCATGTCTGGAGTGCCTGGGGAGGAGACAGGATTAGAACAAGATACAGACAAGGCAGCAAGGTCTGGGGCAGAGGCAAGTCAGAAGAAAGGCACAGGCAAGGCATCAGGGTACAAGGCAGGAGCAGTGGAGATGGGCACAGATTCATATCCAGCAGAAACACAGGCAAAGGTTACCTATAGAGGTTGTGCTCTCTCCATCCTGAGAAATTTTGAAGAGCAGGTCAGACAGACACTTGGCTGGAATGTTTTAGTCAGGATGATCCTGAACTTGAGCAGGGAGCTGGACTAGACCTTGTGAAGTCCCTTCCAGCCCTGCTTTCATATGAACTTATTAAGTCTCCTTCTTTAATATTTTCTCAGAGGAAATAACTATGTGACGGTCTGATCGTGTTTTATATACAAGGGAATCTCCTTTTAGATCAGTGGGAGTTTTGGGGATTTCACTTATATTAGGACCTCAGGATTTGAATTTAGATATGTTTCTTTTTCTCTCTCGGAAGTCTTTTAATCTAAAACTTAAAAATTTGAGGCCCCTGCACTTTGTGTGCACAGATTCTACATATACCCCATATACATATTAGGACCAGAAACTAAATCTGTTTTTTAAGATAATTGACCTGTTCTTGTTTAAAAGCAAACCAGAAAGAAATTGGTGATTGTAGCCTGAATAGAAATCACAGTTTGTATTGGACATTGTGCTAGGTCTATATGAGGTGAGCATTGCTATAACAGCTTTTACCAGTGCATGTAGTACTGAAAGACTTTTACTGCTCACTTTTTAAGTAAAAAATGGCCTAACTGCAATGATGCAAATATTATTCTTCCTGCACTAGAAACATTCGTTTATATCTAAGGTCCACGAGAAGCTTTTATATTTAAGCAGGCCCTCAGCCAGAGTGAGGATGATTAACTTCTGCTTGTTTCATTAATCCACAAGATCATTTCATTTTTAGGGTTTTTTGTACTGTAAGGGATAATATATAGTGGCAAGAATTTGTACTCTGAAAAGGAATTTCAAAGTATCTAATACTTCAGTGTTTTAATTCTTAATATGTTTCTGTTCCATTCAGGAAACAATATCAATTAATTCATTTAAGCTAAACTCCTTAACAGGTATAGATTCCCTTGCTTTTTGTCAACCAAAAATGGTGGAGCCCACATAAATATATTTTGAAGGTAGGCACTAATTTCAACAACAGGGACAGAGAAAGTGTAATCAGAACAATGACAGCTAACAAATTTACAATCTTAAAGAAACAGGGTTTCATTTGTTCTGCTGTCAGATCAGCCACATAAGTTAAAAGAAAAGGAACATCTTCCTGATATAAAGTCTTCTGCATAAATAGAGGTAGAGGTAGTTTATATTAGCTCCTGCTAAATTGTAGGTACTTTCTAATGGGACTAAAAACTTTGCTTATTTTTCAGGCAGCATCTTCAGTATCTTCAAAGATCTTCAGTGTTGAACTCTATTAGGAAGACTAACACTAATAAGTGACTGGAAAATATTTAATGATATAATAATGTTTCCTTAAATATCCAACCCAAGCTATGAAATAAGCATTACAAGTGTTTTATGGCCCAAAAACATGTCATATAAAAATAACCAGTTGGTTAACATGTCATGTAAAGGGTAAAAAGCAAGGTTGCCAAATGTCAATAAATTTACAGAGTCCATAAAAACAAAGCTAAAAATTTTTTGCCTGTAAGTTCTGTAAAAAAATTGAGCCATTTGTAAAATACTAAGAAACTGCAAGCTTGATTGAGGCTGTATGCAAATGTTGATAGAGAGAGCAGAGCAGCAGCATCTTGTGTCTGAGCAGGAATGCAGCTTGCCATCCTGTGGGGAGCTCTCCTTCAGGGCTTTGTGGCCCACAGAAACCTCCATAATCCCCTCCCTCATCCCCAATAACATGCTGCCAATGCATCTTGGCCATCACCTGGCATATAAGGGGTGCTTGTCTGGAAGTTAGGCAGGGCCACGTGGCCTCAGGCAGTCTGAAGCACTGGGTGAGAAAAGGAGGGGAATGGTGCAGCTAGTATGGAACTTCAGGGCTGGGAGAGAGGATAGGTCATAGGTAGTGGTCCTTGCTTGGAAAATGGGAACAGAGCTTGTCAGGTCAGGTTGGGTTTTGGGCGAGGAGAGAACCCCTGGGGTGGGGGCAGTATGGTGTAAAACTATTGCTGCAGTCCAATAAGACTTTATTCAGGGTCAAGGCTTCAGCCAATTTGAGAAAATAATTGTTAAACCCCTGAATTTGAACCTGGCCTTTGTTACTGAAGCCATTATGTAAAAATATGTCAATAAAACATATGTCAATAATAAGTTCAATTGTTAGTAAAAACTTTGTAGGTTGTCAGTTAAAAAAAAAAATTCTTGGGTTAGCAACCTTGGCAGAAAGAAATATAATGGATTGCCAAAGCACTTATTTATATCACATAGTCTTTTTTGCAACACTGATCCATGTAGACCACAATATTCTATAGAGTTCTGTTTGCCCAGCTATCTGGTTTTGGACCTCATTTTGTGTATCTTCATTTCTAGTGGTCAGAATTTAGTACTGTCACTGTGCAACCTGTTTTGAGTCCTAGTTAGTGAAAGCTTTCACTTGAAAGGAGTTGTGGGCTGGTTAATACAGTGCTAGCCTAGTTCCTGATTGGCCATAAATTTCCTGTGTGTGATTTTGAGAAAGTCTCTTATCCAAGATTTTTAGAACTGTCTGAGGGTCCAGATTTTTGGTTCCCAACCAGAGATGCTTTCAAGGACTTGATTTTCAGACAATGCTGAATGTTAACCCTCTGATAAACATGTCTTGTAGTTTGACACCAAAAAATTGTAACATCCTGAAACACTAGTCACGTTTCAAAATCTTGACTATAGTATCTGTCAGTTCTTTAGCTCCCTATTGTAAAATGTAGGTAATAGTACTTTCTTTTTCAGAGGTGTT
>NW_017729025.1:63639118-63640545 GCF_001723915.1 Gavialis gangeticus
AGTTCTTTAGCTCCCTATTGTAAAATGTAGGTAATAGTACTTTCTTTTTCAGAGGTGTTGCTGAGGGTAACTATGTTAAAAAGATTGTCAAGCAGAATTCTTCACTTCATTGTTAGAAAATGGAGATGATAATACTTCCTGGTTGTTATAAAGATAAACATATTTTTAAAAGATGGCTAAGGATAGATCCACAAAGGGGATTTAGGTATTACAGAATTGAGTGTTATACCACCTAACTTTAAGGACTTAGAAATTTAGGGAAATTCACAGTATCCAAGTTGGGCATGAAAGTTCTGTGTGCAGTGCATTGTAAAACATAGGTGCCCAAAAGCAATTCAGAAAAGCCAACATGCTGAAATATCTAAGGTGGAAACCACCTAAACATGGTCAGAAAATGCTGGGACTGGATGGGTGGTCCTGAAAACGACCTCTGTTACTTAGTCATCTTATTCTGCTCTTCAAGGAAGGAAGTGATTCCATCCACCCAGGAGTCCCCTTTCCTGGGGTTAGGCATCTAAATCAAAGCAATGTCACTACTTCCTTTAAAAAAATAGGAGCAGTGTTTTTTTATCCAGTAGTTGCAGCATTCACCAAGTATATAAAGACGTGAGTTTAATTACTTCCTCTGTTAGAGGGGATTGAATCCTCTGGCTGGAAGGGAAGGGAATGCCTGGGTCCAGTCTCTGGTCCACTGAATTTTTTAAAATATAAAATAGTAAAAATATTTAGTAGGATTAGGACTGGACCTTCCCCAGAACCCTTCCCCTTCCCCTTCTTATGTGAATGACTTCACTACTGTGCTAGTGAGCCATGCTAACTCTCTCTGGCATATTGAGTAATTAAATATTCAGATCAAGGCAAAGCCCTTCAAGCTCAGAAGTGCCCCTGTATCCTGTGCCTCTCTGCCACCTAACCCTGATTGAGATCCAGAAACTAGATGGGCAGATCTGGGATTAAATCAGGCAGATTTAATCTACATTCAGATCTCAGACTTCATGGATGGGAGGTGTAACTACTAAGCTATTAGTCAAAAGGGGATCACTATCAATTCTATTTCTGCCTCTAGCTTATCTTTGTATGGAATCCAATCTGCTTGGACATAAGGGGCGCACCCACACATGCAAGCACGTGCTCTTGCAGCAGCTCAAATAGAAGCGGTGCAAATCTGAGCTGGGGCTTTTTGCCTTAGTGCACATGCTTAGACATGTACTTTGTTGTGGAGCAAACTGTGCCATTTGGGGCAAAATAACCCTGCTTGGCTCCTCCTGGATCTGCAGCCAAGGCAAGCTAGAGCCCAGCAGTATAAAGAGCTGTCCTGTCCTGGTACCATCAGTATAAAAAGCTCCCTTGTCAAGTAGCTCAGGGATACCCGCTCTCAGGAGCTTCCAGGGCCCAGCCAATTGGTACCTGGGGACACTACCCCTTGT
>NW_017729025.1:63641733-63643197 GCF_001723915.1 Gavialis gangeticus
AGGTGGGGAAGGGATCAGGGGGCTGGGGGAGTGGGTGGGTAGGGGTCCCCCCCATGGTCTCCCCCATGGTCCCCTTCCCCCTTCTCCAGCCCCCTGACCCCTTACTTATCTGCAGTGGAGCCTGGGTCCAGCTCCCTGCAGCTGGCATCCAGCTCCCTCATGGGCAGGAAGCATGCTTAGTTCCAGGGTGAGGGCTAACCATAGAGATGCTTTGGCAGCCAGAACATCTCTATGGAGGACCAAGCCTCCGTTTGCCTCAGGGCATGGTCCAGGACTGTGCCTTACCCCACTTTTTTTCTCTGCGGGGTTTTTTGACCCCTGGATATCCAGGGGTCTAATTTTGCCCCAGCACTGCAAATTTTCAGTGTGGGGAACATTTTCTCATTTCTGCACATGCCTCTTGCAACACCTCAAAAGGGTTTGAGATGCTGCAAGAGGCATGTGTGGGCGCATCTGGATGTGCCCAAGGGGTTCTATCTTAGCCTTTGTTTATTAGGATAAACAAATAGGTCAAACCAGATTCTGTTCTGGGTTTTCTTTTACTTGAATACACATCTGCACTGTTTAGAAATATATCAGTGACCAGACTTAACACCTTAGTTAAGAATGCCATAGCAGCCAAAAAACCAGTAGTGTTACGATGGTGTCCATACACCACAAATAAGGATCCTTTAAATATTACATATTGAAATATTTATTAAAAACTCACCAACCCTTATTACAAAATGCAACCTTTTTTAATTATTATTATTTTAATTATAATCGTATGTCACCAAATTGTTTGCACTCACCCTTTCCTCAAATATTGTGTTTTAGATGAGAATCTAAAAGCACAGAAATGAATTTGGGTTTTAGAGAAAAGCATACATTTCTTTAAGGCACATTAGTTTTATAATAGAAAAAGTCTTGAAAAATGTCTGACTTAAAGTTAGCTAAAGGCATAAATAAGAGAGCAGTGGAACATTTTTGGCCATATAATCAATCTCCCTAGTATCCAATGATGACTTAATAATTTAGATGACAACTGGGTTTATGCTGGCAAGACACATTTTTCCTGGTTTCCTAGCCTCATCTACAAGCATACTACATTTTATGTAAATAGCAATGAGGAAGGATCTTATTTTCTTCAGTTCAGAGATTATGTACCATGTCAATCTCATCTACCTGTATCTTTCAGAGCAAATAGGACTTATGGTCAGTTTTCCTCCTTGTGTGATACTGTACATTTCTGTTTAAAGGAACATGATATTTTATTGCATGTATAGTTTGGCAGTGACCAGACTGTTGGTACTATTCAATCAAATCCCTTTTACTCAGTCAATATACTTTAATTCTAAACTAGTGCATACTACAGCCATTCCAACAATAGCACCTTCCTTAAAAGAAAATTACTACCTGAATTGAGTATTCTGAGGTAGATAAGTCATTTCATAGATTCATAGATTCATAGATTAAGGGTCGGAA
>NW_017729025.1:63643343-63645930 GCF_001723915.1 Gavialis gangeticus
TCCCGGCTGACTGCTCCTCCCAGCAGATGTCTGGGTATTTCTAGGAACTGTAATTCAAAACTGCACTTCTGATATTTGAAAAGCTATTGGTGAAAGGCTAGTATGCTTAACCATGGTGGGCACACCTACACAAGATGCTTAACTTCACATTAGCATAGTTTACTGCACAGTAAGCATGTGCATTTACATGTGCACAAGCTTACTTCACAGTAAACCTCCCTAATCCTGAGTAAATTTGCTACCCTCAAATGCATGTAGTAAATATACTTAGGATTAGTAACGGCACCATAGTGCTCATGTAGAGGCCTGACTAGGAGCGAAGTCTGCTCCCAGTCAGCCATCCACAAGAGGGCAGGAGATAGCTGCCTGATGCTGGGACGGGCTCTACCACAGGAGCCCAGGCAGGGATGCCCTGGTAGCAGGGAGCTCCCAGACCCCATTCTCTCTTCAAGATTGGGGAGCAGGGTCTGGGAGACCCTTCCCAGTTCTGGGAAATCCTCTTCTTTCAGATAAGGGTCTTCCAGCCTGAGCCCTGTGACCATGATGCTCAGGCTGGGAGATAAAGATCTCCCAGCAACTGCCCCACAGTTGTGGACCTGGCACTGGGAGCTCCCTGCTGGCAGGGGCTGGGGAGTGGAGTCTGTTTCCAACCCAGCTCCATGAGCATGGACTTAGGTGAGGGAACAGGCTGGGGAGCTTGCTCCCCACCATCAGCCCCACTAGTGCAGAGCTTGGGGGTTGAGGGAGGAGAGCAAGCTCCCCAGCCTGTTCCCCATCAGTTCTGTGCTCATGGATCTGGGCAGAGAACAAGCTCCCAAGCCCCTACCCTGCATGACTAGGTGGGGACAATGTCTCCCTACCCCAGTAGCATGGAGCTTCCAGCCCCCGCTCCCTGATTGCAGTCACAGAGCAGGGCCTGGGAGCTGGTTCCTAGCCCCTGCTCTGCAATCATGGAGCTGGGGCTGGGAACAGGCTGGGAATAAGCTCCCAAGCCCCCATTCTGCAATCACAACTGTGATAGCCTGGAACTGACTGGAACCTGCCCCTGACCAGAACCGATCCCATCCAGCCCCAGGCTATGCAGGGAAGTATGTGCAACCTGTAGGTAGCTGGGGACTGTCCTGTTTTGGGCAGTCCCCAGCCAGATGTGGGTTGCACATACAGACTTCCCCATGCAGCCCAGGGCTGGCAGGGAACTGTTCTGATCAGGGGCAAGTCCCAGTCCCATGCCCTGATATGGTGATTGAGGCATAGGGCTTGGAAAGAGCTGCAGGGGTGGGGTAGGTCCCAGCCCTGTGCCCCGATTTGCCAGTGGGGCAGCTAGGAATGAGCTAGCTGCTAGCTGTCCCACTGGTTGATTGGGGTGGGGGCATGGCACCTGCCCCTCCCCTGCAGCACTTTCCAAGTCCCCTGCCCCTGATCAGGGGTCCAGGGCCAGGAGTTGCCTGCTGCCGGGGCACAGGGACATTTTCTCTGACCCAGCAGCAGGCATCCCCCTGGGGTCAGGAGACAGCTGTGTTCTGTCCCAGTGCTCCCTGCCAGCCCCTGGGCTAGCACCCAGGGAGATCCTGGAGCTCCCCTCAGTGGCAGCAGGGGCCCATTGCAGGGCTGTAGGGAACTGAGTTCAAATCTGCTCCCTAATCTCTGCATGTGTAGATGCCTGCCCAAAAACATTTACTCTGGCTTAGTTTATACCAGAGTAAATCTAGGCCAGAGTAAATTCATGTGTAGACATGCCCAGTATTACCTAACATTCTCTAAACCAAATAATTAAAGTCAAGTGAGAAAAATATGGCAAATTATACAACCAATTTTGCTGGACCAGCATCTGGATCTTGAAAGACTTAGTAAGCACAAAAAATGGGAAATACTTGTAGTAGAACCCTCATTAAGTTTTGTGTATTTTTCATTTTGTATAACAATGATTAATTACAAGAAAAAGTTATCTGTTACTCAACTACTTTTGAAACAATTAACCTAACATACTCATCATGGCCCCATTGTTCTGTAGTTATTTCTCTATGTTCTTTGTAGCACTGCTAAGGCTATAAAAGTCCCTGAGGAGCCAGGTCCTGCTTGCTAATACAGCTGTTTTACTCAAGATTTGAGGAATAATACTCTGTCCCTCAGGCTGCTTTTGTTCCTCTTCCAGGTTTTGTGCTTAGCACAGTTTACTGGACCCATGTACTGTACCCAGTGGTAGACCCCATGAGTGCATCTACATGAGAAGTTTAAATGGTGAAGTAAGCATGTGAGTCTACACATGCACATGCTTACTTCACAGTAAATCTCCCTAATCCCAAGTAAATTTGCTACCTGCAAATGCAAGTAGCAAATTTACTTGGCATTATTAATGGTGTGGTAGTACTCCTGTAGATGCCTGGCCGGGAGCCAAATCTGCTTCTGGTCAGCCATCCAGGAGGGGGCAGGAGATAGCTCCCTGTCCCTGGGAACAGCCTGCTGCTGGGGCAGGCTCTGCCACAGGATCCTGGGTGCGGACTATGTCCCCCTGCCCCAGCAGCAGGGAGATCCAAACACCTTGCTCCCAGATCATGCTTGTGGAGCAGGGGCTGGGAGAGCCTCACCT